>NC_056547.1:22556646-23156646 GCF_910596095.1 Thunnus maccoyii
GAAGGTGCTGAAACAGAATGAATTAAGGAAGGAGGGATGAGGATGGTAAGGGTGAGGGTGAGGTGAAGAGGGAGGATGGGGAAGAAAGGAGAAGGGGAGATGATTTAAGAGTGCAGGAAATTGAACAAGAAAGAGCAGGAAGGTTAGGATTGTCGGGAGAGTCAGTAACAGCAGGCCAGGGTTTTCCTTGAGCACAACTGTTTTTGGCCCAGTCCGGCCCCCCACGGTCAGTCAAACACCACCCAACAGTACATCATCCTTGCAGTCCCCTTAAATATGAGTACCATACTATTACCCCTGACCACTACAAAGCTGAGTAGTAAATGCACCTTTATCAAGGGAACTCTTAACCTAATAATTTTAATAATATTATGATACAATACTGACCTTGGTCACTCACTATTTAGCCAACATTAATGTTAGCTAGTTAATGTTAGAATAGTCAGCCGAAGTTGCGACAGCATGAGGGAACTATGCTAAAAAATAGCTTTTGCTATGCTACTTGGCATTGACTGACTGAGTGAGCACCAGCAGTAGCTGACGGTCATTGCACACACAGTACCTCCTTGCACCCTCCCTGTGAGTCCCTGCTTCCCTGCACGCTACTCCCTGCTTACCATTTTAACCACACTCTCCTCCTGCTTACTCTGTTCCTCGGCTTCCCTGTCACACACCTGGCCCTCTTCCTGCTCCTTTTCCAGCTTCTCTGCCTGGCAGTGGCCATGGTCAGCCACCTCTACTCCTTCCGTATGTTGCTGCATAATGGTGGGTGCTGCTGTTGCCGTTGATGTTGAAGCCACTGCTGCCGCCCCTGCAGAAAACATATCTGTTATTTTTGCACATTTGGCCGCATCCGCATCTGGATTCTTCATTTTTTTGGCCCGCAACTTCTCTGCACCCCCCTTCTTTTGTGTTTGCGTATCCATATCCCCCATTCTCCTCCGCAGTGAACTGCATGTCACCACCCCAATATGAAGAGCTGTCCAAAAGACTTTGGATTGGTTTTGATTTTTTAAAATTAAAAATTAAAAATTCAATTTTTCGGCCCTAAGGTGCACTGGTCCACTAGGAAAATGCCCAGTATGCCAGATTACCAATCTAGCACTGCACTCCACCAATGTGAATCAATTTGTTTGAAGAGTTTGCCTAAATTAAGTAACAGAAGTTTAATAGAAGTTAGGTGACCTGCCATATTGATATTTATTTTGAAGAAAAGTTTGAATAACAGTTTAATTTGCTTTAAAAATAAGAATTATCTCTTAACCCTTGAATGAGAAGACTGATATCAATCTCACGCCTGTGCAATAAGTATGGAGCTGGAATCAGGACATATTTAGCCTATCTTGGCTCTACAGAAAGTGGGAAACAGCTAGCCAGGCTCTGTTCAAAGTAAAAAATACTCCTACCAACACCCCAAAATCTGACTTGGTGACACAATGTATTTTATTTCTTTAACTCATACAGAAAACAGTATACTGAAGTGTTGCTGTCACAGTGAGCTAGTCAGTTTTTGATACCAGTGTTCCTCTACAGAAAGCAAAACCAAGACCTGTGTAAACTGACTATATCTGGCAACCAGCACTATAGAGATGCTGAGAGGTGCTGGGCGAATGTATATCTTTTATTGGTAAAGAAATAGCTCCAACACGTAACTCCCCCTGAAAGCAAAAATTTCTCATTTCACATTTCTGCTGAGGTTCAAGTTAAGCAAATTACATGTCATGTAAATAAGACAGCTGTAGAGCTGTTGGTTGGCATAATTTCAAACTTTTAACTGAGCCAGGCTAGCTGTTTCCCCCACTAACAGACACTATGCTAAGCTAGGCTAAACAGTTTCAAAGTTAAAGGATAGGTTCAGATTTTTCAACTCTATCTTGATACAATACTTGTATGCCATATTTATGCTGAGACAGTTATTAGCCACTGTAATAATTCATTCTGTCCATTGGCCAAGTGATTCTTTAAGAAATGGGGACCAAAATTCAAAACGCTTGTTCTGCTCAAAAATGCATTATTATGTTTAGCTAAAGCTAATATGAGGCCTCAGCAGACTAAGTTAGACAAACCAAGTGGGTATTTATCAAAATTACCATGTTTTTAGCACAAAATTCTCTCCTTTTGTTTCCCCAGACCGTTCTTTTGTGTAGCTGCTGCAAAGGGATACATCCTTGCAGTTGCCTTGCTAAGACAAAACACCACCAACAAATGCGCATGTGATTACCAGAGTGAAGATATTCACTCAATTTGGCTAGCTCAAGCTGCATTAGCCTCACATTAGCTTTGGCTTGACTTTGTAATACATAGAACGAGGATGATGTATTTTGTCCTATTTTTCTTATAGTGTAGTCAAACAGAAGGGGGATCACTTGCTTGAAGAAAGCTACATTAAACTATTCAACGTACATATGGAATGTGAGAATTGAAAAAAGAGAAAAGACAGATCTGCACAATGTTGAACTATTCCTGTAAGACTGACATTATTTTTTACAGTGGACCCATAACACATAACTCCTGCAGAATATATGGGCAGAATGATGTGTAACTAACATGACTTTCAAACATAATCATGTGGTCATTATAATGATTCTTTTATATCCACCCATTGAAACAAACACTTTTCAGGTAGTAGGTCATTTGTCCTTGTTTTCACTCTGCCCTTCTCCCTCTCTTTCTTGCTCTCTCTCATTCCATATTCAGTGCAACCATTCAGGTCAGTTCTAATTACTGGGGTCCAATTGGAATTGGCTTTTCAATTTTTGAAGCTGCAGTGGTGGAAATCACAAGGTGCCGGTGCCAGCTCTCTCCCACCCCCACCCTGCCGCTCAGCGCTCTTCTAGTATGACTTAATATGCCTGATACATTCACCTCACTGCGCCAACGCTTTGCAATGCAGTGTGACTGTGTATGTTTGTGTGAGCGTGAGCAAGAGAAAGAAAGATGAGGCTATTACTGTAAGTCACTACAAGGCCAGCCTGTATTTGCAGTTAGAGCAGTGTGTTTACACAGTGAGCGTGTGCATACGCGTGTGTGTGTGTGTGTGTGAGCGTGCACGGGAGAGAGAGAGGGTAAGTGTGTGTGTGCACCAGTGTGTTATGGAGGAAAATTGAGGGAGAACAGTAGAGTGTAGAAAGAGAAAAGGAGGCATCTCTGGGAAGTGAAGGAAGGATGGGAGTGGCAGAAAAAGCCTGGGTCTCTCTCTTCTGTCTTTCCTTGGGTCCGCAGTGCAGGAGAAGAGAAGATTAAAGTGGAGACACTGCTTTTGAAGTTGGGCAATGTAGAAGAAGCAGAGGCTACACACACACACACACACACACACACAGTGGCGTCTTCCTTATAGCCTAGTGAAGTGAGGGAATATCAATGCTTCTCAGACTGCCTTTGATTCAAACTGCCGTTATGTGATCCCTCACAACATTTTAACATTTTCTCCCCTCAACCACAGAAAAACACCCCTCAAAAAAAAAAAATCGAATCCCCATCCCCTATTTAAATGAGAGTAAGGTGATAAAGAAGTAAACTTGATTAAGTCCTGACTGAGTTGTGTTTGTGAGGATTTGGAGCCTGGGTCTGTGCAGATACACTGGCAGCCCCAAAGCCCACTCACTATCAATGACGGGGGTGGAAATTACCGCCGTAAATGTTTGCGGTGGTGGTAAATAAGAGGATTAATCGTCCACTTTCAACGGACACACACACACAGATACACACACTTGCCCAAGCCCAGTGAAAGAGGCCTAAATATGAGTCTGATGCAGAAATGTCAAGAGGTAATTGTAGGAATAATACTCAGACTGGTGAAATGTCAGACTCACCCTCCCATTAGCGAGTAGACTCCAACCTGCACCCTAATGCCATTCATTACAGGCATATGGATGCTTCCTAAACCAATGGTAAACAATGATCATCGACCACTTCATGTTAATGACTGCGTGTGTGTTTTAGCGTACATGCTGTGTCTTTGTGTGCCGCCCGTATGTGTGTCAGTGTGTGCGTCAGGAGTCAGGAGGACGTGTGTTCAGGCACGCCTACATTTCTATGTGTGTGTGTCACATTCATTCCCAGCTTTCAAATCAATCTGCATTTATGGACAACGACATGTGTTGAGCGGTCAGGAAGAGTGATCAGGCTTATTCTGTCACTGGGATCGCAGTCAAGTGCCTAAAGTGACAAATCCCAAACAATATTGCTGATGGCACTCCAGAAGAGCTTTCCTCAGCTCATAAAGCATTGTGCATGTGTGTGTGTGTGTGTGTGCTGTGTGGGCAGGGGCAGTCCAAAATAACCTCAGAAACGCACGGGCCTCATAATGTGAATATATTGGATTTTAATGTCCTTGTCAAGTCGAATGGTTTCCCATTAGAATTCTCTGGAGCCTGGTGCAAGCTAACTCTGTAGCTGCTTTCCTACTTGGAAAAATGGCGCTCGCCTTTCTTCTTCTTTGGCTTCATCTCTTTGCATCGTTCCTTTCCGCTGCTCTTTTCTCTCACTCTCTATTGAAGCCTCAAGACAGTGGAAGATTTAGCAGATTTACCTGCTTTATTCACATGCTGGCATTATGCTGTTTAGTGTGTTTAAATGTGCTTTTTTCGCATTTTTGTTGTCTTTCTTTTTATGTATCTATCACACACAAACACACACACAAACAAGCGGGAAACAGGTGGGTGCATCCCTTTCAAATATCACAATAGGTACATTTTTGTTCAAGAGAAAATGTAATTACAGTTGCAAGAACCTCGATGACGTCCCGTTGAACACACACACACCCACTCACAAACAGACACACACACACCACAAGCGCAGACAGTTAAGTCTACAGTACCTTCACACAGGCCACACGCACACACACATTTATAAATACATGTATCCAAGGCCATGTATCCATCTCTTTATCTTTAAACATCCAAGCACACATATAGCGCACTCTCCATCAGTGATGTTCAAGCTCTCAGCCTTGCTGTCTGTGTCTCTGAAGGGACTCCTACCTCACATACTGTACACCAAGAGAAAAGCTGCTTGAATTATTGAAGGCTCGGAGAGAAATAGATGGAGAGTGAACAGGGAACTTGTACATGGAGGAATGAGAGAGAAGAAGTGGATGGGCAGACTGAGGTAGAGTTTGATAGAGAGGGAGAGGAGAGAGAGGGGGAAGGCATGGGGACACATTGGGAAGGAGAAGACAGTGCAAGGAAATGCACGAGAGGGCAGAGATGCCGAAAGAGAGGAGTGGAGACAGGAAGAAAGCGAAGTAGATGCATGTGTAGTTTTCCCTGTGGCTTGTTTGCCAGCTGATGTAAAGAGGAAATAGCGAGATCAGCAGGGGCTTTTACCTACACTGAGTTTAACTAGTTGCGGAATAAATGCATGCCACACACACAGACATAAAAAGTCCATGCCCCACGGGACTGAAGGAGATGAAGGGAAAGAAAAACAGACACTGTGCAGTAATGTCTTCTTCATGCTCAGGTTACACTGCTCAATAGAGTTGCAGAGACTGTTGGGCTTTGTACACTTTATTGCTCATGTCACTGTTTGTGTGTGCAAGCTTTTTGTGTGCATATATGTGTGTGTGTGTGTGTGCTGTAAGTGAGTGGAGAGTGTGTTTGTGTGCTATGAACAGGCTAATCCACCAGGGCTCTGGCTTCGCCGGTGGTGGCTTTGTATCAGCACCCAGATGAACATGGCTGCGGATCAATGTCATTTCCAACACACACACACACACACACACACACAAATCGACACATGCACACTTGGACTTGTTTACAGTTTAAACAGCAGGTGGCACAGATAACAGTCACTTAATCCACAGCCATTTGGACAACTGAATGTGATACCCAAAAAGTTTCTTTCCTCTATCATCTTCCCTATCTATCTATCTATCTATCTATCTATCTATCTATCTATCTATCTATCTATCTATCTAGGCAGGGACATTGCCATTTGGAGGAGCACCAAAGACAAGGAAGAGTTTTTTGTAATTAATTTCAAACTACATTTACCACTCATGCCTCAGCAGGACTTAGATTTTTAAATAAACCCAATGGTTGCACTGCATCATACACCGGATTTTGATTATACAGAGACAGTGTTACTGGGGGCCCAACACTTGCTGTCATATCAATCATTTGTCTTTGTCTTATTATTATTGTTATTATATACTCATAACAATGATACAGTGCATATATGTACAGGTGTGCCCTCAACTTGACATAGTTAACGGGTTTTCCCTGCCTATCTGACTCAAAGGTGGGCCGCCTTTGTTGAAAATTCCAACATGACTGAACAAAAAAGACGGAACTCAACTGCGAGGGCAATGCAACACCCGGACAGTTGACAGCACACACACGCTAGAGTTATCTTGTAATTTGTCTTCCAAACAGGCAGCGGTTGCAAGCGTGTTTTGATTTAATGACTAATTACCTTTGCAAGACCAACGTGATGTATATTGTGAATACCTTTTACACCATCTCTCAAAGACTAACGTTAGCAGAGCAAAGCAGTGAACTCCAGCAGTAACAAACAAGACCAGCTGACCAACACACACTGCAGCATTAAACAACTTAAACTAACTCTGGTGCAAAGAGAATAACTCGGTGCAGAGTCTGTTTCACCTCAAAAACCCTGCACCCGCTCAGCGTCTTGTACAACGATGTCTTTCCCCAAAGCTAACGGTGCAGTAGAGAAGCTGCTGTTCACTGCTGGAGACATGACGTTAATAACAGCACAGTGGAGCACTCCACCTCCCCCTCATTTTGTTATTCTCATACAGGCTGAAGACTGTAGGATGCTTTCAAATTAATTAATTCATCAATTAATGCAGTTAGCTTTTTAAAATGAAAAGGCTGCAGACTATTTATCTTATCTGCTGTATTGTATTTCAGTAGACTAAGGACAGCAGTGAATGGTTTGGCACACAGAATACTGGAGCAAGAGACTAAAAATAGTGCCTCCTTTTCTATTCATTCAATCGAGAATCGATTCTGAATCGAATTGGCACCCAAGTATTGTGATAGTATTGAATTGGGAGATAAGCATATTGTCCCAGGCCTACAAAATGAAGACTGTCATTTGTCACAACCTTTATTTTGTAATCTCTTTGTTCCATCTTGGCATAACAGTTAAATCCCTATGGACACTTTAGTCTGTCAAATTTTGATTTTTTTTTCATTTAAGTGCACAACACTAAAAGGTACCACACATGTTCTCCAGCCTTTGTCACCTTTGTCTCAAAAAAATCCAGGGAAAATCCTGAGTTAACCAGTTCAAAAAGATATCATGTTGAAAAGTTGCAATGATCTACACTGTAAATTAAAGTGAAAGTGAGGATGTCTGAACCGATACACAGGCTCAAGATTGGGGTGAGTCCTGGCTATAAAGCCACATGTTTACTCCTGCAATGACAGTTGTCGCAAATTGCTCTCTGTAAAGACACTGACCTTGTGAGCGACTCAACCACAGAGCCACAAAATAAATAAACTGCAACCAGCAGTTTCAATTAATAATAACACAGTGAGCAAGATCTACTTTGAGTTTCAGAAACAGGTGGACGTTTTTATTTTTTTTGTTTGTTTTTTTTTTTTTTACAGGTGAAACACACCTGAAGAGAGTTTGTCTAAATCCTGGCCTGACCTTCCTGCCACATCAGATCCATCATCCTTTATGCATACTATACAAAATACTATATGGCACTATACAAAATACAGGAAGCCATCAAAGGAACGTTGTAATGCAGGTCGTATTTTCTTAACACGCAGCTATTCAGTTCTAAAATTCTTCATTAATTTCATTACAAGCCTGTTGTAGGTTAAGTGTGTACTGTAAGCAGTGCAATGTCAATAGATTTTGGCCAAAACAGGCTATAAAAATGGCAGTCAGGTACTGATACTACCTGCACCTCAGTGCAGAGATGACAAAAACTATCTGACGCAGATGATCAGTAACCTGGATAATAAAATCATACAGGGGCAGTAGTGTGCTTTAAAGTGCTCATTGTCAGACTAGGCTATGTGTTATTCATGAGAAGAATAGACCAGAGGTTAACTGAAGTTGTATGAAGGTGTTAATGTTGGCTTTTTTTAAAACTTTTAAGCTTTTGAGAGAGAGAGCAAGTATTTTAGTTGTTTAACCTCAACCATACCTTAACCATACTGCAGTTGGCATGCGCAGATATTGCAGAAATAAATAGCTTTAAAAAATGTTGGCACTGAATGTTTTTGAACTAATCTAGAGTTTTTCTGAACTGCCCAATATCAACATCATACAGAAACTCAAACTTAAACAACAACAACAACAAAAAATCCATGAAAAAAGACGTTACGATACGGTACCACATTGACTGACGAATGTCAAAACACCACGTGTGGAAAATGCTAAATACCAAATATGCCAAATTTAAAAATCATAAAGAAATTGCTTTTATGGAAATATCACCAGCATGAGATACTTGTTTATTTGCCTTTTTATATACTTGTCCTTGAGTACCGTGTACTCACCTACACCTCAGCGATTCAAGTTAAAGAATGGGATTGTTTCTGGCTAGGTATTTCTCTCTGACTGGCAACCTATCCTCCTCATTGTGAAAGCTGTCAGCCGACATGTATTTACGGCTGGCCAGCTGTGATGACGTTTGCACACTCTCCGGCTGGGCTTCCTTTCAATCCCTGCTGCTGCACCCATGGCTAACACAGCAGGATGACTTTCAAAGCATGTGTGTGTGTGTTTGTGGGTGGGTTGGGGGTGTGTATGTGGGTGTGTGTATGCGTGTGCATGCATCCATACATGTAAAGTGTTTATTGGCGAGGCATTCTCCTCCCACATCTGCAGATCACTCATCCTCCGGGAGGCCTCCCCACGCTTTCATCAAGCCGCATGGAAAAGTGGGAAATAATTAAAGGGTGAATAGAGCGAAGTGGAAAAGTATAGATGAGGTAGGAAGTACAGTGACACATGAAAGAGGAAAAGAGAGAGAGAGATAGCGAGCGATCAAGCTTTAACTAAAGTAAGGAAAGCAAGCGAGGCATGTGGCGCGGTGAAGGCTCTACCGGTCACCATAGCAACCCTTTAAAGGCCGATCCCCAATGCAATTAGAGTGGCTTTGAGGCAGCCAGTCTGAGGGCAGAGTATGAAAAATAATGGCAAGAAAGAACAGACAGACTTAAGGGAAACAATCCAGGTGAATGAATGAAAACCAGCTATTATGTGACCAAGTGTGTCGGTAATTGCATGGAATAACTGTTCTCATACACCTCATACACTAGTTGTGGGAATTTTAATAATGAAGATGCCTTTGGCAAGCCTATGGGTTCGCACACGAGTGTGTGTGTGTGTAAGCTAGCGTGTGCACACATTTCAGTATGTGTGAAAGAGAGTCAAGTATGCAGTGAAAAAACTCTGGTTGTTCAATGATTCCTTTGACCGCAGAATCCAAATACGAAAGCAAACTCACACACGTTAGCAATACTACAACAAGACAAGATGGACAGAAAGAGGGAGAGAGGAAGCAGAGGTTTGATTCATTGCAGCGCAGAGGGATGAGGGCTTAGGCTCAGGCTGCCAAGGTGATATTATCAATGAAATTAAACCTCAGAACTCGGTGGTATTATTGCTTGCAATCCTCTAAAGTCCTATCTAAGCCCATTAAGCACCATAGAGCACAACATATCCAGGTACAATGAGTACCATTTTCTTTGGTGGACACAAGATCTGGTTCATACTTTATTGCTTAAGTTAACAAATAACTGCTTAAACTAGCTTGTGTCCATCACAAAAATAACATGCAAAGTAAATACTCTGGTTTGCGTCGCGAGAGCCTCGGCTGTTCATCTCAAGAGGATCACATTGATTAATTCACCTTCACGCTGTGGATCATCTGCTAGTTATTAAACACACAGATAGAGGATTTCTAGACCATTCGGCTCTTGGAGGATTTGTTTCCTGTGTAGCCTCTGTTTGGATTTTTGTTTTCAAAGGATAGATTCCAGGTAACTGGTATTAGGGATAATGCCATCTTCATGTAATGAGAAGTTTCTGACATGGAAATACTATTTTTGCCAACAACAAGTTGTAATTACAACAGGTAATATTCAACCTTTTCTGAAATATTCAACCTTACAATACTGAAGGGCCTAGGTACGCATGCCATATGGGTGATTTACATCATCCAAATCCACCATTCAAATGGATTAATGGATTAATTAAATGATAATTTAATAGATATAGTGTAAAACTGATCATGCACTGTGTTTTTAAAGCCATTGTAGAATTGTCGAACAGCCTCTGAAAACTCCTTCCTGCTAACCAATGTTCAGAATTTGGGTGGCTGTAACTGACAGAGGGTGAGAAAGTAAGGCCGGATTTGAACCTCTCTCTCTTTAACCATTCTTTAACCACTTCTGTCACTTCTTATGTGTCAAAACACACAAATGTCTGTCTGGATATGTGCCCCTCTCCAGCGTTTTCGCCCACCTTGGAGTGTGGCAATTTGAAACAGCTATAAAAATGTTTGCCTTAAGGCGTGGCCGGATGCCACCTTGTAGAAACTACTTTGTTTCAAGCAAACCCAGGTTATAGTCCTACAATGACGCAACTGTCTTGAGTTGTCCTGTGGCAGGGGGACATTTTTTTGCCATAACACCGGCTCTGTTTACCAGAACAGGTTATGAGATGTAGATTCTGTTTCCTGTACATGCAGTGAGTCAACAGTGACTCCATTCATGTGGGAAACGCTTGGAAGGGAAGCGATGAGGATATTTTTCATTGCACATCCAGGGCAAATTGATGGCTTGTGTTGCGGCCATAGCCTACTGAGTGTTTATAATGTAGCATTTGCACTCCACTGCCCCGATCCTGCGACCCCCAAAGGGAATTGATTTCTGCCGCTCTGCTGCCCTTTCACGTCTCAATCTTCTCTCATTGTTTTCCTTTCCCTATCATTCCATACTCATTTTTTCCTCTTTCTCTCATCTTCTCTTCATGCCCCCCATCTACTTCTTCTCGTTCTTCTCTTTGCACTTTCTTTCACACACTCACACCGATGTCTTTACGATTCTGCTCTATCTTTATCTCTCCTCGTCCTTCATTTCATTTGCTCTTTTGCCCTCCTCATTCCCTCTGGCTTTCTTGTCATGCCTGCTTGTTTTATTGCTTTATACAGTATCTCAAAGCCTCCAGCTAGTCTTCACTTCTCAATTCGTCCCCGCACGCTCTGCTCCCGGTTTCATCTTTCGCCACTGTCGTCACTGTACTCAGTTTTTGTTTTTTTTGTCTGCCTTTCCTTCCTCCTTCCCTTCTCCTCTGTGTTTACACCCTCCATCTGTCTAATCACTTGATCGTCTCCTTTCAGTCTTTTCTCACTGTCTTCCCCTCTCCTCTTCTATTTCTTATTTTCTACCCCTCCTCTCTGTTTGTACGACTGCCGCCAAGTGTTATCCCTTCCTCTTCTCCGTCTGTCTCTGTGTACTGGGTCCTGTCCTCAGCCCACAGCTTGGTTGACAAATAGATTATATCTCCAAAGACACCACATAACCATCTCCAGATCTCTTTATTTAATCAGCCACAACTATTTTATGGCCGTCTTTTCTGCAGATTGCTGCTGGCGAGGTGATACCCTTTCCACAAATATGCATGTTTCCCCATAGTTTCTTCTTTTCTATTGATGTTAAAAGTCTTTTCACATATTTCATTATCTCTTATAACATATTTTAACCGTAATTGATGTTTGGTACTCCCTCTTAATTCAAGCTTAGTACAAGCTGAAAACAAATTTGAATGAACACTCAGGTTTTCTCATTTTGGAGCTTTAATGGAATAGAGTAGAATTTCCAACTTCACGGCTGATTTAATCTAGAAAAACAACTGCATCATAAATAGTTAAAATGTTCTAATTATCTCATTTATTTGTTGTAAGGAAACCAATTTGATTCATATTGTGCTTTTTTCTGACTTCACTCACCCATCAGTGACATGACCTGCAGTGACTTCCCTCTCTGTCTTCCTCTTATTGCTCCACCCAGGCCCAAATATTAATGTCAAGGAGATCCCAGGTGGGCCCTTCTGGTATTAGAGCTATATTAGCTTTGAAGTAGGCTGAAATGAAAGTATATTATTCAATGCGGGCTGCAACTTGCTCCCATACAATATTGGATAGGTTAGCTGAGGTGGTTAAGGCTTTTCAAAACTGCCCTTTTGTGGTGAATTATTTAGCATTTTCACAGTGGAAGCCTCCAGTAAAGACTCTGGCCTGTCACACTTGGCCCATATTTCTGTCAGGAAAAAGTTGTATCAACTGTTGTATAGTGAACTTTAACAGTGACTCAAATTGACCTGACATTTCTCACGAGCTGCATTGGAAAGAACATGAAAGACCAGCTCTAGAAGTAATGAAATTAGAGATTTGACCTGTGTCCTGCTAATGATGAGTTTCTTTTATTGATTAATTTAATTTTCATGTTATTTCCACGATGTGTGTGCAGGGTTCCTTGCAAGATTTTATAGTGTGGGCATCGCCTGAAATAAAAGCGCTTATACCAACGTCAAGTTTTTATGAAGTGCTTCATTTTTATGAAGTATAATATGAGGTTCACTATGCCTCAGGGAAAACAAGATGTGGCACTACACCACACAGAGAAGGCCATGGATTGAATGAGTGACATGATTGTTTAAACTGTCATCTAGTAACTACACTGATAATGAGATGAGTTGCATCAGGATCTGTCTGATTCTGCTCAGGAACATTAATTAGTTAGAGCAGCACGTCGCATTGCAGGGAAAAAGAGCCTGAGATTCAGCTACATTGATACACAATCACAGAATCTGCCAAATTTTGTATATAATTCTGAAAAATATGGCTGTTTTACTAGTTTTAGTAACTCTCTCTCTCACTGCCTCTAGTGTGTGTCTGCGACCCATTCCTCTTCTGCTAGCTCACTACATTTCCCTGTGCTTCAAGCCATCCACCATGTTCCCAACGGAGAGAAATTTCAGACTACAGTGTGCAATGCTGTCTGAAATCGTTACATTGCAATTGCAGTCTTAAAATGCATATCTGTATCTTAAAATTTGCCAGTGGCACCTCAAACCTCACTGCTTGTCGAGGAAGGTGAGGTCTGGGCTGACGGTATAGTTATCGAGAAGAGCAGTTAACACACGGTAAGTGCATTAGCAGTTAATGCTACTTCCAAATAATGTTAGCATGTATTTAGTTGGTTACTAAATCCATGTGTTTTATTAACATGAAAATACTAAATTCAGAAGGATGACACTGAACCATAAATTTTAGTGAAAAAATTATCCTCCTTGGGGACTGGCTAAAATGTTATCCAGTGTGTCATTCCCCGTGTTCACTATTGCAAGATATTTTCTGGGACATTTCTGATTCACTATGTATCAAATTCTAAATGCAGCTGAATTGAATCGTGTTGAATGTTCTTTAAAATGCTTGTTAGAAATGAATCAATCGTTTTTTGTATTAAATCGTTCGGACTTTGCTAACCAATTTCCTGGCCGACAACCTTGTGTGTGTCTGTGTTTATCATGTATTTATGTGAGTTTATGTGAGCTTCAATATGGGTGTATATGAAACATGTGATTTCTTTCAACAGCTCCTTTCAATCAGATGCTTTTGTGGTTAGCAAGTCAAATCATCTCTCACCTTCTCACCTCTATAGTGTGCATAACAGTGATTTAATGAGCTTCACGGGTAAAGTCTATTTTAAGGAGCGTTTTTCTCAACAAGTCAGTTCCCTGATGTTTTTCAAAAGTACACAGGTTTCTTTGCCACTTGATACAGTATATTTGATTGTTGCTCACTCTTTGGTATATGCAGAGCACATTGCATACTAATATACAAACCAAATGCATAATTCAGAAGGAATATTTTCAAAGCTGGAAGACCTGGGGCAGCAAATTTGCTCCATGGATTTTTGATGCCAGGGTTGCGCTATAGATTCTGTATGTATCTGAAATAGTGAGATGTATACAAATCAAGTGAACCCTGGCAGTGTGTGTGTGCAGGGATGAATTCTTGCAAAGTGCAACATCAGTAAGTCGATGCTTTCTCTTTGCCATTTAATCTCCATGTCATTATCGAGCCACCCCTGCATGGCATGTGTGCGTCTGCATATACTGTATGTGTGTGTGTGTCTCTGCTTCTGTCATTGTTACATACTGCATACATTAGGGGACGGGTGGCATGATACTGTAAGAGATTTGAAGCTGAGGGAGCAGAAGAAGAAGATGTAAGGATTTTTTTGTAGTGATGGGTGGGATATGACGGGACATACAGTATAGAGAGGGGTATGACACATGTGGCTCAGACAGGTGCTATGGTCACAGCCATACACGGAGTGAGAGACAGAGGCAGTGTGAAAAATTGATGTGCCCTACTTTCAGCAGCTGAGCAGAGACAGGAGAGGGAGGGTGGGAGGCTGGAATGATGTTAGATTTTGGAAGCGAGCAAACCGTGTTGTGTTTTTTTTCTTCTTTTGTGCATTACATCATGCCAATTTGTTTCTGGGTGTGGGTGTGCACGCCTGTAACTCGTTTAGCTTCATGTTCAGCCAACATGCAACTGCAGCTTTGTTGCTCTATTTTATTCTGTGTGTGTGTGTGATTTGTCTTCAAATCAGCAGTTCCTCGCTGTTGTTGCCTTTTTAATTTTACAGGCTTAGCTGTAAACTAGCCAAAACATGAGAGACTTTTTTTCTCTCTTTCTCGCACAAACACACACACCACCTCTGGAGGCATGGGCCACGCAGCTCTCATTAGCCCATCTCACACTCTCCGGCACTGTTTGACCAAGTGGAGCCCTTTATCTGCCCTCCTATTTAAACGAGGTGGGGAGAAGAGCTGGTCCCTGAAGGAGTCAGCAGAATGGAAACCGCTGCGCGTTAATCAACGCTACCAAACTCCACACAGGAAAAACTAAGGAGCTGTGCTGCCTTAGTCCATTTACTCCAAGGAATATCTTAATGACCAAAAAGGATTTATGGAGGTTTACATTGCAGGCCACACAAGGCGTTGTGTCTCTGAATTTATGCCGTCCTCAGCCCCCGGCTAAATGCAATGTGGTGACCATGACTCACCTGAGGGCTGAGATAACTATTACAGACATCTTGCTCGCAGCATTTAACTCTCATCTCTCCACTTGTTAAGTAGGTGTGAATTGATGCTTGATATAGGAGGAGGCTTTCTATAGCATTGGCTTTTCCTTTCACCCACATGACACCTGTAAATCAAGCCTTACTGTTTAGTGTTCCTCTTCTTCATCCTCCCCCACTTCCTGCTTTTATTCCTGTCTAGAGCTCCATGAATGACAGCATTCCCATTTGACTGACAGCAAAACCTTTGCCTGTTAATTTGGAGCTGATCTCATATATATATATGACAGCATTTTATTATTCCTCCTAACAACATATGTATAATGAAGCCCTGGATATTCTGTAATACATGCCATCAACTAACATAGAGACAATACCTCAAGCCTCAGGTGACAAATTGGTTCAATCCATACGCAGCTATGAAACATAATCACATAAATTTAACATGCTGTCAGATGTAAGATGAAACATAATGAGAGCACGTGGTGATGGTTAAACATGTGAACATACAGTATGAAGCTGTGTTGGCTTTGACTGGACTGCTACTGTGTGAAATGTACACCCGAAACAAGCTTTGGTGCCATGGTGGTCTTGTGCTTAGACTCTTTCAACCAAAAAAATATGGTTCAGCACCCAGTCCTAGCGAGCATCTTCTTGCTGAAGTATGAAGCAAGATTCTGACCTCCCAGTTGAGGTAGACAAAAGTGAATTTTCCCACAGTGTAGAGTTTAGGGCTGGATTTCAAAGCTTTATCCTTTTTAAGTACAAACTGATTTATAGTGCAAACTGATTACTAGTCAAGTATCGAAAACTGTCAAATACAGAGAGCTGCCATCAACGTGGCCAGATTTGTAACGCTGTACACTTATTCTTTGACCAGATAGTTCCTTGATTTAAATCAAAATTTTACCAGTGTTAGGGCCCATTAATGCCAGAATTTAAAACAATGAAAATGTGGTGAAATTAATTAATTTCAACGGAATATCTGTAATCAATGTAAAAAAATTGTAGCAAGTCTGACTTTGGTTCGACAACATTGGCCAATGGCAAACGACACTTTTGACCTATAACCTGTGTTGCACCATCCAATTTTATTTTAGACAGTTGTAAGAATCGTCTCTTGAAAAAGCTGTGTGAACTTAGATCAGTTGCTAACAGGACAATAGTGACCAAGCTAATGTGACTGACTAATGATATCATGTTCTCAAATAGCTAGCATGTTAGCAATTAGCTCACCAGCTACAGCAGTCAAATAACTAGCGCTGAGTCTTCATTACATCACTGAGATTTTAGCAACACCTACAGTATTTTGTGAGGATAAACTTCACCGTGCCACTTTGTGATGTGACCGGGACATTTAATACAAATTACAAAATACACAAGCAGCCGCCCAAAGTCTTGTACGTGTTTAGACAACATTTGACATCTGAGAACTTTGGCTTCATTTGTTAGATGAAAAAAGGATTGAAAATGTCTCAGAGTACGATTTCTGAAAATGATTAAGAGTTGACTCCTGACCCCTATATCTAAACACAGAATGTGTTTGACACAGATAAATGAAAAAATAAGAAATGTCTCACACCAAAATGAATATTTTAGGATGACAGCAGTGACTGAAAGGGAACACCTTTAAGAATAGGCCTGAACAGCAACACTGCTTGGTCAATTTTAAAATATTCTTATTCCTGACTTGCACAACCTAAACAGCGATGTTCCCACTGTAATAATGTTCATAATGAGCTAACATCCCTCAAACAGGTTGCAGTGTGTCAAAAGTTACTTGCTAGATAGATTATGAAACTCAGGTGACTAAGAGGATAATTTTAGCACCTGCCATCTTTTCCATAAAGTCTCTGTCTGTATTTTTATGTCCATCTGTCTCTCTTTCACAGCGTTCATTGAATTGGCTCGTTTTTCTGAAGGAGCAGAGCATGCTGGGTAATTGAAAGGGGGCAACTGGCACAAGTCAAACAGATGGAGATGGAGTGTGTGTGTGTGTGCGTGTGTGTTGGGCGGCGTCTGGCAGGAGTCAAACGGCTGTGGATTTATCAACTCCCAATGAAGGCCAAAAGCATCACTTGCCAGATCCCACACTCTCACTCTCACTCACAACCACACTATCACACACACACACACACGCCATGCTTCACTTCTTCCAGTATTTCTCCTTAACTTCTTATTCCTGTCTTTAACTACATATCTATTTTTTTGGCTGCATGCCATTTTGTTGTTTTCATCTATGTATCCCTGCATCCCATGGTAGTTTCTTGGATGTACATTACCTGTCTTCATCCCATCTCTCCTTTCTCAGCTATATCCTTTTTTGTTCTACTCTCCCTTTTAACTCTCTCCTCACATCTTTCTGTAGTCTTCATGTCTCCCTTCATCTTTCTGCTCTCTCATCTTTGCCATTGGCATTCCCAGTAAGTGACAGATGCCGAGCAAAAAAGGAAAGGGAGAAGGAGACATCGAGAGAAAGAGAGAGGGAGAGGCGAGGCTTGGTGTTTTGCTGCTCTTGTGTTCTCAAGGAAGGTCTCTCCTTTATCAACAGTCTAACAGGCTGCTGGGCTCAGTCATCTTGCTTTTGCTTTGACTGTTTACTGCTGGGTGTCAGGGCTCACACAGCCAGTGCTATGCACACACTCATACACACACGTATCTTTCTTTTCATGCTTCAATACGTACGCACAAACAGACAGACTGGGATACACTGTCACCCAAAACAAATAGACAAAATTTTTAACAGCTGATTTATTCCGAAAAGCATGTTTTCTGACAATTTGAGGTCATTTTTATTGTAACCGTATAACTGGAAAACACTCAGAATGACTCCGAAGAAAACATTTCATCTCCAAGTCTTTTCAAGCTGCTGTCCTCTCCTTGACTGCTCATTTAAGGATTTAAAAGAGCTTCTTCAAGGCGCCGGGGAAATAATCCAGTGTTCCAATAATCCTGCGTGGATGTGCACTCAACCGGTCACTCATGCACACACACGTATGCATATTCAAATCACTATACGAGCATATACAGACACATATACCTGCTGCAGGTGTTCGGTGTGTTCCCGATAACCTGCAGAAATGGTCTGCCAGTGTATGACAATCATTTACCGTCTTTATGGAGATCTTTATGGCTCGGCACTGAACAGGATTTGTCACATGGCACTGAAGAGGATTTGATGTAGTCCTTGCTTTTGAAAGACTCTGAGATCTTTTGGCCTTTTCATCTCCTTCAGCTTTTTTCATCTGAAAAGAAAATGAATAGGGTTGTCAATCAGCCTTAGGTAGCCACCTGGAAATCATATGATTATGTTTGAAATACTGCGTACACGGTCACTTTGTACTGCAAAATGACTGATTGGAATTATGATTGAGTGTGTGGCCCCTTGTGGAAGGACTGTCATCCAGGTTAGTAAAATAAAATATGCTGCCAGTGTCAAAAATATTGTTGTAATATTATGAAAAAAGAAAAGCAATTTTCCAGTTGTGTTTCAACATAGGGCGCTAAAACACAGAGCAATTGTTGCTCAAATGTCCCCAAAATCTTCTTTTTATCATGAGCTTTGTAATCAACCCCACTGAAAACTCGGACCCCCTACTTAGTTGAAGGTGACTTTTTCTTTCTTTTCCCAACCTAATTGTGGTTGAAGATGAGCCATTTGGCATCACAATAAATGTTCTATTTCCTGTCCAGTTTGGCTGAGCTTCATGGATAAGACTTGGTATGAGGTCAACAAAGAGCTCAATATGTTTTAAAGTGACTCCAGAGAGGACTGAAGACAAAGAAAGAGGATATTAAAAGCCCTCTTTCAGTTCTCTGTTATGCCATACTGCACAGGGATAGAGATGGAGGGGAAAGGAAGTGTCCTGTTTTGCTGTCTCATACCTTTTAAAAGTTTTGCAGTTTCCTAGTCAAACAGGAATCCATCCATTGCCTGACAGAAATGCCAGGACGGTATGTCCTGAGCACACACACACACACACACAGAAAAATACCCCAGATGCTCCAAAAAGCAGGCAGTCTGAGTGTCAGAGTTTAGAAGTTTAATTGGCCAATGTGTCAGTAGAGGAACAGAGTGTAAGAGAAGTGTGGACAACTGCAGAGAGAGCGCACCCCCCTTCAAGCTCTCTCTGATTTATAAGGTGTTACAGCTGAAGATGTGTTCCTGTCTGATTGTCAGTTTCCCTTGTGTCTCCAGTGTTTCATTCAACGTTGCAAGTGTAAGTGAGAAAGGTGTGTAACTGTGTTTGGAGCTGTCACTGTGTTAGATGTGAACTCTTCAGTGTGACAACACTTGTACATTTTGGGTTTGTGATGCCTGACTGCGATTTGTGTTCTTGATAACAAAAAGGCAAAGTTTTCAGTTTAGGGTTACGTTTTGAATTAGCTTTGTGTCAAAATTGAGGCCCAGTACCAGAAAGTGGCACAGCAAAATTCATCTGCACGTCTTTGTGAAATATATGTGGTTATAGAAGCGTGGTTACATAGTGTCTATTCGCAGGGCAAGTTGGTAAACTACTGTAGCTGGCAAGCTAACTTGCAAGCTTATTAGCTTGTTCTTGGCTGGCTAGGAACATCAGTCTTTCAAGTCTTTCTGTTTCGTCTATACTGGGACATTTACTAATTGTACATTGTTTTGTAAAGTATTAACCCCAAGTTAGCAAGGTACAGTTAGCAAGTTCATTAGTTCAGTTGCTAAGTTCACACAGTTTATTTAAAAGATACATTTGTATCATTGACGTCTATCTCATAACTGTTTGCAAGCTTTTTCTCTCTTTTGTGGAGCAGTTTATACTCCAGAGGAAGTTACATAAAAGTGGTTAGCGCAACACAGCTATAACAGTAGCTTTCTCCATTTTGTACTCTTCAGTTCTCTGTTCCATCATGGGTGGTCAGCATTGTCAAGATGGCTTTACAAACTGAGACCGGAACTTGATTCAAAATTCTTATAACATGTTGTACTGTAAATAACAAAAAATGGAAAGTAAACCCCAGGAACATGCCTCATGTTTTTAGAAAGACAGATGAAAGAAATGCTGAATTAGAGATTGCATTGAGTTACTGAAGCTAGCGGAACAGAGGCTAGCCTGGCTGTTTCACTCTCTGTGTGAATACACATGTCATAGTTCATCAAACTTGAACTTGATGCAAAAAAAAAATAATAATAATGTAATTACTTTGCCCCTGCAAGCAATCACAGCAATTCCATGGAAATTCATTGATTTCACCAAGAAATTCAGGTGGTTGAGAGATTGGATGGCATCAGTGGAAATGTCCTTAGTACACTAATACAAACCTAGTGTATGTGTGTATGTGTTTTTGTGTATGTGAGCATTTCTGTGCAGGCACAAACGGGTAGGAGGGCTCCCTGAAGGAAAGACCTCATTCCAAGGCCTTGCCTGTCGATATTACTGCTACAAATCAGACCTCCCACACCGCTGAGAGGAGCAAATAGTACATACTCGCACACACAAGCACACACACTCAGACTCCATTGACTAAGGGAAAGTTTTATTACCAATCTCTGCCTGATACGACTCCCCTGCTACAGTTTGGACTGTACAAGATTTGTTCAAATGCTCTCTGCCTTGTTTATCTAGTACGTCTGTAATAATGCTTATGCATGCACATGTGTGTTTATGTCCGTATTTTGTTTGTTGAAGTGCATGTGTATGCACATTTGTGTGTGCTTTACCAGTATGCATGTGTACATGTATGCAGTCGTTTGGCCTATTTGCTCAGTTGGGAAAACAGATTGCACGGTATCTGGACAGAGATGTGTAATGTAGCAACAGAGAGAAAAAAAACTAGTCTAAATTAAATGCATCAGCCTGCCGTCTTTGACACTGTTGCCATTTACCAAGCCTTTAAAAGCTCACATAAAAGACATTTTTAATGCTTTGTGTGACCTTTTGCATCATTTTCCTTCAGATTATGATCCAAGATACTCATTTCAGCATTATATCATGTAATATGTGCAAAACTAGTGATCTCCAATGCTCTTTACATTTCTTATGCACTTTCTAATGTTTTAACTGTCCTACATTTCAATATGCAAATTCCCATTGCTTGCTGACAGGCCATAGTAATTAACATTAAGAAGTCCATATACATTCTCACAGAATATAGAAATTAAACAAGCTAGAGGACAAGGAGAGTCCTCTCATTGAACTCCTTCCTACAACCCAGGCATTGCCTTTAATAATAGAACTGTGATCAGCTGGTAAAGCCAGTTCTCAGTGATAATAGCCACTCATCCCACCAGAAGATCACATTGGATAGACAAAAATCTAAAACTAAACCTGGGTTGTGCAGTATAAGGCACTCTGTCATCATCATCCATCTGTTATAGTTTCACCAGGCCTCAGAGTTTATCTCTCATCTGACTATACACTTTGCTTTATAGGGAAAAAGAAAGACAGTAACAGGAAGAAACAAAAAAGATGCGACAGATAGAGAGGGACAGTGAGAGACAGAAAGAGTCCACTGAGACTCGCCGAATCTCTTCCCACCTGTGGTACTAATGCGACTGGACAGAGAGGGTGTCAGACAGACTGATGTCACAGTCATGTCCATCACATGTACTTCCTTTGAAGTTGTTAAGTTGGACACCCAACTTGAACTCAAACATGAGCTTTTAAGTTGAAAATGCAAACAAACTTTGAGGCAATGAAACATTTGTCTTTTCTTTTGCTTCTTGCAAAACATGTCCAGATATGGCACCATGTTGCCTGTGTGAAACTGATTTTAGTAGGCTAGTATCTACTGTAGATCAGGTGAATGTCAAATCACTGCCGGCCTCCATGCTTTTCCAGACACAGAGTAGCTGCTCATGGCTGTTAAGGTCAGACTATCAGGACCACAGGAATGTATGCCACTATCCTAGGGTGACCATATTTTCAAATCCAACCAGGACCTTAACTATAAGTACTGCACGTTCATGCATGCGCACATGTATGCACACACCATAGGCGTTTTCATCAGGATGGGGGACAGTTATTTCAGCACTTAGCACACCTACTGAGTGCACCTTTCAACACCATGTTCAGCGTCTCAGCAGACAAAAAATTATGTTTTGTCTCCCAAAAGCCACCAAAACATAGTTTATTTGAAAACTGCATAATAACACTAGTAAACACAAAACACAAGGATTGCATTAGTGTAATATAACATATTTATTGATTGTCAGATACCTTTTTTAAACAAATCACAAGTTTTTACATTTACATTTTTTCATTTAGCAGATGCTTTCATCCAAAGCGACGCACATATGAGACTGATACAACACAAGCAGGGATCTAGTCAGGAGACAACAGCACGAGTAAGTGCCATAAAGCTTAAGTTTGGGACCGATAGGATGTTTTTGTTAGTGTGCACAAGCGCAGGCTGCTGGCTAAATGGCCAACTGTGACACATTCTCTGCTACCTTTTTTTTTTTTTTGTCAAAACAAGGTACAAATCTCTTTGTGGCGTATAAATAGCTTTATAGGCTATAACATAAAAATAACTTTCACTTACATCTTCACAACGCAATGCCACAAGCTGGTCTTTTATATTGGCACCACTGTGCGTGACTGTACTCTTGCACTGTGTGCAGAATGCAGTATTTTTGTTGCCGGGCACTTAACGAATGAAGGAGTAAGCCTCCTGGAGCTCTTTAGAAAAGACCGACATTCTTTTCTGCATTACAGCTAACCATTAGCATACTGACAGGTTCTGTCAAAAAGAGCCGCAAGTGTCATAGGCTAGCAACAGCCTTGATAACAACACATTGATTGACACACATACAGACAAATCAGTGTTGAATTCAGGTGCATTGTTTATTTTTTTATATTAGGTAGGTAATAATGAATGGACAGATTATGATAAACATCTATGTAAACCGTGAAAAGAAGTATAATATTATAATTATTTTGATTGTGGTGAAAACCGGGACAAATTGGTAGTGAATTTTAAAACCAGGACATTTTAGTGTTTTACAGATATTTGTCAGAACTCGGGACAGCCAGCTTGAAACCGGGATAATGTCAGACAAACCGGGACAATCCAGTCACCATACGCTATCCATACTAGACTGTGGTTGGACAATGTCAATACTTTGCCTCTCACATGATCAAGCCGCTGAAAAAAAATCTTCCTTGGCTTATTGTCTGCTCTTTGGTTTTTCTAATAATTCATTTCCATAAGTGCATACATGCACATACACACAAACCTTTTTTGTTCTATGTTCACATTACGAATTAAAGGGCTTGTATTGTTGCATTTATTAAGGTCAAACTTGAACACACTCATTCACACATACACATAATGTCTGCTCCCTGGTCATACGGATGCTTCCAACAGCATAATAAAAGCATAATTTAAACAGAATAATTCATCGGTTGAAGCATTGTTAAATCATTGCCTGTTTGTTGACAGAAGCCTGTGATACTGTTCATAGTCCAGTATGCAATGTTTTTTATGAATACATTATTACCACTTCTCTATGTAATTGGGTGTGTGTCACATCCGCATTAACTATGGAAACCTTAGATCTTTGATTTGATAAATGCTCAAAAACCCTCCAGAGTTCCTGGAATCAAAAGCAGAAGACCCAACGATGTTAACCGAGGGAGAGCTCAGTCCAATCCCACATCCGTCTGCCTCCTCCTCCAGCAGGCCTTGATCCATGGGGAGAGAGCTGGGCTTTGGTGGTGCAGCAGACTTCTTAGAATTGATTTGGCTAAGTAGCCATTTATTTTAATTAGCTAATGAATAGACTGGTTGAATGGGATGGACGCAGGGTCGTTTGACTTTATCACGTTTAGAAAGCAGCAATAGAGCCGGACTGGAGAGCAGTTCCCTTGTTGCAATGAATCAAACGGTGCACCCGCCGGCGTTTTATTACAACAAAAAGATACAAAGTAGTTGAATGACAGATAAAATAAAAGTAAAAAAGTGAAAGATGCTAGACAGAGAGCACACTAGTGTTTCCAGACGTTTAAAGCCATCTTTAAAGTTGGAGGGATTGTCTTGATACCCAGCGTGTTATCTCTTCTCATCTGAAGCCTTTTAAAGCTGTCATCAGATTTCATTTTTCAAGCCTTCAGTATTTTATTAACTACAGTGATCAAATAGCCTGGGTCCCACACATGGACCTCACCAGATCACCTTAATATCAGATTAGATGTGGGAAGTAATTGACCATTTGATAAATTTCCTAAGACCAGTGATTGTCCAATCATAGCATAGCAGCCATAACTAGGCACACTTGGCGTGTCAAGCTTTGTTTTTTTCCACATGTTGAAATGGCATGTATGGAGTAAAAGCAATACTCTGAGTTTGGAGGATAGTGTCCTGTTTTAGCCTTTCTAAAATGAAAATCACAAGAACAAAAGGCATAAGGAATTGGTTTAAACAAATGTTTATCTGCTCAAATGTTTTATGCAAAATTGGCCAACTAGCTCACTAGCTACGGTAGTAATTTTTTGGGGACTACAGGATACTTAAAGAAAGCCCCATTCACAAGAATTAATCCACTGTGGAGTATTTTCCCATGTGGAAGCTAGTCCTGGATACGTTATCGTTATCCAAGACATCTTAACGTTTGCCAACTATTGGTTAGTCCTCATCCCAAAAGCTTTTTCTTTTGTAACGTTAAAAGTGAAACATACTGTTTTCACAAAAAAATTGAACAATAAAACATAAATGTAACCTCTTCTTGCTTGTATGTAAGCTATGCCACCACACAAGGTTGAAATAAAATAAATGCCAGATCTCAAATTTCTCAATATAATGTTGTATCGTTATTTCCATGTTACCTACATGGACTGTCAGCTGGTGAGGGTGCTGACTTTTTGCCTGAGACATGTAGCTTTAGTCTCATCCTTCAGCATATCATGTATGTAGCCATTAACTGCATATTTAATTTGCAAGGTTCTTGTTTTAAAACAAGTCAGCATGGAGACATTACAAAAAATAAACTGGAGACAACACTTTCAACCAAATCATGGATCTGACGTTAGCTTAATTAGCTAACTAGTTACAGCTAATAAAATCTGCCAGCAGCACTGTCAACTTCTGTCTGAAATCAAGGACCCATTGTTTAAAAAAGAATTGAATGATAAATCTGCCACCATTATCATTGTAAACTGCATATTTGCATGGCATAAACGAAAAGCTTGAAACCTAGAAACAACTAAGTGGGTTAGAGCTTAGCAAACAATCGGTTACAACAGAGGAAAATATAGTAAAGCTAATCAGTGTTTCAAACAAATGAGCAGCAGGGCCAATTACCAGCGGTGATTCACTGGAGGGTTATTTAGCAGTAAGACCAAAATACCTTTTCTGTCCAATGCAGCTCACATTGCATGTTCTTTTTAAGTTTGGACAGAGTTGCCTGCCACACTATAGAAAGTCAGAAACCTGAGAACCTGCAGATATGCTAGGAGCATCATTAGGAATTGCTTTAGTTGACTATCTGTTGTGCTCTGTCAACAGAGTCAGCACGACACACATCTCCAGTAGAGATCAGAGCTTCAGGTCTTGGAGGGAGTAACACGAAGTTGTTTGAGACCATGACAGGTGTGAAACCATGAAGCCCCCTGTTGCACAGCCCTATTAGCATGAACAGTTAACCAGCTGTTCTCTTTAGATTGACAGAAGGTAAGTGACATAAAAAAACTTGCCACATCTTGTGTATCTTTCACGCTGACATTCAAACAGGAAGTGATGAGTTTGCCGTCTTCTCAAAGGCCGGACGTTTAAGTTTGCCTACGGTATAGCAGAGGTTGAGAGAATGAAGACTTGGCAAGGTTTGAGATAGATGATGGTGGGAAAAGATGCATCTATCGTCTCTGAAATGCATTCTGTGAAAACTCTTAACAACTGCTTGATTAAAACCCAGCAGTTGTGCTCCAAACTCCAACTATCTGTTAAATAAAATAAACATTTGAATTACAGACAATGTGGAGACAATCTAATCTTGCAATGATAAGCTTAACAATTTATGAGTGCGCTTTGAATTCAGGAGTAAGCTACCCTGGAAGAGCTAAACAAAGCACAATTAACAATCAGTATGCGAATCAGTAGGGAAATGGCACAGCTTTATGGAGGAGAAGAAAGGGAGCAGAGACCAAAGAAAGAGCTGGAGAAACTATAAGCAAAAACCGACTGGAGAGACAGACTTAGCAGAGCAGATGGTTTCAGAGTTTTTGCCCGAGGCACTCCATACTCACTGAAATCACTACAAGGAAGGAGAGAAGGATGGAGAAAGATTATGAGTAGAAACACTAACTACACATCTGCACTTCCTCTCCTCCAGTGCTTCAGAAGGGTCGAGAGAGGAGTAGAGAGAAAACTGGAGGAGTTTTGACAGGCATCACTAACACTGTGCCGCGTTCAGTAACCACAGTGTTCAGAGCAGTCACAGTTGACACATGGCATCCATCATTTTATTATAGTTTTTACCAATATGCTTTCTTCAACATTTTGCTGAACATGCTGGATGTCCCTCTTTTTCTTTCAAGTAGATGTACTGCAGCTTTTAGACAAGTGCATATATTTTGGGGGTTTTTAGTTCATGTACTTCAGTGTTTGTGGGGGGCTATTCAAACAGAAAACACAGCTGACCCGAAATCCTGCAGCTGAGCTTCAGCACCGTTTGACAGCCAATTTCCTCGGTGTCACTTCACCTAAAAGTACACTGTGGACAAACACACTTACACAAACACGCACAGACTTATACACTGCCCAGCTAAACGAATGGTGAATGATGGATGAGTGTGTGGGGCTTGGTAGCGCTGCCATCTGTTCCAGCATGAGACAGCGAGAGTGAAGGACTCGCGGTTCATTGAGCTTGAAGCTCATCGCAACATTCGGCTCACCTACTGTATACGCTCCACTGACACCTGGACAAGATTTGTGTGTGTGGAGGAGAGTCTACTGTATAAAACTGAGTACCTCATGACCTATACTACTCACACTACTTAAGTAGAAATGATCTTCATTCCAAATATGGTAATATCAGACTGCATGAGTCCATAGTCGCACCGGAGTATCTGCACAGAAGTTGATCCAAAATCAATTTACTCTTTATTCTATTTATTTTATTCTTTTCTCATTGAAAATCCCTTAGCGTCACACTGCCACACAGTCAATTCTCTCTGACTCGGCTGTCTGTGCCTTCTTGTGCACATGCGCCCCTTAACTGCTTCACTCTGTCTCTATTACATGCCCTGCCATTCTCTCTTTACACCACGACAGTCACTCTAAACACAATTGCAATCCATTTCTCCATTCTATGCCTGTTTCTCAGAGTTCAGCTCAGGTGAGAGGAATCAGAGGTTTTGGTTCCTGCATAATTTGCCTAAGGAGGAAGAGAATGAGATGGAGAAAGAAAACAAACATGAAAAATAGGATGTTGTATATGAGGAGTAAAGAGGAAATCTCAGTTTTATCCATTTTTCACACTTTTTATCCATTATTTTGCTCTGCATTGTCTGACATGTTTGAATCCCTTCAAAGACAAGACTCACATACAATATGAAATAAAAGTGTGAACCGCCACCCCATTACCAGCCTAGCAACACACACACAGACACACAAAAGCAGCCATGGATAGTCATATACAGTACAGCATAAGACAGTGCCATTTTAAGTGCTTTGTCTGCTGTTACTGTTTGTGTGATGCAATCTCTGTCTCTCTTTCTCCCCACTCTCTCATCCCCTCACCCCTCCTTCTGTGGATGACTGGAAGGTTATCAGAGGAGTGTCATGCCCAAAAGCCAGCAGACAGCTTTGCCCTTTACAACAAAGTATGGGTGCTAATTAGAGACTATGAGTATGTCATTGGACTTAAGTGTGTGTGTGTGTGTGTGTGAGAGAGAGAGAGAGTGTTATTGTGACCATCCATGCATGGCTGTATCAGACTCTTAAATTCAAACACAGGAGTGTGTTAGTTCAACTCATCATTTCAATTGGACTTTGGAGATGTGATCCTCAGTGTTATTACGCCACGTCTCCAGGCGGCCACACACGGCCTGAAAATGTCAGTTATTCATCTTGTAGGGATATATTTAATTATTTGTACATATTACCTTTTTCTGCTATTCCACTTTGTCTCTGTACATGACTGATATGACTAGTGTGTTTCAGACTATATCCTGACTGCTTAGTTTTGATTTGCTTCAAAAATCTGACCAATTGGCTAGAGCGGAAGTGGCAGTCATTTATCGTTCAAGTTTTGTAAAACATTTGAAAGTAACGTAACCAACTGAGTGTTCGCTAAGGGGCAGATTTACCACTCCTAACTCTTAGTAGTCTCTTAAACAGCTGGTTTTCGATTCCAGATGTAACATAAGCCTCTTGTAAGTTACATTAAATACATAATTTGAGTTTTAAATGGTCACTATGTCTAATAGTAAAATCTTGTAATATAGAATATAATTTTGTCAGTAATTTTACCTTTCTTTGATAGTTGTAAGGTGCACACATTGGTTATTTTCATATTTTTATGCTGATATTTTACATTTCTTATTTAATACTTGACACAGTATCCAAGGTAACAATGCAGCTATAAAGTCCATCACCAGGGGAACAAGTCAGACTAGGCTTGTATCTCCCAGGTGAGTGTGCGACTTTTAAATAAAAACCTGTAAATATTAATGTTTATATGTCTATCTGAGAGAGACTTTATTACTAACTATAACTACAATGACATCCAGAGTGATTATCTATGTGTACTAATACATCTGTATCAATAGTGTCTTAGACCATTGGCCCTATAATTTGTCACTTAAAAAGGTTATTGAGCTTGGCTACAGAAATCATTCATTAGTATTTTAAGTTTACTTTGATTATGATTTTATTTTATATTGAATAGTTTTACTGAGACCAGGTTTGTATCCCCTAGATCCCAAAGTGCTTGTAAAGCAATAAACGACTCATCATTGAACTGACATCGGAGCTGTCTGTGTCTCTTCGTTGGAGTCAGCTTCTAACTGTCAGCTGTTAGTCCACCACTATCATCAAAACACAACGCAGAGACTGTAGGCTGTCACCACTGTCAGTGATATTAAATGGACTTAACAGGGGCATTATAAACTGTGAAGATAGTCAGAGAAGATAGACCCCCGTTGCACAGACAGAGGTAGAAGCCGCCAGCAACTGTTGATTTTGCAGATGAAATGACAACTGCAAACATTAAGCTAACAGTGGCTCCATGAGTTGGTTAAAACACTTCCTCCAAATGACTTTTTAATGTTTCAAGCTGACTAGTTTTAAAATGAAAATATGTAAAAAAAAAAAAAGAGTTTCAAATATGCACTTGATGGCTACATACATGATAACGTGCTAAAAAAAAAAACAGAGGCTAAAGCTGCATGTCCCAAGCCAACTGTCCCCACCGGTCGATGACCCATTCAGACATCATGGAAGTAAAGAAACAGCAGTTCTTATGATAAAAAAAAATGAAAATGAAAGATCACACTCTTAGTTTATCCTAACGTAACCTTTTCTGGTTGCATAGCAAGACACAGGCTAACCAATATGTTGAGCAAACATAACACTATCTCGGGTAACATTGGTTGCTGGAGTGTAACCTTCCCCAAATCAAGAAAGGTTATCCTAAACTCAAATAGCATCCAGGACCAGCTTCAACACAGTGGGAAAATACTGCATAGTGAACATGCTAGTTGTGAGAGGGTTTTATTATAACCTGTTACCTCATAAACTAATGTAGTTAGCTAATGATGTGCTATTTGGTCTTGCTGGAAATAATGTGCAGTTACTATTGTGAATAGTAAGCTAGTTAAGCGGACTTGCTAATGTTTGCAGCTCACATCAGAGCTGATAAACACAATTCATTCATTCCTAACTATGTGCTATTGTGTTTTTGGTTTTGGAAAGGCTGAACAAAGACAAACTCTTGGATGCAGAGTATTGCTTGGTGCTAATTACTGTTGCTAAGCTATGGTTGAACAATTCAGGGAATGGTTAGTGGGTGTTCATTAATATGCATATCTCTTGCTTCACATCAGTTAACTGTTTAGGTTTGCTGTGTAACTGCTATTGCATAGTTTTAGGTGTAAGAGCTTGCAGTAAAACTCATCAGAATAAGAGGGTGTATAATAAAGACAGACAAGCTTTGATTTACATATTTATCACTTGAAATCCATACTGAATATTGCAGTAGGCTACATATCCATTATGAGGCTTAATTCAAGGGTTGTGAGATGGTATATGGCAATTTAAAGCAAAAAAAAGTACAAACTTGCAATGTACTCTTACACAGAACCTACATAACACTTTTCAAGTGTTGTGATGTATGTTTGTGGTGCATTCAATTGCTCATAAAATGCCTATTGCAATTTCAATTTTATGGAGTGATGTGAGAGCTTATTCTTTTCAAGACAAAAAAAAAAAGTTGACTGTCTCTGTACTCAAAAACACTGAATCTCTTTTGGCCACAACGTGGTATTCTATTATATTGAGGCTGCAACCAGAGTCTTTTCACTGCAGCTGGAAACTATTTGGAGAGATAGTGGTGGTTAAAAAAAAAAAAAAAAACACACTAAACAATACAACAGGCCCATCAGATCCATTTTTTTTTTTGGAATGGATTTATCTTTAATAGAAAACTTGATTGAGCCCATTATGACAGTATTGTGTCCAGGCTTATATAGAAATACCTTCAAGTGGCAGCCAGGCCACCTCAACATGAGATCTGGCTCATTGGATTACAGTTCATAGTGTTTGACAGCATCTGTAGCTGCCAGCAAATGCATCCTGGCTGAATGATAACAATCCCTTTTGAAACAGTGTGAAGCCGCACTGAGTGAGGACTTTGGATGGCATTTTAGGATTTACTCTCCTGTTTGACTACATCCCATTGTCTCATACTTTTCCAGGTGAACAGACTGGAACCGTACTGCATGCTCACCAAATTCAGGGTAGATTTCTCGTTTCATCGCGTTCCTGCTCTTTGAGTTGTCTGAAGCCATCTCATCAGGAGCAACCTTGTCTCAGTTTGAAGCTTGCACTTGTGAAATAAAGGAAAATAGCTGATGCTAGGGAAAAAATGCAAGATAAAAAAGGAAGGCAAGAGCAGAGGAGGGGTCACAATATGGTGAGTCTGCAACAAGAACGAGAAACTTAACTTCTTACCCCGCCATCAGCTTTTGTGATCGTGGATTTAAGAGAGGGCATTAATTGGAGGAGTGATGCATATGATCTCTCAAATATGCAGACTATTTCTATCTTTTAAATGCATTCAAATGTATGAGAGAAGGAATAAGTCTGGTGCAGGGTTCACTGCATGAAAAACCATATCGCTGCTCTGGCTGACTCTGGCTGATATATGCATTTTTGATGGTCTTGAGCTCCCAAGTGTGGGTTAGGGGTCGAGTTTACATATTCTCTACCGGGACCCACAAACACTCTCTCTGCTGGCACACTGCCCACAACCTCAGGGCTGGAGAGAAGAGCAATACAGCAGAAAAAAAAGCAGAGAGAGTAGAGAAGGTTAACCCAAAGTGTGAATTTCACATTTCAGTATATTCTCTGAGAAATTGCATAATACGCTACAGTGTGTAGCATGTTACACTCGCTCTTTTTTCTTCAACTGGCAATAATTCTCTCCTCCTTCATTTAACCTCTATGTTTTTTACAAGCTGATGAACATCAGAAGCATGCTCAGTGTAGGCAGTTTCTCTCCCTGACTCTCTCACTCTGCAACGGTCCTCTCATGCGCTCTTCATCGGATCAAAAATATCTGAGCTGCTGACTTTGTTATCATGTAAAAGGACAGCAGGGGAAATGTAACTATACTCTATTTGAGATACACTCCAACTGTTAACACAGTGCATAGTAGATTATGGTTTGTGGAGCTTGTGGTGTGCAGCTCCAAATCGATTAATTAGTAAAACTGCAAGAAGAGATGGGATCTGGGCTGCAGGATCCAAGTCCTGAACTCATACTTCATATTGTGGGATGTTTGTATATGTGCATTTCATATATGCAATTCTATATATGCATGTTGTGTGTAAGGACGTGTTTATGTGGCTAGTTCCCAGCAATATTCTCATGCAATATGGACGTCACTGAGTGCTCTGAGTGGACAGGGAAGGAGTGTGAGGATGGGCAGCAAAGCAAAACCACTGTAATGTAATGCAAGGCTGGCTGCATCTCGTGTGAAAGGGCTTTACACTGTATGGTTAAGGAATGCACTTGTCATTTTGTAGCAAACTTTTCCATAGAAGCTTAAACAGTGAATGAGAAATGCATGAATTTCAAATCAGAAACAACATGTACACACAGCACACAGCGTGCACGGACAGATATCAGGCCTGACAGCTTTCTTTGGCCAAATATACATATTGTATTTGTTTATGTTTTTTTGGGGAGATGTAATTCAAATTATAAAACAGATTCCAACCCACACAAAAACAGACTTTCATGAGCACAGACACACATTCAGCCACATGCACTGGTTTTTTCCACGAATAGCTGTGAAAATCAGGGCCTTCTGTATATTCACAGAGACTGTCAAGTATGAAAAATTGATTAGTGAAATGCCACATGTCATCATATTGGAAATCTAAGACATTTCAGCGTGTGATAGAAGTAGAAATGGCTCCATGATGTGACACATGGAGAGGGAGTGAGATATAGTGTGTGTCTCTTTGTGTGTGAACACTCCCTTGTCTGTTGGCACTTTGTTCCTGTGGAGTTGCTGACAGTGTGTGGATGTTCTTGCTCTGTTTAATGAGCAGATCTCAGGATTAACACGGGAAGATAATGAGAAACAGCATCACAGGAAGAAACTGTGAGTGCCAAAACAGTTGTTCGAATTTTCAGCACCCTGCTAGTTCCGCTGCACATCAGTCTGGCTCGTATTTCCGTGACCTGCTCATGATCCAAAAGGCAAACTGAGCAGACACAAGCAGCTACTGGTTGGCTTCACATCCTAGTTATGACATAGATTTTTCCTGTCATCTCCTTATGAATAATCTGATTTAATCACCAAAAGCCGGAAAAAAAAGGAAGCTTTTTCTCTCCGAACGGTTTAATTTCACCTGAACAGTCACCTGTATTAACCCTTAAAAAACTGTGTTGAAGACACTTCTCATCTACATCTTTTGATTTGGTTCCTCAAAGCATCACTTCTATCCTCACCTTTTTCTAGAGGTTGATCTTACTAGAATACATGAAGGCCTACAGTGACACGAGCAAACCACAAAGAATTTTCCCAAGAAAATATCCCACACCTCAAATTCATTCTTGTCTGACAAAAAATAAATAAAGGTGTTGTTGCATAGAGTGGCGCAGGTGGACAAAAATGCAGGGGACTTTTTTTTTTTTTTTTCCCCAACACAGGAACAGCACTCAGAAGCGCGGGCAGACAGAACACATGATCCAACACAGACTGAACTGAACATTAAGACTTAAATACAAACTGAACTAACGAGGGAATAGGGAGCAGGTGACTAGACAGGAGAGCGTGCAAGGAGCTGATTGGCTGGGGGAAACACTGGGCACAGGGCAGGGCTGACGAGGCTGATGCAGGGCAGGTGTGGAGGGAAAAGCAGACTGGGGGAGGAGTACAGGAACATAGGAGGGAAACCAAGAGCAAACAGACAACCAAAACCCAGAAAATACAATAAGTCCAGGCAGGACTGTGACAGGACCGTGACAGGTGTACAGTTTTTAAAGGAATCATTTGATAATTTGGGAAATAAACGTATTCAATTTCTTGTCAAGAGTTAGATGAGAAGATTGATACCACTCTCATGTAGCAAAAAGCTAAGCAAAAAGAGCGCAACTACCCATTAAACCACAACATGCTGTTTTTACATTTCTGTTTGTGTGTACAGATTAAACAAACGGGATATGTGTTAATTAGTGGGCTTTAGAGGTATTAGTAGGCATATTTTTTAACTTTTCACAGATGCTGTGTGTATGCTAAACTAATCGTCTCCTGCTTTTAGCTACATACTGCATACACAGACATGAGAGTGGTGTCAATCTTTACATCTAACTCTCAGCAAGAAAGCAAATTTTCCTAATTGTCAAATTAGTCCTTGAAAACATGGTTTGATTTGCAGTCACATTGACTGGCTAAGCTACCAAATAGAGCCCAAATCCATTTTTTTCCATATACTGTGTCTGATATGAGCTGCATAAAAGCAAAGATAAAAACCAAGATCATAACCAAACAAACCAAAAGGGATACTTGCTTTCATCCATGTTATCTTTCAAGCCTTAGACAGGGACAAATCATGCTTTGTGATTTTATGAGTTTTATACTGTTATGAACATGGTCAAAGGGCCAAAACTTCAGGTGAACATATGTACAAAAAAAAAAAGGCAGAGCTTCAGCTTGCTCTGAACACTTCATAAGAGTGTTTGCATATGCCCACAAACAGCCGTCCGTTCCTTAGCCTTTGTTGCTAAGGTTGTTGTTAAGGTTTTTCCATGTGTTGTTTGCATTGTCCACTTGCATATTTCAGATCGGCTGGGGGCTCCAACATGTACGGATGTATTTGAGAAGTTTCTATTTCAAGTAAAGAATTAGAAAAAGAAGTGAAATCCGAAAGCTTCCGCAAGTTAACCAATCAGAACAGTTAGGGCTCATCGGGAGGGGGGCACTAAAGAGACAGGAGCTAAAACTGAGGGGCTGCATAAAGGGCCAGTATAAGATAAATAAGGAGTTTTTTTGAACTGTAAATCATGCAAAGATATTCCAGTAGCGTCCCAGAATAGACCCTGGAAATGTGCATTATATGTCCTCTTTAAGCATTCACAATGTCATGAAGAACAGAAAACAACAAACACGGGCTTTGAATAGAAAGTTACCTTATAAACACATTCAGATGAAGCAAAAAGCAAAACTTCCATGTTACTAAGTAACAAGCTAGGTGCCAGAATAGCAACCAGCAGTGTCGGACAGAAACTATGCCCTCAGTCAGCCCCTGCATAATGGCTGCAAATTATTATACAGCAAATTAATCAACATAAAATCTTCCTTCTCAGACATAATGTGATGGTTAAAGTGAATCGTGTTGCCCCCTCAAGTTGCCAGGTAACACGTAGGTAACAGCAGCCTTTTTTTATCCACTGAACTTTTGACATTCTGCAATGACTGAAAGAGATCTTACACCGTTACTTAATAGGCCGAATCCTGTAGCAACTGTTTTTACCGAACACCTTCATCTCTTTGTTTTTACCCCTCTTCCAACAGAGCTCTCCCCCAGGTCTTAATGTATTGAGATAGATTCCTTCAGATCACAGCCACATAGTACAGCTGGAGCTTCACAGAACAAATTCTACGCTAATCCCTGTATTGCTTAAGGGCTACAAGCCAAGCAGTAAAGATGGCATTGCACAATTCCACAGCCCATAGATGAATCACAGTAGGAGAGAAAATTAGTTATCTCTTTTTTTTTACTTTGCTTTTCTATTTCAGTTCCTTTCCCTGTGCCTGTGTGTGATGGCCATGACTTTTTCTCTCTTTGTGTCCTCTAATTGTTGAGAGCACACACAATTCTACAGCAGACATAGGTGGCCTTAACACATATAGGGGTACTTAGCTAACACACACTGGCATTTCTTTCCTTCATTATCACATGGGTGGCATTTTCCACATTCGTCCACTTATTGCCATTTTGCCTGACTTCCCAACCTTGGCTGACTTGTGTGTGTTCAAGCATGGCTATAATGTGAGGGTCACCAAAGTTACAGGAACGTAGTAAACCGGAGAGTCGGGAAATTAATAAAATGCCTGAAAACTGACAAATAGATGGAAACAGATGGGGAAAAAAGAAAGTTGTGCATGTGTATGTTTGCAGGTCACCAATGTAGTCTGAATCGTCACACAGAATAATATAATCACCTCCCTCTAATGATGTGGCCACTCATTGCCGGGGGCAACCACAGCCCACAGCGGTCTGATGTTGACAATCACCACATGCACATACACACATACCAAGCATACATCAAGATGCTCACGACCGTGACAGCCAATTAATGAGAGGGACGGATTGGAAGAGGACCAAGAGTAAGAGGGAGAAAGGAAGATCTGGAATTACAACATTCTTCATTGTCAAAACTCTTAGTGCCGCTTTGCTCCCAACTGCTAATTAGTTGTCCCTTTGTTTTTTCTCTCTGCCGGGTGTGCATGTAGGTCTTTTTGACATTTACAGTGCAGTTCTAGTCTTTTGCAGCTTTTTTTTTTCTTGTTAATTGGTATAAGATGAATATACACGGTGTAAAAAAATGTTTATATTCAGATGCAGTCTCCAGATGGGCTTTGACATAGTTGTGTTTTACATCGAGAAACATTTATATGAAGACATTCAGGCAGTTTGCTGCATTTAGCTTTCACACATACATGAACAAACATATTGATTGTTGAAGGAAAACCAAAGAACATCAGGCCTGCCTTCCTCTATACATCTGATGGATGAAAGAGATGCACTGGATGTCTTTTGTTTGGGTTTCCATGCCTCCATTCTTGCTGGAATGAATGTCCATACAGGTTATGTGGGTGTGTATGTATGTGGCAAATATGTGCAGCAGTTATCTGGAAACTCACAAATCAGATGTGACAGTGCTGGCCTTTAGCAAAGCTCCATGTGATGGAGAGTTTTACATCCTCCTTTGATAAGACGAATCCTCAATCTGCAAAAGCAATGCATTAACCCAATATGACACTCGATGTGTGATTCTTCCATGTGTGTGTGTGTGTGTCTGAATCACTAACTTTTCCTTGCTTAATGGTCACTGGATCCCTTGCTGTTACAAAACATGTAAATAAACACACACATGCGCGCATACTCACACTCCAAATGACTGTTTAGATCAAGACCAACTCCCCAAACAGAGGAGATATGCAAGCAATCAATTTTGATGCTCGTTATGCTGTAATTAGACACAAACCTATGCACATTATGCAAACAGAAATATGCAAATTGCCACGGAGGCAGCCAGTCCATGATGAATGTTACGCCCACTGGATCCGCTGTTGCGCGCAACGACAGGTTGATGACGATTTGAAGATAAATAAACTCCTCTCTTGTTTGTTTATCATCACTTTCTCTCTCCGTGTTTATGTCTCTTGCTTAAGTGAAAAAGATTTATCAAATGTAAATAGCAGGTAATATTTTCTTCTTCTATTTTCAAGCTTTTCTCCTTCCTTCTGTCTCTCTGCCTCCTCCTCGATACTTGTCATTGTAATAGGGTTGTTTGATGGTGCACTTTTTGATGATGCATCCTTTTTCTGTGAACAGCATCTGACCACAAGTGCTGTGTGTTTCTTTGAACGGCGGAATTCAAAACTCAATTAGCACCTGTGCACACAAATACACACACATACACTCGCACACGAAAGCTAACTCAGTTGCACTCACACCGGGTACCGGCACAAATTAGACTTTGAAACACGCACATACACGCACACACACACATTCACGCACCCACACTTGAGCGGTGAAGCTAATTTGCCCGAGCGGACCTGAGTGAAAGAAATAATGAGGCTTTGATGACTTCACTTGAATAGACTCGCTCCACCGTGACATCATCCATGACCTCGACATGACCCCTACACTTTGCTCTGATTCTCTGTGGAAATCTGCACTTCTGATTGGCTGCACTGATGGAGGAAAACTGGTCAGACTGTATGGAGACTGATTGGATGTTGTTTTAAAGACACTGTATATTCAAAGGTAGCGCTAAGCAGAGGAAACTCTTATTCAGCTGCATTTGGATCTATTGAGAGGAAATCTGAAATAGCTGATGCTGTTTGGTGAAAATGATATCTAAAGTGTACTTGAAAAGGTTGCAAGGGCTTTGAATCAATCAGCTTGTTCTTTGAAAAGAGTAAAAAAAAAAAAACTCCAAATGACTGTTGAAAGATCCAATATGGTTTTGTGCTCATGTAGATGTCCTTTTATCTTGGTGCAATTGAGGCCAACATAAAGGTCCCACTTGATCTCATGCAACAAGAGGATCTAGACAAGGGTACATTTTCCAGAGAAGTTGTATGTGTCCTTGCTTACACTGAAAATCACAGGTGCAAATACCGTAAACTGGTTAAAATATCTTAAAAAGCAATTTTTTCTGTTGCAGATTAAGTTGGATCTCTGAAAGCAGTTAAAGTGTCTGTTGAAGTTGAATCAATGAAAAGGTTTGAAGCGTGTTTTGAAGTGTAAGAGTCGAACGAAGTTGAAATTAGTTGAAGTGAAATCACTGTGAGCATTTCAGATTGTAATCTCAAGTTTGAGCCCTGTAGGCAGCGGAATTGTGAGCGTCTATGTAAACGCATAAACACTGAAAAGTAATACTGAAAGTAGTTGAACTGTCACTCACACTTAAAATGACACATTTAGTTCTGGTTAGTGTAGTGACAGTTTTAGTTTTGAGTTTTTCAGTTGTGAGTTGAAAAGTAAAAGGTAGAAGTGTCAGTGGCTGCGTTGAGGCTAAAAACAGTTGAGATTTCTGTTGAAGCACCTGTGACAGATGAAGTGTGCATGATTTTAAATATGATAATATGAGTGTGCATCGCTCAAAATGAGAACACAAATTCTCAGATTTTGTTCTTTCTACTTTTTGATCCATCTGGCTTTGAGGATAGAAAATCTGGCGTCTCTCTATGTTACACTGTAGGTGACCTTGAATGGAAGCTGATGACGAGGTTTAGGATGACGCTGTAAACCCTAGCTCTAACCCCGTGTCGTATTACCAATAGTCTGCCACTAATGGATATCCTATTCATTGCCTTGAGACTGTCTCTCTTAAATGACCTCTCAATGTGCATCTGAACACACACAATTGCAACTGCACGCATTTACACACACACAATGGAGAAAAACAGCATGCATCATTCATTTCTGTAATCAGTGCTCCGTCAGTATATTTGTCTAATGATCCATAATGCATTAGCAAGCTTGGAATTGGGTTTCGGGTGAAAGGACCCGGACATAAAATTACATTAAGAGAATCACACATGCGTGCGCATATATTTCAAATATATTTCAACACCCACACATGCACAAAATCTTTCCAAGGTCTGACTGAGAATAATGAGGAAGATACTGATTGTTTGGATGTTCTGGGGCATTATTGCTACAGCTATATTTATCATTCTTCAAATTGCCCACTTGTGATTAGTGAATAACAGGAGGCGATATGGATCATGTCGAACTCAAATTCATTTTTAGAACATTTTTGTCATGTTGTTGACTTGTGTTGCTCTGTTGCTCCTCACCATCCTATTCCCATATCCTATATAGCGGAACATTTTGAAGGAAATAAGGAAAGGATGGTGACATTTGATGGACATTTAAAAAAAAAAAAAAAGCAAAGATGAGTTTAAGTTGTACAAGTGAAAGGTAGAGAGAGGGTAAGAGGAGTGAGTAGGATAGGTGAAAGATTGATTGAGAGAGAGTAAGGAAGGAAGAAACACTCACTGTATCCAGCTGCTGCTAAGGAATCGCTTAATGAGAACCAAGGGATCCTTAAGAGTCGAGGGGAGAGAAAGAGAGAGAGAAAGAGAGAGAGAGAGCAGTAGAAATGCTATGAAAAATGGTGAGCTGTCAGGTGAGTACTGGAGAGGGAGCTGGGCTCTAAGTGTTTTGCCCCGACCACAGAGGATATGTATGTGAGTGCACCCATGAAGATACATGACCGTGAAGGAAAGCACAGCTGCGTCTGTGCACACACATACACACATGCATTCATACAAGCACATGCATACACATTTACAGTATATGCACAGATATGAAACCCAGCGAAGCAGAAAAAAAATAGACTTTTGTCCCTTCTTCTTTCTGCTCTACCTTTTCCCTTGTGTCCATCTTGCACTTTTTACCCTTCTTTCAACCAATCCACACCCTTCTCTCCATTTACCTCCTTTGTTCAGTTCGGCAGCGCTCCCCCTGATTTATGCATGCAGTTCTGTGCCAGCTTAAGAGCACCATATCACTACCACCTCACTCTAATGTGCAGTGTGTCTGCAGGCCCGCCTCAAGCTGGTACATTCATTTGATTTGTATACTGTCAGAACAGTCTAATACCCATTAAGACAAGAGATTGGGCTGCTTGTTTTGCATCCAGCTGCCTGTGTGTGTGTGTGTGTGTGTGTGTGTGTGTGTGTCTCCCTTGTCTTTGTCCAGCTACTTATGTGGAGAAAAATATTTAAAGGTCTTGTGAAGGCCAACAAAGTGAAGTTGTCCACAGCTGTTGATGTCATACATTCAATGCAACTTTGGTTTCATGCAAAAAAAAAAAGTTTCAAAGCATCAAAAAAGTTCTAAAATGCCCCTCAAAGGTCAGAACATGTCAGGTTCAACAAACTTTAATTCCATTTGACAGTGTTGCACAGTTTTATTTTGCCTCCACTAATAAATCTAAAAACCATGGTGATTCCATTTAAATAAATTGACTTTGGTCCAAAATTTTGCTGAGTCAATTTTCATTCCTTCTTTATTCTATTAACCTCTCCTCTCAAGCATATTTCATTTATTGCCTATTTTCATCCATCTGCTACATCTGCATCTGCTTTCGTAGGTCACCAGGGACAAGCAAGCCTTCCTTCTTTTTTTGCTCCATTCTCTTCCTATCGTTTTTTTTTCCTCCCTCCGTGAGAAAGCCTGACCCATACAGTCTCTAAAGCTCTGTCATCTCAACCCCAGCTTAATCAAGCTGCTTCCAACAGGCAGGGTGCATCAGGCCTTTATAGTATACATGATCTCCTTGAGATGTTATTAACCTGATCCTTATATATGTGTGATCTACATGATACTTAACCATATATGATATCCGTTGGCGGGTTCAGGGGTTTATCACACAATTTCATGGTACAGTGGAATGAAGAAAATCAGTACAGCACTTACAGTACCAGCTATATGGTAAAAAATTTTTATTAAACCCTTTTCCCCCTGTTAAGCTGATGGAAATCCCCTATAGGGTGTGTTTGCAGAGCTGAAGTCAGTGTTCTGTTAATAGGATCTAATTGGAAATGGGTGGTGTTAAGGAAGTTGCTTGAGTTGTCTGAACCTAATCCTGAGGAAATCCCTAAGAAGTTATTAAGAATCTATGTGCTATGTCCTAAATGTAGGACAGTGCTTAGAAAACGGAACTAAGCCCTCAGACTCTTTGGGTTTAAGCAGTTGCCCCTTAGTTAAGAAAACAGTAATACAATGTTCTTGACAAAGGCTTTTTGAAAAAAATATAGATTTCTTGAGGTATATGTCCACTTCATCACAGTGTCAAGTACAGCTGTCACTGCAGGAACTGCCTTTTTAATGCTTATACTTGCTCAACTATTGGTATGCCAAAGTGCACAACAGGAATAGCTTAACCAATAATTTTCTCATTTCAGCTCTTGAAAGTTATGAGGAGTTTGTGTTGTTGATATATGGATGACTTACATAAGTCTGGGCCTAGAATGCATTGAAAATATTTTTTAAAAGAGAAATTCGATCAAAAAAGAACGATTGCAGTGAGAATGACACTTATTTGCCTTTAATTACATTATCTCAGCTGGTTCCTCTGAAAGTTGGATAATCAGGTAAATGTCCAATCATAGCTTAGCAACCCTAACTAGCCACAGCAAGTCTGTCAAGATTTAGATCTCTCCACATGCCAAAGCGGAGTACTTGGGCTGTAGTAAGTGATACTCAGCATAATGCTACACTTCCAGTTCCACGGCTCTGAACTGTAGTTGGGAGACCTCTGGTTTCTTTCACTTTAGCACAGCTTGTAGCTAGTAACTGGCTTTTAACAGTCCAGACCAACTCTGCGGTGAAAAATAGCAGGAATAACTGAAATAGATTAAACAATGTGTTTATCTGTTCTAATTTGGGCTGCAATCATTTGCATTTCTGCCAACAGGCTTAACCAGCTGGGATATGCAGCATTAGCTTCTGTGTTTTTGCACGATATGTATGTATATATAGACATCAAGTGCATATTTAAGACTCCCTTTTACAAGATTCTCATTTAGAATTTTAAAAAGTTTAGTTAGCTAGAATTAGCTCAAATCCGCTACCAATAATTGTCATTTCAGCTAGAAAAATTGACAGTTAAAAATGAAAAGCATGCTTTTATCTACCTTTGTCTGAATAGAAGGGCCCAATGATTAAAAATCCCTTCAAATTTCAAGTAGTAAATCTGCCACCATTAAAACTGTAGACTGTGCCATGCACGAACAGAAAGCTTGACGGGCATAGCAACGGTAAGTATGGGGGCGGAGATTAGTGAACAGACAGTTCACTCAACAATTCATCAAATTAATGGCAAGCTTAAACAAATGAAAAGATTTATAACACTGGTGCATCATCTATAGAAGCTTGTTCAAAGGAGCTACTAAAGTCAAGCAGGGTTGCTGTAGATAGCTGTGTGTCAAGTGCTGTCTCCATGGTCTCTAATTGGTTCCTCGTTGCAGTGGTCAGGCCAAACCTGTCCTCTTCTGGCCTGGTATGAACTGGCCTTGCTGCTCAGCCCTGTGGGGAATCCTTAGTGCATGTCTGGCCCTAATTAATGCCCCTACTGCAGTTTCTTGTTTGAGAGGGAGATGGAGAGAGAAAGTGAGAGAGTCAGTAGAGAAGGGGACTATCAAATATTGATTGTATTTGCATAAATAGCCGCAGTTGTTTAAAGCCCTGCATGACCCCACTTGCTAGCTTTGCACTCTCTGGGCATGTGTTGGGAGAAAAAATAAAGAGAGGCTGAATGAGGAAGAAAAGAGGTGATTAGAATCAAGAGAATGCCTGGATCTCCCGCAATGCGACATAGCATAGGCCTCTCAATCAAGCCATCCCAAAGGCTATGCCACTACTTGTTCACTTTGCAATTTACACCAATTATTACCCCATTAGGGAGCCAGCTGTAGTAGGGTGGGCAGTAGATAATGATGCTTTTCTGTGGAGTTGGTCATCAATAGAGTAGGTTGGCTAGAACACCTGAGGATGCAAAGCAGTCACTTTGGTGGTACTCTCTATATCAGCTGTGGCACTTTGAAATAGAGTGAGGCAACAGACTGTAGTGCATGGTGAAAAGAGGAGAAAATAATTGCTTTGCTTCTCCTCTGGCTCCTCTTCATCACAGCTACTCTTCACTTTATCCCATCAGGCATTGCATAAGGCAAAGTTTTGGCTCTGGACCCTCAGTGAGGTGGTCCTGGTGACAACATTGCAGAAGTACAGAGATGAGTCTTAGTTTGCAAAAAAGTGCAAGTGTGTGTTTGTGTGTTTATAGTATATGCATTTGAGAAAGTGTCTATGAGGATATTGAGGATTTACTCTTAAATAAACTGTAGCCCTCCCTGCATTTTTAGAGGTTATACAGAGGAGAACTTTGAGTCACACAGTTGTTGCCAAAGAACAGACTGTTCAAATAAATTTGCTCTTCCAGCTATGAAGAAAAAGAGAAAGGATACACTGCAAAACTCACAGAAAAGCTTTACTGGTGAATAAAAGGCTTGGCAAATTATGAGACTACTGCAATTCTCCTGTATTTTCAAAAAGGTTTGTGTCTAAATAGCCAGGTGGTATGACAGTGTAACCATAAAGCCTTATGACATGACAACACAATGTATGCATTAAAGATTAAAGCTGGAGTGCGGGACTTTCGTCTCCCCCTTCTGGCAGTGAGAGTAATTACAAAAACACTGTTGGCACATGCTTATGTCATGGGCTCCAGCCTACTCCGTTGCTACTGTTGTAACTCTAAAACGGTGGACAAATTGTTTTGAGCCTCACACAAACCCTGCGAAATAACTAGTTTCACTATCAGAATTTCCATCAGATATCAGATATCAGAAGATCCATTCAGTCCGATAATATTTGGGAAGTCTAGAAAAGCCGCATGATTTAATTATTTTATCCCCATTCAAGTTAGCAGAGAGCTAACTGGAAGTTAGCCACTTGGCCGATGAAAGTCTCTGGTTGTGCATTCAAACAGCCAGCACGGGAATGTCCTGCCCGATATGCGATTTAAAAACTCTCTATACTGTGAAATACAGAGAGATCTATCTGGCAGTGATAGGCTTAATCAGCATTGGTGAACTTGTTTGGCAAGGATTTGAATGTAATAGACATTGTAAAAGCTATGTAAAAGTTCCACACTGCAGGTTTAACAAAGCAACTTTACAAATCTACAGCGAATAATCAAACAAAATAATGTGACAGTTAGCTCAGCAGCAAACTCCATCCACTGAGGAAGACAGCTTGATGTGTTCCAAAAAAAGGTAGAAAGAGGACCATGAGTTAAGATTTTATTCATTTATTTTTAATTTATTTATTGTTTTATATTTTTTGTCAAGCTACTGTTTCCTTTTCAAAAATGAACTGTCACAGTCAAACAAAATAATTATATCTTGTTATATCTTGAAATGACAAAGACTCCAATTTTACAAGCAAGTACTTGCAAGAGCAGAGATACCCTGTATGCAAAAACATGGCATGGTGAGACTTTGGCCCTCTGCTTTTCTTGCGTCAGTTGTAATAATCAATTACCACTACTCCCTTATTTTACTTCTGTTTTTATTACATTTGTACATACTAGATAGCTGATCATATTTTGGAAAAATATGATGATTCTAGTCTCAATAACTCAATAACATCCCCATTTTGCAAATTTAATGGCTTTATTTACTTAAAGGCATTGACTATCATGCTGTCTGTACTGGATTCATTCATTGCATCCTTTGATTTGTCCCATTTTATTTTTTGTGTCCAATATGTCCAAGTCATTTTTATATCCGCACAAATTACTTTAAACTAATGCAATTCATGTGTCACTGAGTATTAGATACACACTTACGCAATTTCCAGTCTAGCATTGATTTTAGAGCAAGTGGAAGAATTTGCATTGACTATGTCTGGCAATATTTTATTTTTCTGTGAGAGCGATGACTTGAAGTTACTCATTTGTACTATCCAGTGCATTCATGTATTGGGCTGTGTGCATTTTTTGGCAGCAGCAAACTGATGGACAGATGAAGGCATGAGTGTATGGGTTTTTCTGAATTCACCCACTCGTTGTGGCTGCCATCATTGATGTAGAGGCTGTAGTGTGTGTACAGTATGTAATTGCATATGTTTGTGCACGTACACACATGCCCATATGTGTGCACCATACGTGTGTACCATATACATGCAAGAGAGATTGCATATTTTGTGTATTAGGGAGCTAGCAGAGCTGATCAGTGTCCATGCTGAGGGCTTTGTCACAGCTGACCTATATTAGATGAAAGCAGCTGGATCAGTGGCCTGCAGGGACAGCAAAAGAGTTGTGTTCTAATTATCTCTGCAGCTAGCTAGCGACACATCACTCCCGCGCTCACAGACACACTCATATGAGTATGCACGTACGTACACACTTTCCGGCAAATCAATGGGAGCTCATGAGAGCATCTGCCATGCACCGCTTGACGAACGACAGTGGCAGATCCTCCGTGTAGGATTGGCAAGGATACAACGCCTCATGTCACACAATGCATATTAAAACCCTTTTGTGATCATGGACTATGCCCTTTGGTCCCACTCTGAAAATGCGATTGCGTATGACACGACTCTATTCTGCTCAGCAAAATATAATTACTAGGTGATCACTGCTAAAATGAGGCTCTTGTTGTTATTGCTTTTGGGAATTGTAAGAATGCATTCAGTCATCTTGTAGATGATTCCTCACATGGATTCAAATAAATGTAGTCTGTATACTGGTCACTGTTGCCATGGAGCCCCAGACTAACATGCTGAGGGTGTCCGTCACCCATAATGAGGCAGAGAATAACAGAAGGAAAAAAAGCCAAGGGTGCTAATGCTAACAGCTAATAGTAATCACTGGACTAATGCTAATGCTAATGGAAGGGTAATAAAGTGTGTGGAACCCTGTGGCATCCTCCAGTGCAACTGCAGCTAGCTTAGTAGCATTTGGCATTCAACTGATACACACACAGTAAGGGGCGAATGCACAAGGCTATGTTCTTGTTTTTATCTTATCAACACAGGTATGTAACATGCTCTCACATCAGATGACACATTCACAGTGTTATTTTGTGTGAGCCACAGTGTTTATGTGTTTTTTTTATTTTTGTGAAGTCTAAGTGATTTCACACATTCTCCTACCTTTAGGAGGTAATTGGACGCAGCACACACTCAATTAAGCTGTTAGCCTCTTAGTCATCCCCTCCTCTCTCTCTCTCTCTCTCTCTTGTTCTATAACTCTCTATTTCTTTCAATCCCTCACTCCCAATCCTTTCCTTCCATCGTAATTTCACTCTCTCCTGTGTCCCCTCGCTCTCCTCTCTTCATTTTCTCCCGTCGTCCCTCCATTTGTGGCTCCGGGGCCTTGCGCTCCGAGCAGGGGAGCTATAGCGTCAGCCAGGCAGTCAGGGGAGCTTCTTGTTTCGGGACCAAACAGGCACAGCCGCACATTTTCCACCACATTGCATCTTCAGGCATCGCCAGGGACCCATTTACAGGTCGGAGCTTATGGGGAGGGGTGATTTTCCCACGACGGCAGGAGGGACATACTGTAGAGCAGGAAAGAGAGACAGAGCTAAACTCTTCATGCCAGGTATGATAGGGTTTACACAAGTCAGATCACGTGCGCTTTCGCAGTTTGAGCTTTCCTGATGTTTGTTTTTCTCTTGTCTCTTCCTTCCTGCAGAGAGACTGAGAGTTATCTAGCCGTCCGTTTCTACCTGAAGACATGGAGCCCCATTTCCTGATGAGACTGTGGTAAGTAGGGAGTATGAATGTGAACACACACATACGCACAAGTGTAATTCCTGCAGCTACTCATCACCCGTACCCTCACATATAAATCCCACTTCTTTCTTGTGCGTCCTTGAAATTCATCCCCTGGAGGAGTACGTAAGAGTTCCCAGTAGAACCTCTCAAGGATTAACCCACGTCAGTGAAGCAGCTCTAAGAAACTGGGGATCAGACGCATGCCACTCACTCTGTTCTCTTTCCACGGCCTCGGCCTTGTGTTTGATCTCACGTGTGAAGCAGATTTGACTGAGTTACTCTCTGTAGATGTTTGGCTTTTGAAGCTGAACACTGCGTATAGCCATGTGAGTTGTAGCTACCATACGTGGGATGGGAGTGCAGCTTTTCAGAGGTCATAGAATGCCCTGATTGTTTCGTAGGGACGTTGATGTCGACATGTAAAAGTTAGCAATATGTTGGCTTTACAATGGATTAAATGGCTGATGGAGATAGTGGGTTAGAAAGAGAGGAGCGAGAGAAAGATGTCAGACGGGCGCTAGCTGGCACAGTAGTAAAGTAAAAAATAGCAGGCAGGGCCGACCGATTGTGCTGGCCCGAGGTTGTACTCCTATTCTTAGCCTCAGTCTCCTCCTTTTCCTCCCTCTCTCCTCCCTCTTCCCTCCCTCCTTTCTCCTGAGTCTTTTGTTACCGCTGTGACGTCAGCGCCCTACAGTCCATCTGGTGTCTGGAAGATGTGTCTGGCACTCTGGATCTATCTGCTCTGCCTGTGTAATTGGCTAAAACCACTTAACTGTCTTCCATCCATCTACCTCCCCATTCATGCCATTTTATTTATTTATCCTCCCTCTTCACCTTTTTATATATCACCACCTCAGCTGATATAGTCCTGCATCTCTCTTTTTTTGACCAGAGTTTTACCACAGAGCTCTGAAGCTTCTTAATTAGAGAGATGGCCACTTAGAGATTAAGTGCCTTTTGTGTGTGTGCATTTTCTCCGATGGGATGGACTGGTTATGATCATCTATACAAGTGAAATCACAAATATATCAAAAAGTTGTCATAGGACCCAGAAACCCTCTGTATTCAACCCCAACATTGATTTTCGCTGTTGCCACAGCGATATGTCATGCCTGTCACTGCTGCCAGGGTAAGTGCAGGGCAGTGTAATTCACTTCTGACAAATGTACTGTGTGTGTGTGTGTGTGTGTGTGTGTGTGTGTGTGTGTGTGTGTGTGTGTGTGTGTGTGTGTGTGGGCGCGCACGCATGTGTGTGTGCACACGCATGTGTGTGTGGTCCAGGTATTCCTCACATTGTGGAGACATAAATCTGTTTACACAGTCATGTTGTGGGGACTCGCCTCCCTTATGGGGACAAAAAGCAAGTCCCCTTAATATAAATCAGCAATTTTAGGGTGAAGACTTGGTTGCGCTCAGAAAAATGTATTCATCGTTTTACAGCCGTATTGATTGTGTATTGGAAAAAATCTTTTTGGGCCAGAGTGCATCATGTGATGCTGCAATATAGAGTTTGAACATTACGTCAAAATTGCCTCGCAGCCCAGTATTGTTCTTGAGGGCTTGAGTTTAATCAGCTACAATTGAAAATACCTGTGTAATTGTACAGGACCTTTAACTGACACTTGCCGGCCAATCAGAGGTGAGTATCCCTGTGATCGTTAAAATCTTGATTACTCACTAAATCTCATTGCTCTCTGTGCTGGTTGTTGGGACCAGTGTTAGGCAAGTTATTTGAAAAATGTAATCAATTACTCATTACATATTACTGGTGAGTACATGTACATGTATTTACTAATTATTAGCAGATTAGTTACATTACTTTCATTATTCAACATACTGAAGCTCTGGCAAATGTGCCTTTTAACAACTCCAACGTTGCCAAATCCATGTCACATCTTCTGCATTTAACATATGTGGAAATGTAAAATAAGACTTTGTGGTTTATCAATTAGCCCGTCTACTGTTTGGAGGTATCTCACAGTTAGCCCTGGTGACTACACACAGCACTCCAGCAGCCTCACAGTGAAACTGCAGGGTTCACACACACTCCAACTCTGAACAAAACCAGCTGACTCCTGAGTGTAGGGCTACTGTTAGCTAGCCACCAGGCAAACACAGCATACTGTATCGTGTAAATTAGACAACTTTAGAGTTATCAGGAGTCACATTTATTCTCTATTGGTAGAAGCCTGCCTTTGTGCCAAGATGACACAACAAACTAGTCCACTGAATGCACAGACTAAACTGATACCAACCTTCCCATCCTGGTAAGACAAGAAGCTAACAACCCAAATGTCGAAGCCACAGAGAGTTACTGGGTTGAGTAGCAGCAATGTAATAGGCCACATAGGGACACTTGAAGGGAGCAGAGCCATGGTTAATGTTATAAGAAACACATGCACTTTTCCTACAATGACCAGTCAAAATGACTACTCTGTAAAAAAGGCCTATAGCTGAATTTCGAATTGTAATCTCTTACACCACTCAATACTGATAAAAGTAATCCCATTACTGTAATGCATTAGAGAGTAATGCATGGTTCTGGTTTATCCTATGTAAAGAAATACAAATGTATTTAAATCATTCCATAAGTGAAGAAAGTGAGGAAATGAAGTGAAACCTATACTGAGAATGTAGCATTATTAGTGATTAATGTCACCCCTCATTACTCAGATTTATTGCAGTTTGTTACACTGGGTTTTGTTGCAACATGATTTTACAGTGCAGTGAACTCCATGAAAGGTTTTAAATTGATATCATGTGCGGTATGCGTTATGCAGAGATGAGTCACTTCCCTCCATTATTTCTCTTTACTCAAGTTCCAGTTCTGAATGGCGCCTGTATGTGGGTACACATACATTAGTGCATGCATGTGTGTATCTGTACTTACATGTGTGTGTTTGCACGTGCATATGGCTTTGTGGCTCTGTGCCCACTCTCCATGCTGTCAGCATATGGTTTGTGGTAGAGTAAAAACTTCAAACAGCAGCTTTTTGTAACACTGAAGGACAGCATCTCATTAGGAAGCACATTAGGATGTGTGTAGTTTGGTTTGTGTAACTCCGATGGAGCAGACAGAACTGAGCCTGCAGGAGAACAGGTTATCAATTGTGCTTCTTGATTATCTGTAGTGCAGCTTATCAGCAGCAGATAAGAGAATTAAGCTGAGATTCGTTGTCGCTGTTGCCGTCCTGCATGCCAACTCTCAATAATGTAATACAGGGATAATATTTTTTGATATACTTTACTATATATTGCTCTCGCCAGCACAAAATAAACTTTACTTTTGTTATTATTCCTACTGGATTCTGCAATTTTTTAAGTCTAAAAAGTTATTTACTCTCCTGCTTCGACTCCTATCTGCACAAAGAGAGAGGGCCATCTGTCACTGTCAAGAGCTGTAGCTCCTGCTTTGTATTATTGACAGGAAAATGGACACAGTAAAAAAACCAGATAATAAAAATGCATGTAATAAATGTGTTCACTGTTTTGTGGAACAGAGGAGGCTTTTAAAACCTGACAGTGTTGTCAGAGAAGTTCAGAGAAAAACGCATCAACCTGAGCTCAGCCAGCAGCTGAATTCATAATACTGTATCAGAAAGACATTTCAAGCAATCTAAAATCATTATTAAAATCATTAACCCTCACATACTGTTCATGTTCTGACTCATAATTAGTCTCTATCCCAAATCTCTGAACCACAAATCTATTTGTCATTCATAAATACCTCATCAGCCATTAATGAACAGGCAATTAATCCTTAATGAAGCTTCCAGAGAGCAGAAAGAGTTTATTCTTTAGGTTTACACTATTGAAGTATGGAGAAAACATTCACAACACACTACACTGATTTGATTGAATGTGAAGAAAGCAAAAACATTTTTGAATGGCATTTTTTGAATAAGTATGGGTCATCCTTCCTACATACAAAAGTGTGTACCAACTGCACAAAAATAAATAAAAGTTGAAATATTTTCATGTATATATTCTGGGTCACTTTGGGAAAAAGTCATAAAAGTATCAAGATAAAAGAACACATTGTTCAGGGTGTTTTTACTGCTCTCAAATGTAAAAACGGGCCAGATTTGACCCTGAACAGTGTGTAAGGGTTGAAATGATAAAGAGAAATATCCCAAAACTATCTTGCTTTTCTGATTTTTGACGAGAAGATGGAATTGATTATTCTGTGTGAAAACATTAAGCTAGCATTACTAGTTAGGAAATGACTGATATTCTACTCTCTCTGATTGTTTTAGCTGCATGTCTATCTCTCTATCTGTCCATCTTTCCTTTTGTCTCCAATTCTCTTGGTGTCACTCAAACACATTTCCTCTCTCTCTCTCTCCCTCTCTTTCTTTAACTCAAGATGATTTATGGATATCTTTTATCAATGTTGAAAGCAGGGCTCATCTGTTCTGAACTACTCAAGTCCCATATCATACAGAGAAAAAGGAGAGATTGAAGTATAGGGATTTCAACCTGTATGTGTGTGTGTGTGTGTGTGTGTGTGTGTGTGTGTGTGTGTGTGTGTGTGTGTGTGTGTGTGTGTGTGTGTGTGTGTGTGTGTGTGTGACAGAGTGAGGGAGAGAGAGAAAGGAGGGAAAAAGAAGGGTAGAGGGAGGCACTGACTGTCTCAGCCTTCGTATGATTTAATCAAAGTCATCCATCACATCTGGATAATTAGACAGCAGCATGGAACGCATGACCAGAGCCCATCGGTTAGAACACTCACACTTAGACACACATACCCACATGCATTCACACCCACCTCTGTTTCCACATAAATACGTCAGAGACAGAAAACAGGAGGAAAAGGTCCCAACACTGTTTGAGGTTCAACACGGTCTCTCTGTATGCACTCAGGACCATTGCAGCTTAAACATGTTGGCACAAAATTCAGACATAATCAGTCAGTGACAGACGATTGGGAGCAGTTTGAGCCATTCAGCCTAAGTTGGTCTCCATCAGTGGGATTTTCGGTGTTTGATGGCCAATTAAATGAGTAGAATTAGTGCTTGCAGTCAGAGAGCTCTGTGCAAAGCTAGATAATGACCAGAACACAGGGTATCACTGCAGGAAATGTCATCAAAAAGTCATTCACTGTCAAGTGAAGTTTTAAAAGTAGTGGGGAAAAACTGATATTATAATTCCACTCATTTCTAGTATTGTTTCCATTCCTATCAGTCTTTGCACAGAAGCCAGAGACTTTTTTAAAGCTGTTATAATAAATATTTTGTAATTTTGTACTGTTATGATATGAAAGAGCTTGCTAGCAGTGATGAACCTACAGAGAATTTTCACCCAACTTGGCAGTTGCCCTTAGCTCTGTTGGGTATTTTAGCATCTTTCAGCTCATTGTTTTGGTTTTACGTAACTTTACTGTTTTGATTCAGTCTCACTGCACTTATAGCATAATTTCTAGATCAGCAGGCAGCTGTTTTCAGCAAAAAAAAGCTCTGATTAACTCACTTTACACACTAATGTTGCTCTGTATCTGCTGTATTTTTGCTAATATGTTCATCAACTTTACATAAGTGATAACATTATATTGCTTATACCATGGCCACTTGCTAACAAAAAGCTATGCAATCCAAAAACTATATATAATTTGTTGATTTGTGTACATAGCTAATTTTGATTGCGCCTCTGTTTTAAATATCCTCAAACATAGTTCCTGGGCCTTAAAACTGCAAGGCAACATCTAGCTAAACAGACAGGATTTTACAAAGCTGTGAATTTTTGAAATTGGGAGCCAATGACTCTCTTAAATCTTGGACATACTCACCCTAATGCTGTCACATTAATGTAGAACCGCAAACAAACAGGACAGGTGTCAGGTTTCTAAAAGTTAATCAACACCTTTCAGCCATCCGGAATCAAGAATTCAATGACCATGGTATAAAAGGTGAAACTGTAATCTGTTAATGTAAAGAATCCATTGTTTGTTTGTTTGTCATTGTTTGATACTTGATGCCGCTTTTATTCAAGAAGTTCAACAATGTTGAAAAATGATGACATGTAAAATTGCATTTACATACTATAAAACAGACAAAACGAGTTCCAAACCTTGTATACATAGCACATTGCTTTTATGTTCTTGTGTGAGTGCTTAATATGTAAAAGACACTCAATAATGATTATCCCAATTACATGCGCATCAGAGGATGATATGTATTGCGACTACAGATTAGCAGTAATCCTGCCAAGATGTATTTTGTTATTGTGTTAGCTCATAATCAACCCACAATGATGCTCTTACGCTTCGAGTGATCCTGTTTTAATGGTGAGTTTGTGTTTACATTGATTTGATGAGGGGGAGTTGAGTGGATCTATGAGCTCTGATAGGATTTTAAAACAATATAGACTAATGAATGTGCACATACTTTAATGAATGCATGCAAGAGGTTATACGCTAAGGGTTGATCTTGGACGGTAGCAGCTCTCTCTCTCTCTATCTCTCTCTCTGCGTCAGTGATGAGACTGCTGACTAAGAGCAGCGAGATATCTTGTCCTTTTCCTTCTCTTCTATTCCTCACACATTATCTCATTGATCATGCGAAAGAGTGACAAGAGTGCAGCGTCAAGATGTTTGAGGGAAGGTGAAAACTTCCCGGTGTTATTTTTTTCTCTTGTCTTTCTACTTCATCACTGCTGGAACATCTCTCTTGTTTTCTCTGTCTCCGCCACTTTCTCTCCATCTTGCACACTCTAATAAACACAATCGCGCACACAAAGGCCCGTGGAAAGAAAATCACATCCTCCTTTGTCGTTATCACCTTATCTGTTCTTCAGCTGCAGTCTTTCTCGCTGCATTTTATTTTCAGTTGTGACTGAAGTGTCAGCGCAGGTAATGAGAGGGTTTGAGACTAAAACAGATCAGATTTGTCACAGAAAGCCAGCTGGTAAAGTGAAGTAGGTGCAATTCTGAAACTGTAAAATTCAACAGATTCAAGTCTCGCACACAGTGTGTGTGTGTGAGTGTGTGTGGGTGTTTCACACATGAGTGACTGCGTGTGTATTGTGTCTAGAGGGAAAGGAAGGCAGTTGCAAATTCTAGTCACTTGCAGCATTTATGCTCCCACAGTGACCTGCCCTGCCAGTCACAGCTGAAACAACATGTGCTTGCACACAAACTAGACACATGCAGAGTGTGCACACTGACAAATGTGAGAATCAAGTGACTCCAGCAAGTGTGTTTATTCATTGGTATAAGAGTCTTAATATCGTGTATTTCACTGCATTATGCACTGATGCAAACGTGAGCTGACATCACTGAACTGAAAATGCAGAAACCCACTGAGCAATGCAAGGATGTCTTTTAAGGGCTGACACAGCTGCACTGTGTGTAAATGACCCCCTGGAGTCACTGTGAGTGGGTGTGATGTGAATCAGATGTAAATGTAACATCCAGCACCAAATACTTAAAGGATAATTCTCTTTGTCTTTATGTACTGGCTGATTTTCATAGTTTTTGCCATCATTCTTGGCTAATTATAACACTCCACTCACCTAGTTGATTACTTGGATCTGGGAACAAAGCAGCATTACTGAGAATAAGTTCCAACAACAAACACCTGTTAGTCAAACTTATTTGGACGAGAAAACAAATGTGAACAGTAAATCATTACTCTAACTGTCCATTGTAAACATCCATCACACTTTACAGACCGACGCCCTGGTTCAACTTTAACTACTGTGGGGCTCCCTGGTGGTCTAAGGGTTTAAGGCGTTGACCATGAACTGCAAAACCCCAGTTTGAATCAAACCAGGGACATTTTTTGGCATGTCATTCCCAATCTCTCCCCTCATTTCCTGTCAGCTCTCCACTGTTGACCCTAAAACTTCAGCCGACCATGCTTTCCCTAGTTTTACTGTGCAATAAGGGATTATTACTAACATTTCTGGTACGTTCACTTATGGTTTTACCTCCAAATGAAGTGATTTAGCTAATCTGGCTAAATTGTTGACTTGTTTACAACCTATTTATATGTATTTTGTGCCCTGTTCAACTTCAATGTAGTGATGTTGCATTGTTCCCAGACTGTAGCAGTCACTTTGGTGAGTGTGATATTATCATAAGCAATGGAAATGATTTCCAAGACTATGAAAATAAAAACTAAGTTGTAATAAAAAAAAAGAATCATCATTTATATTGAATATATTGCACTGCAACACAGGAAATGAAATCAATATTGTAGGCCTCTAGCTTTAGGTACTGGCATATTGTTTCAATTAAATACCGTATTTTTATGAATCTAAGTCATTTAACAGTATTGGAAGTACAACAGCCAGAATACAGGGAAAAACTATATTCCACAAATGTGACAAACCATGTGATCTTACTTTTTACTTGCCAAGTGTTGACACTGTTGCTCACAGTGTGGCTGGCAGATTGAAGAACATGTGCAGCATTGACTCGGGAATTCTTTTATTACTGAGGTCTTCGAACTGGAAAGTTATGCGCTAAGTGATTGAACGATGAGACAGACATTACTGAAAAGATGAGTGGTATGAAACATTTTGTATAGAGACACTGTAAATGAATGATTGAGGTTAAAAATGGCACATTGCAGATATGGTTACCATGGTGAAAACCTCCTATAGCTGACAACTTGTCGATTGAAAGCAGTGAGAAGCCTTTGGTCGTAGCCTTGAGTACATATGTACACAAATGAAAATACTCAACACCAGAACACAGAGCTAGTGCACAGAGGAAGCAAAAAACATTCACTTGAGAGATACAAGTGATAATATTGTAACATTGTGACCGTACTGCAGAGCAGACATACAGATTTACTGATTCATTGATCCATTGATTTTGGTGTCCTGCATCACTATGTGTCTCTATGGGCTTAGACAGTGCAATAGTCATGCAGTAGTTACAGTTTTGCAGTTTCAAAAAGAGAACATTTCAAAAGCCTTACAAAAAGCAATAGTTTGATATTTTGGGGAATTGTTCTCTTTCTTGCCAAGGGTTAGATGAGGGGATTGATACCGCTTTTATATGTGTACGTTAAATATGAAGCTAAAGTGAGGAGACTGTTAGTTTAACTTAGCATAAAGACTGGAAAACAGATAGCTTGGTTCTGTCCAAAGGTAAAAAAATCTGCTCTCCAGCACCTCTAAAGCTCTCTAATTCATATGCTATATCTCATTCATAAATTGTTTGTTTTAACTTTGGACAGAGCCAGGCTAGCTAGTTCCACACTGTTTCCAGTCTTCATGCTAAGTTAAGCTAACTCACTGCTAGCTATAGCTTCATACGTACCACACAGACATATTGAACTTCTCATGTAACTCTCCTTTAATATACAGTTCTGTGTAGTTGAAGTGGTTGTAATTTCTAAAGACAAAAATGCAATACACATAAAGCACTTCTTAAAAAAAGTTTTTCAATTCTCTCAGGCAAGACAAAAAGTGCAAAAAGAAGAAGAAAAAGCAGGAGTGAGTATATTTTAAGGCAAGACATGTGACAAAGCAGAGAAAAAATAAGTGAAAGGCTTACAAAATGCACCAGTGAGCCGCCATCCTCCATGACACTTGACTTTTCCTCTTCTCTCTCACTTATTTTACATTCTATCCCTTTGCACCGCCACCACACTTCCTCCCCCCATATCCCCTCATTCTCTCCATCCTTTGTTTTTATCTCAGTTCCCCTGACTGTGCCCTGACACTCCAAAGCTCTGCTTCCCTCATTAACTCTCTTTCATGGGGCTGCAGATGACAATAATTGGTTTGAAAACAGGAGACAATGGAATACAAGGATTATCCCCGGCTCACACCCACCGCCACCACCCTACACCCACCCCACGAGGAAATCGCTGCTCTGCATCCTACCCTCCACTTCCTGTCCCCGTCTCCTACAGACACCAGCTCCACTTGTCCTTTCTTTTTCACGTCCTTTGTTTCATAATTGCTCATCTGTCTCTTTTCTTTCACCCTCATCTTTCCTTAACCCCTTACATTTAAAACTTTTTTTCTTACTCCCTTGATCTTTACCACACACACACACACACACATAAACACACAATTTTTCGCAGCTATCTTTGTTAGGACATTGTATTGACTTCCATTCATTGTGGACAGCCTCTACCAAACCCTAACCTGAACCAGGACCTCAGAAATGACATTTTGCCTCATTTGGATCGGGCTTTGGTCCCCATGGGGACTACTGGTCCTGACAGGGTCGGGGTTTATACTGGAAAAAGTCCCCAAGAGGTAACAAAAATGCACACACACACACAGATAGAGAGAGAGAGTTCTGTGAAATGATAATGACATTTGATTAAACACTGTGACTAATGTGATGTCATCTTTCCAAGGAAACCATGAACCTGTGACAAAGTGATGAAGGAAAATGGAACAGAGGGAGGGTAAAGATGTTGAGGGAGGGGTGGTTATATAAGAATGAAGGGGTGAAAAAATCACAACCCCAAAAGGTACACCATCACCCAAGTTCACCTCATGCAAAGTTTGTCGTTCCACTTCTTCTTACCGCTCTCCGTCATCATGTTTTCCCCTGTCACCCCCCCATCTGTTTTCTCCTTGTTTCCATTTGTCCTAAAGTCACTCTCCCCACTGCTCTGGCTTTATCCCTCCCTCTCTCTCCGTCTGTACTCTCTCCATCTCTTCCCTCCAGTGAGGGCTCTCAGGTTTCAGCTATAACTGCTTTAGCGCAAGGGATAATGGTTTGTAATTCACTCCCAGCTCCTCTCTGCTGGTCAGGAGGCCCATTCATGTACAAGCAGAGAGAAGTAATCAGTGTGTGTAGGGAGAGGTTACTGTGGATTCTGTATCACCTCTTCAGCCACACTCCCTGTGCGTGTATGTGCTTCTTTCTTTCTGATTGCTAATATATGCACGTGGGTTTGCATTATTAGTGTGTATTGTCTTTGTAACATGTGCATAGCAAGCTTGAACTCTTTCATCCACACTTCCTCTGCGTTTGTGTATATGTGTGTGTGTGTGTGTGTCACTTTATAATACACAATGATGCTGTTTGGGGATCATCTGACATGTTACATAACCCGTTTGTCAAAATTAAAAGCCAGAAATAATGAACGCACACACACACAAATATACATTCTGTTAGGAACTTGGAAGCAACACCCCCTCCCCACCCAGCCCCCTTAATGTAGCACTATGAACTCCAATACTCCACCTGCCAGGAGTATGAATAATAGAGGGATCCCATATGCGTCAGCTTGTAAAACTAGATCACCAACTGTGGGCCTGAGGAAGCTTGGTAGGCCCAGGGGCACCCCAGGGCCTCCAGGGTTGGGGGAGTTGAGGCTAAGCAGGCCCAGGCAGACTCTCCACCGTGCGGTGCCTCACCTCAGGGCGATGCACACACAGTGAGGACTGGAACAGCTCCAATAAGCTGGCTAGTTGCATCTAAATGTATACTGGCCTTTTGAATCATTATTCTAGTACAGTGGGACTGGAGTGAGATTTTGTTATTGTGCATGTGTGTCTGTTGCATACATGCATACATTGTAGCTTCCTTTAAAAATGTAACTAATTTTGCATAGATGGGTGAGGAATCTGCCTTTTTCTATCTTGTTTCAAAGAAATCATTTTTTTTAAAGCAGCTATAATCAATATTTTTATGTTAAGAGTAGATGAAAAGACTACTTGTATGTGAAAGGTGTAACTTGTAGCGATGAACCCACAGATAATTATCATCCAACTCTGCAGTTCCACTCACTTTTACGGAGCTTTAACGTGAGTTTTAGCTCATTGTTTTGGTTTTCGGACCTACAACTTTACTGTTTTTGTTGAGTCTCACCGCTCTCATAGCATTATTTTCCATCGCAGCAGCAGGCAGCTGTTTTTAGTGAAAAAGCTCTCCGACTCCAAACTACATGCCCAGCACAAAACAACTGACAGACTAACAAGTTAGCGACTAGCTGGTGAATATAGTGGAGCATTTAGCAGCTGAAGAGACAGATATTTCACAGGTCTTGGTGGAGAGCAGAACAACATTAGTCAAACTGCCAGAAGCACGACTCCAAATGAATGTTGCTCCTTATCTGCTGGATGTGTAAATATGCAACTGTTTGCTAACAAATTCACCATATCATCTCAATGGGTGATTATATCATCAGTGTTGTGTTTACAGCTTTGTTTTTTGCTGCCACCAATTGCACATTTAGTTGTTATATTTCTCAGAAGAGGGAGAAAAGAATAATTCAATTAAATGTGATGCTAAATTACTTCATGAGCTGAATTTTGTTTATCAGTTTACAGTTCATTAACACAGATAGAAAGTTACCCTTTTCAACCCTTCAAACCATTGTAGTCTTAGAACACTGGATACAAGAAGGAGACTGTTCTACATGATAATTATTGCATCATGGTGGTGAAAACTAAAGAATAAATGTCCACAGGGACCCATTTGTGCTACATGGGCTATTTATGTACTTCAGTCATTAGATTTCAACCTGCAGATGTCAGACAGTGAAAGAGTGGTACTGTCACCCTGGTTTTTTTTTTTCTTCTTTGTAATGCTGAATCACCCTCTGTACTCCACTACACTCTGAATACACCTTTTCATGCCTAACTTAGCCAAATTTAAATTCAACATATTGGTAACATGGCTAACTTCATTTTTACTTTATTGTTCATAAGAGTAAGCAGGCAGTCTGACTGAAAACAGCTCTGTATAGAGGAAAATGCAAGGGACTGCGTTGGTGGGGTCATGTTACGTTATGTTAAGGTGAGTAATAAATGCATTCATTTGAAGTGTTCATCAGATGCCAAAACTGCAAGGTTTATAATACTGTGAGAGAATTTCAGATTTTATTACTCTGAAAAGTTGTGTTACTATATTAAGTTATGTTAGTTACCACAGCAGTCACAACGATTGGCAGGTATTCAATAGATGTAACGTTCAGGTTACAATGTAACCTACCATAAATGTGAGGTTGCACATATTTGATTGGCTAACATAGTGCATTGATGGATGACGTTGCATTGCATTGTGGCAAAAGTTGTGCTATTTTCATTTTTTTTTTACCTTAGATCCTGCATTTTTTTGTTAGAGCCCTCTGCATAGGCACCTACATAACAGTCCTGTTAAAATGAATGTTGTTGTGTGTCTGAACTCAGCCTAAGGCCAAAGTTTGCCTGCCAAAATCAGCTCAGTTTGCTTATATAATAGAGAATGTAGCAAACATAAGATAAATGTTTTTTAAACCACTCTAAGAACAAAAAAAATGGGGCAAAGAGGACTGTAGCATGCAATATCTGGTTGTGAGTTGAGAAATTAAAGTAAAAAGGTTTCTGTAGCCCATAAACAGTCTGGTTATGAAGTCAGGGACGTTTTCTCCTCTTGTTAAGAGTCAGATAGTCTCGTTCAGATTTCCACTTTCCAAAATAAGGAATCTGAATAGATCTACATTTGTCCACCAGCACCACTTGAAGGACAGGATTTTGGGAAGTGTCTCAGAGCATAACTCCACGACTGATCATACAATGCACCAATACCTCCCACCTCCCCGATTCACTCAGCTGCTCTACTGCACTTTTGATTTAAGCCCCCAGATTTGTTTTCTTTCCAACAGTTAGTGAACTTATCAGGCCCTGACATGGGTGTGTTGTCGCTGTCATGGTGCAGGTCCTTCCCTCTGTTGGCAGCAAGGTGGAGAGTTGCTTTGTTTGTAGAGATGTGCTCAGCAATTCAATTTCACAGCTCTGTCTCAGAGGAGAGCTGGAGGAGCGTAAGGAGAGAGGGGACAGTAATTGAAAGGCAGTGGAGCTCATCCTGTGTCCTCTTCTACTTTTTTCCCTTTTGTGTACATCTCTCTTTTATTCATGTGTGCATTTGTGTGTGTTTGCCCTCTTTAATGTCACTGTGGCATTATTGTTGTTGCAATGGTCTTTTTGGGGCACTCCACATAGTTATCTGCAAAATAATGTATTATAAACACAACTGACATTGCGCTATACCTCTCTTTGTTCCTGCTTTTGTAGACAGCTGTAAGCTGTCCCAGATTTGTCCTAAAAATGTGTTTTGATCTCTACCTTGCTTTGAATCAAAGCTCTTTACTTGAATCAATAATTGAATTACTTGTGTGACAGCAGAGATAATAATTTTAGGCACATGAAAGAGCTTAAATTTGCATGGAAAAGTACATTGTTATATGCTATCCAAGTGATCTTGCACACTTAAATTTAGATTTGGGAACAAGTCCTCATCAAAGCTAGACACAGGGGTGTTAAGACTGCACTTCTATTAATTTCCAGCTGGGTTTTTTGGACTTTTAGGAACAATGGAAAGGAATTAAAATGATTGGTATCTTGGATTATATTGATTTTCCTGTGTAATTCCTGGGTACATTGTGACGTTAAATGTTTATTTAAGCTCACAAACCAATAAAGACGAGGAGTATACCATTAGAAAGTAAAGATTATTGTATGTTTTTTACAGCATCCTTGTATTGTATCTTGTATATCCCAGAGTTCTTGATTTTTTCCTTTTTCTCTAATCTTGGCATCCACTCTCCCTTCATCGTGTTAGTTTGAATGTGAACCAGCAAGGGCTTTTAGTAGAGTGTAACTGGGTCTGAATGAATGTTTTGGCTGTCATTTTGGCCAGAGAAGAGGAGGGGGGAGTAGTCACGCTGCATAATTCAGAAGGGATGGGAGATTATGCACCATCTGTGTCCATATCCCGGTGGCCCTGTCAGAATTGATCCACAACCCTTGACCTTTTCAGATACTCGCAGTGTTTCCCACCCGCTCTGTCGTGCACGGTGTGTCAGTGTGCAGGCATGTGGGCGTTTGTATTTGTGTGTGTTTCGAGCATGAGTCAGCCTGCTGCTCAGTAACCTTTCCACTGGATTACAAAGTGCAGGTCAAATATACATGAAGAGTTTTTCTGTCTTTATTTTGTTGTCACTCAAAGGTCAAGCATTTCTGCTAGAATATGGGGTGTTACATGCGCTGAGTACACTACTTACATAGGTCACATGAATGAAGTTAAAGGAGCAGTTTGACTTTTTAGGAAATACGCTTTTTATGCCAGCTAGCCTGGCTCTGTCAGGAGTCTTGTTGTCATGGTGAAGTTGCCAGCAGGCAGCCAGTAGACACTCCAGGAAGTCAATGCACCCAGCTAAGAAACAGTTACATGTAACTCCTCAAAAAACCACTACTTCTCATCTAATTCTAGGCAGAAAAGCAAATGTATTTCCCAAAATGCCACACAATTCCTCTATTTAAAAACTGCTTGCACAGTATTCTGTGGGCGTTACCGTGACATAGATACAGCCATGCAATGTGCATGGACTATAGGTGTAGTAAAGAGAGTGATGACGTCAGTTGCAAATTTCACCTTTCACAGATCTTGCATTTATATGTCACAGGCAGGCAGTGGAAAAGGAGGTATGCAATTGACTTTAGAGTCAGGAGTTCTATTGTGCCGTATCCATAAAGACAGACTCCATAAAGGTGTTATGTAATGTCTTTGTGAGTGCAGTGAATCACTGACCAGCTTTACAAACTGACTCTGTGTGTGTTGTTGCCATGAAAAGCTTTCTGTGTATTTCAGTTTATTCAAAGGATTTGGCGTTTTTATGGTGCATAGTGGGACTGTATGCCATTTAGTGTATGGCTGCTGTGAATGCCTAGTTTTGATGTAAGCTTGCAGAACATTAATACAGAAAGTCCTTCACCTGATTATTTACTGTAACAATAATGTATATACACACCTCTCTTTGTATACATGCATGGTAGAGTAGCTACACTGCAAAAGTCAAGGAAAAAAACACCCTCAGGTAGCTGTTAAGTTTTATAAATTTCTAATATGTACTGCATTTCACAAGTCATTTTGTTGTACAGTGTTCTTTTCTGTTCAGCTGTTGGTTATAAGTGAAAGTGGAAAGTGTGATAGAAATAGCATAGTAAGATTCATGCACCTTGCTCAGAATACATGGCAGTGTACTTAAGTCATCAGCACTCTCCTCACTCTTTTGCTGAAAAGAGCTATGATGTCACTTGCTGCCACCACTTCTTGTGCTGCTGTTCATAAAGCCCGTCCACCTCGGCATCAACCTGCAGCCTCCGAGACTTGTTACCATCACCTCCCACTGTTTGTCCTTCCATGTTGGGAGTGATAAGATCAAAACCAAGACACCAAACATTATCACTGTACACAGTCTACAATCACATAATAATCTCTTCCATGCAGGCTCGCCGGCTGAATTGTAATAATACTCACAATCCTTGAGTACATAAAAGGAAGCTGTCCTTTATACTTATATCCAATATTGACTGATTTACAGGTGTGGCGGTATTCTCTCCACAAAATCATGATGATGATGAACCAGGTGGCTAAACATGTTTTTTGTGTTGCCTGTGGACAGGTGTTACAGATTATATTAGTCCGAGTTTGTTTGTCCCATCAGTGTCCCAAACAGGCCTCTGTTATACACTTTCCCCAGCAGTTGCTCATTATGCTAGATTTCTCTATAGCACATTGGTTAACTTCATGTTAACTTAGTGTCATCAATATACAGTAAGTGCCACAACAAGCTGCATTATGGTTTTTGTATATTAAAGCCACTGTGGTGGAGAAATGTATATATCTTTCCCTTCTATGCTGGACTGTTAATCAGACAGAATGGTGGGCCCAAGATGAAGTTCTTGCTCTTTGATTTTGTGGATCTGATACCAAACTGTTTCATGTTTCATGATTTAAATGGTGGACAGAAACAGTATACATACATGATGGCATGTTGTTTCTGTCCAGCCATAAGAACTATGCACTGCTTTAAGGTGGAAATACCACTCCATTTTCAGTATCATACTCTCCTTTCAGATTAGGACAAGCCAATCAGTATCAACCTTCTCACTCAGATCTAAAAACAGCTCAATGAGCTCGTATTTTTGTTACAGTCCAGGGCTCTTCACCATGAGTGGAGGACTGCACTGAACAAAGCACTGACCTTTAGAATCTACTTTTACTTTATATTAAATCTATTAGTTCAGGGAAAGATGTACTTTCAGCTCAGGAAATCATGAGCATAGCCTTTTCCATTATCCAATTGTGTATGTTGATGTGACACTGTGGGTTAAAGGGCAAAATAAACTATTCTTGTGTTTCTGAATACTGGGAAGCACAGTGTGTGGAGAGCTAATATACTATATATGACACTTGATATTTTCCGTCTGTATTTTGTCTTTTTTGGTGCGGTGGAATACAGCTTGATGTCCTTTGTTGAAGTGGTTGCAGCCTTAACATTAGCACAGTCGAATGCCTCGGAGGAAGCAAATCGGCTGTGTGATGAGCTTGAACTAAATGACTATCTTACTGTAATTCTCTCCAGGGTTGGGATGCTTGAATACAAAGTACGACATGAAAGGCCGGGAGCCTCGCCTCTCACATAGCACACATCAAAGAGCAGACAGGCGAATGACACAAAGCTTTCCTCTGATCCTCAAGGAGTCAAGAATGGGAATGAGAGGTTGACAGTGCTCCTTAAATCGCTCCGTCTCCCCACCCGAACGTTTCTCCTGCCTCTTTTCTAACACTCTCACACCCCCTCCTTTTTCTCTCTCATTCTCAGCTTTTGTGATTTTATCTTTCGTTTGATTGACTCAAGTTTTTTTCTTCCTCTCGTCACAGCTGGCTGAGAAGTTAAGGCCGTTAAGGGTTAGTATCGATGTGATGAGCCCAAATCGTTCCGCTTTCATGGCGCCCTTGAAACTTAGTGAGGTCGCACCACAGATGCCTGCACACGTAGAGTATACTGGGGGGGGGGGGAACACTCATGGCCAGTCAGACTCAGTTAAGGCCCGTGTGTGTGTGTGTGTGTGTGTGTGCATGTGTATGTGTGTGTCTGCGTGTGTCAACAAGTATGTGAATTTGTGGGATGTCTAGGTCGAGCTAATGTGTTGTAGATTCCTGTCTGATTGTGATTAATTAGATGATGAGCTTGTGCGCTGACAAGCTGCTTATTCTGATTAGAGAGATCAGCTTCCTGTGAGAGGCAGAACTAACGAGGCTCGTGAACCTCAACATCAAGCTTTTTTAACACATCTGCACCTTGTCTGCGCACTCCTCCCACAGCTTGAGTTTCCTGTGCTCTCTCACATAAGTCTCCCTGCATCTTCACATATAACAATTTCCTTTAAACCTTTATAAAATCAATAGCTGTCATCCTCAGTTTTGGTTGAGATAGAAGTGTTGACTGCATGCAGTATCAATGAATTTATGTGCTAGACACCGCTAAGTGTGGCTGCGTAATAATGCTGATTAGCTACAATTTTGTTGCTTTGTTGCTGAGCTGAAAAATAACATTAAAGTGAAATTACATAACTTGTGAAAGGACTTTTTGAAAAGTTGAATTCATGGGGTTTGAATTCCAGTTATGGTTTTATCACAAAAGCAAAGTAAACACAATGTATCTCAATAGGAAACGTGTTTGTTTTTTCCTGTTTTTGGTCCTATTACCTAGCTCTCCATGAAGTTGCCTAACAATGATGTCTTTAAAGCCCTCTCACACTAAATCCACCCACACAGGTGTTTTCACTTACTGTATGTTGCCTCATTAGACCTCCTCTCAAGTCTGACTGTGTGGGTATAGACTGTGTTTGATAGCAAAACAAATCCAGTAGACACTGAGCAGCATTAGCATTTGTTGTGAGGTGTGTTTATGTCCACCTGACTAATATAAGCCCAGTATTCACTCTTCTTGCGACTCTGTGTAGGTTTCTACTAACCTCCAAGAGAAATATATAGAGATTTAGCTTGCTAGATTCTCAGCTATGATCTGCTAGCTAATTGCTAACTTTGTCTGTATGCCATTTGGTGCTGAGCAGCTGGTGTACAGTGGTTTTAGCTTTTTTTCTGAAAACAGCTTCATTCTGCTGCGGCTGGAAATGAGGGTCATGAGAAAGGAGTCTGTGGGCCAGAAAACCAAAACAGTGAGCTGAAAGACACTAAAATGCTCAATAGAGCCAAAACAGCAAAGTTGGGTTTTGATTTTTTGGAGTTTTGTTGCTGTGAGAGACCACTTTCACATCACACCTGGTCATTTGATTCATTGTTAATTTAAAGTTTTTTTTTATTATTATTATTATTGCAGCTTTAAAGCAACAGACTCATTTCACCATTATCCTCTAATTGACACAGTAGCTGCTGCTCCATAAAATTTACATATTGTTGTCTAGCTTTAATCTTTGTAATACAAGTAAAAGATTTGTTAGACATGTGTTGGTGTGTTACCACTCTTTTATAGAGCATTAAGCCACATGAGGCTGTGCTTTTACAGTGCAACACGTCACTTTGTGCCAAACAGAACCAGCACTTAGCTGTTCTAAAACATAGTAAAGTACAGTCAGAGTGGCTTATTGGTTGTAAAGAGGGTCTCTGTGGCAACAGAAGTATTTCTCTTATAATTACAAGTGTGAAAAATGTTATCTCTAACCTTGTAAAGCTCTGACATCCTTTGACATTACCCTAAAATATGACTCAGTAGACTAAATGGTGTTTTGCAGAATTAAAAAGTTGGACGCTAGGATTTCTAAATGAATCACTGCTGTTTGAACACTTATAAGTTATTCCATGTACCACCATATTAAAATTAAATTGCTCTGTGGTTCTGTGGTTCAACAAAGGGTCTGTGGGATTACATGAATTACAAGTGGCCAGAATATTGACAGCATAATACAACATAGATTTGAAGCCTGGTAATGAGTCTTTTTTGTATGATGGTTGTGCGCAACCTGGGGGAGTTAAATATTTCCAAATAAAGATGTGAGGAGAATCTATTGCATTACAGTTGGACAATAATGCATATTTAACTGGATCAGGATAAGCATCATCTTGTGCTTGCATTGGGCTTCGGCAAAGTTCTTACTTTTTCTTTTGGAAGATAGACCTTTTTGTCCAAAAAGAAAATATAAAGGCATAAAGATATCTGCAGCAGATGGATAGACTCCTCTATACATATGGAAATTTGAGTTAAGGTGTATTTACCCTCTCCTACTTCCCTGAATATAGCTTCTCCCTCTGTGTAGGAAGGGTTTCTCAGCTGTAGCTGTCTCACTCATCTGTTTCCCACAGATGGCTTGTCAGTCATGCAGTCTCCAATTCACCAGAGATCCAAAATTCCTCCGAAAGTTTTGTTAAGCGTGTCCCTCTGAGTCATACCAACTCTCTGTGTTTCTCTCTGATTATGGATATTTCTCTGAGGGCTCAAGGCTGTCTTCTATTGTCTTGATTGGTGATGGACAGGACATCTTAGCTAGCTCAGTGACACATACACACACTCGCACACTTGCAGGGCTGTGAAGCTGTGTGGCATTAAAAAAACGATAAGTCCCCCAGCACACTACACAGCTCTAATAGACAGACATAAACAAGACTAGGTCAAAACCTAGTATATGGCTGGACCATTTATGGGTGTGCAAAACTGTGGCCAATGTATTACAGGGATAGTAAGTGGTAGGGTCTATAATGGTTAAGCTACATTTGAGTCAAAAAAATGTTATAAATGTAGAATGATACTTTCCACTCATATCTTAATATGTTTGATTTTAAAGAGAACTTATTTTAATTATAATTATAACTATTCTAATTATCTGTTAACTCCCTCTGCTCTTTCATCTGTTTCTATCTGAGGATGTCTCTTGTTTTACTAAGACTCACTCTGTATTGAGTGTTTTGTCAGAGTGATTGTTATTTGGGGTGCTTTAACTGTGCGCTCTCCCTCATGCATCTCGGCACACGGAGAGCTGTTTTCTCTCCTAGTCTGCTCTATGCTGAGCTGCTACAGTGCATAACTAGATGTTTGAAGCAGTAGAGGATGTAATGAAGCAAATGACACTCAGTAATAGTAAATGGTACAGTTTATTAATTATTCAGTATTGTCGAGTCAAGTCAATTTTATTTGTATAGCGTCAAATCAAACAGAGGTTATTTCAAGGCTACTGACTGACAAACCCCCAACACTGTGTAATAAGGGCCTGGTACCCTCTGCAGTTGAGGTAATAAAGGCTATGGCCATCATTTGTGTGTTTACGGTAGCCAAAATTACCAGAGTTTATTACCAGAGTTTTGAGTTTAAATTAAATTAACTTCAATTTCTGGTAAATGTAACTAATGAAGCATTTCACTTGGAGTGATGGACAAAATGGTCTGGTAAATAAATTCTGAAGTCTTTAGTCTTCAGTAGTATCCAAGAGCAGCAGTCAATGTAAACAACCCCTGGGGACATAGAAAACTGTTCACGCTGATTCATTTTGAAAGAGCAACGGCCAATAGGGAAACTGCAACACTCGTCGACCAACCAATGGTGTAACATCATCACTCAGTCAGTCAGTGAGGGACAGATGTGTTTATAGGGCTGGCTCCGCTGTTGCAGTCCAGACAAAAAGACATGGTTGGTGAAAAGAGAGACTGATGGAGCACAGAAGTATGCGCTACACACACATGCTCCCATGCACAATCACAATTTTACTGTTGGAAACACACTAATCATGGGTACATTGTCTTCCATTACTGCTAGTCAGACAGGTAATCAAGTGGCTGTTTCCATGAGTTCTATCCACATTAGCACTCATTAGTGTTTTCCTCTCCACTCCACTACTTCCATGATCTTGATTATCTGTGGCTCTACAAGAACAGAGACTTCTTAAAAAAAAGCAATAAAGATACAACAGACCTCATTTATCAAGTGAACATACAGCCAAATTTCATTATTATGCACAGCCTATTTTTCTGATGTGGTTTAGTATTTATCAATTAGAGTTTCTGCTTCTAATTGAGGTATCCACAGCATTAACATATGTGACCCCCTGACCTCACAAGCTGATTTAATTTAAACCAAGAAAGACTCAGCCTGTCAAAAACTGCTGTGTAATGTCTTCTGTAGTTCTAGAGGTAACTTTGTCAAGTTTGCAAAAATAACCCTTGTGATGTCATCAGGGTTGTCGCAGTTTGGGCGAAAAAGTTGTTACTTACAGTCATGGGTGTAATAAATTTTCCATCACAATATTCATGAAATTTAGACAATAATATGAATTGAATTTTTAATAATATAAAGTTAATACCATGTACAGGCACATATCATCACATCACAGCTATTTATATTTGTACTGTATATACAGTTTGTACATACACGTCTGAAACCTGACAAAACTGAACTCTAAAGCTTTACAGTTTTGCATACAGCACACTCTGAGCTCACGAAACTTACCACATCTCACCCTCAAAAGGAAACAAACAACAAAGATTCTAACAACTTATTGTGTTTACCACTCCAGCACTACCCCAGCGGATTCACACAGAAAAGAAACAAGCAGGTACACATCCCCATCACACTTTCCTGTCAATGTAACCGTGGGTTGAAATGGCAGAGCGGCGCTGTACGTATTTCTGCTTGTTGACTCCATGGACAGAAGGAGCAGAAGCAATGTTGTTTATGAGGTATTTTTATATATTTCTCGAGAACCACTCATCCGAACAACGTCGCGCTCGACATTGCGCTTCCATGGGTCCTCAGCAATGCACCCACCAAGTGTGAAGTAGATTGGATGAATGGTTCTTGAGATATGCAAAGAACAAACATACAGACAGACAGATAGAGATTCCTTGCTTTATATAGAAAGATGCAGTTTCCAGGAAAGATTAAAAGCATGACTTGATGCGTTCTAAAGTTGAATTCATAAATGTTTAGTTATATCACTTCATGGAAAACATCTCTTTCTCCTTACGTTGTTTCACCGAAAAACAAAATGAGCTTTCTTTCGTGCATTATTCATTCCGCATAACCCATAGTAAAACCTGCCACTTTCCTTGATCTTTTCTTTGACAATTTTATTGGATCTACAGACTCATTTTCATCGTGCCTGACAATTTAATCTCACTAACATTTTATTGAACCGACTGTTTTCATTGCTATAAAACCAAAAGGCACAGTGAGCCACTAACTGCAAGGAGAAACCGGAGTTCTCTTCACTCCTGTATCCAAATCTGCATGTTCTTCCCATGAATTGATTGGAAATCCAACATATATATATACCACCTGTAAATTTCACCGGATGCTGCTGTGCGAGGGTGTTAAGATTTTTGGATTCTCGCCTTCTTTCAGCGTGTGACAGCACGTGGAAAAATTTCCACAATCAGGCATTTTTAAGGACATCTCAGCGGTGGAATTTGTATTGGTTTCAACAATGGCATGATAAATGAGGGCTTGTATCAGCTCTGATTAATGAAGTCTTCATTATCTCCTGTTTTCCCTCTTCTTTTCACTCTCGCTCTCGTCTGCTCTCATTGTTTTGTCTGGTTAGATTGCGCCGATTTTGTACTTCATAATGAGACAGGGGAACAATAGCAGAGTACTTTTTCACTTCTCCTCCTTAGCGATACTTGTTCTTTTGTCTGCAGCCTCAATGAATGACTCTTGAATGTCACTCTCCTTTTTTTTTTATCTCTCCCTCCCTCGTTTTCTGCAAGCAATTCTCATTGATTCTTAACTATGAATGGTGACTGGAATGAATGAGGAGACCTTTCCATTTATAGCACTGCTGACTTTTCACTGTGTGGAGTTTGTGGGCAGCTATAAACCAAAACACCAATTTATGAAATTCAAATTTGTGTGTGTACCTTATTTTACATGACCTGACTAAATGTCAGATATCGCCAGAGTTGGGTGACTATCTGTCTTTTTGAAGGAACACTGTTGTAATGCTACATGGCAGTGTGCCTATCCTATTAGATAGTATCTATTACAAAAATGAAATTACCCTCAGTTAATTTGATTTGGATAATATTAGGCTAATAGAAGTGTGTGGTGCTCTGTGCTGAATATGAATTGAGCGAACAGAATTATACATTCATATGGCACCACAGCTGCAACCTCTGGATGTGAGATGAGCTGGTTTTCAAGGATTATTTCTTCTCCCCTATTCCTCCCTCCTTTACTCTGTCTCTTTTTTCTTTCTTTGACACACATTTGACACAAACAAGGACAGTAATAACAAGAATTCATCACTAAGTAAAATAGATTATTTTTGTCTGGCTGCACATTAGCATTGCAATAATGGAATTACATACATCGCTCATCTCCACCAAGAGAAGAAAATCAAAGTAATAATGTTTTGGAGGCATGTATATGAGATTTTTCAGTGACAGTCATATAAAATGATCTCGAGGTGTTACTGTGCCTGTGGGAGACTGTTGTCAGAATAATAGATGTTTATATCAAGAGCTCTTTTTAAATCTTTCGGAAAAGGTCTGAGTCAAGTCACAAGTCAGTCGAGACTTGTCCTAATCAAGTCACATGTCAAGTCGAAGGTTACGGTAGTCGTAAGTCTGTCAGGTCTTTTGAATGCTGGCAAGACATTTGAACATCTTGTGATTGTAATTGTATTTTTTTATTCGCAGCCTGCCTCTTGCTGTTATATTTTTATATTGTCCTTGGAATTTACCAGGACAAAACACAAGACTTAAACAGTTTTGCTTTCGAGTCTCTGGTCAAGTCAAGGTTTTCAAGTCTAATCTCAAAGCTGTCAAGTCCAAGTCAAGTGTCAAGTCCTCATTTTTGTGACTGAAGTCAGATTCACAACCCCATCGACAGGTCAATATTGGAGGATTCTGCAGAAACCCTGGATTACGTTTGAAGCCCATGTTTTTTTAAAATTCATGCAATATCTGTGCACGGCAGCCAGTTAGGGAAAGATCATTGTTATGTAAAGTAAAATATGGTTTAAGTAGGATTAGGGTTTGAAAACTGAAACACTTGAGGTTAGGGGAAAATAGAGGTTACAGTTAGTGAATATGTAAATGCATTTCTGTTTTGGGACACAAACTCCTAATGCGTGAAAGTCAGACTCTCTTCATTACCATCCACCACCCCGACCTCCACATCCTCACTTTCTGCCTCGCTTCATGTAAGGCACATACTTCCTGCATTGGCACTCAACAGAATTGTCCAGAATTGTGTGTGTGTGTGTGTGTGTGTATGTATGTGTGAAGGGTACTGGTGGTTGTAGATGGTAGGGGTAAGACAGTTGTACAAGTACAGCCAGCAGGAGAAGTTAGTACAAACACAAAATACAGTATTTTCACTGCTGGTCACTTCTTATCTATTGCACAGCTGTGTCCCTATCACCAGCAGAGACTGAACACCTCTCAGCACGACCCAATTTTCATTCTTCTGTTTCTCTGTGTGTGTGTTTTTCTACCTGTGCACGTGTGCATATGTAAAATCCATCAGTCTATTGATTCATGCGGTGTGTGGCATAGCAGACACTGAGCCTGCCTTTTAACTAAATGATGTAAACACTTCCCATTTAGCCAAGATGACTGCTAAACTACTTATTTTGCACCTTAATGAGATTGTTATTATGCCTCCTCCATCTGTTCGATATTAGACTGTATGCTGCACTTTTAGCATTGATATTAGTTAGCTCTAATAAGGAGTTGCACAGAGGAGAAGATGGGGAGGTTGGAGGGAGAAGGAAAGGAAAGGAAAGGAAAGGAAAGGAAAGGAAAGGAAAGGAAAGGAAAGGAAAGGAAAGGAGCTGGCCCACCTCTGAATTGGCTTTGTCCTCAAAGCTGCATGGCAATCCTACATCAAAGCACCAGCCTAAGCAACCACACACATACATTATGCAAATGCAGATGCACATATACATTTTGCATGTCTACCATTTGCATTTCAAGCATACTTACATTTGTATTTGAAACATATTCAACCAAACACCCACAAATAAGTCCTAATCTTGCTGTATTGCTGACATGGTTGTACCCTCTGAAAAAAGAGTTGAGGCTGATCACCACCATTGATCCCAGTAGACAGCTATACGCTCTCTATCTCTCTCTGTCTCATATGATGTATGAACACCCATGTGAGATTTATGCAAATATGTTCTACATGTAGTAACCTAGTTCACCAAGTAACCTAGCAACACTAGAGTCAGCTGGTTATAAGTGTGCACGTGTGTGTCCATCCCACTGCCTGTCTGTGATTTGCATCTGTGGACACAGCTGCAGCCAGTATCCATGTGCAGCATTTGGAAGAGTTTGAAGTGACCGCTCGCTGGGAATCCATCTACAAACTGGTAAAATTGTGAATACAATTAGAGCGATCAGTCACACTGCATGATGTTAATTCGTGAGTCACACTCTTTCTGATTTTTCTTTGCCGTTAATTGTGTCTCGCTGTGATTTTTGCTTGACTGTGTGTGACACATTTCAGTCCAACACTTGGTCCAGGAACCTCATAGTTGTCATCAATATTGGCATTTCTGCAGATGTTTTTGCTTTTTTTAGATTGAAAGTTCATTCTTGACCTAAGACAACATATTTGACAAAAGTAATACGGACTCTATGCAGTTGCTGTTTTGATGCTATCACATAATCTTTTCCAAGTTATCATGGAAATGCAGATGTTCAAATTTCAGTTTTTCTTGGCACTTCAATGACTTCTTGTCCATGCTTGCTTAAAGGTTGAGAGTAATTCTTGGCCCTGGAAACAGCGGTAGGACAATCAGTCTCACCATAAGGTCCATTTCTTTTCTTTTTTCTGTTCATCCATGGTGGTTATTGCTTCTCATGTTAATTAAACTGTTGTTCTTCTGTTAATTCCAAACAAAAGAGAAATGCAAAAATGCCTTCCCGCTTATGCTGCAGAGGAGATTTTTTTTTTTTCTAAGGAAGGCCAGGAAGGCGAATGAAAATACTGTATATACAAAACATTCAAACTTTAAAGTTATAATCCTTAAGATTTCAGTTGAGGAGCTGGAGTTGTGCAGCTCCTCCTTGTTCCAATACTCCCGGCAATATTTAAAACTGATCTGCTTTTTTAAAAATGCTAAAAATGACAGTCACTATCAGAGCTTACCTTGGGGACAAATGCATTGCACTTCTTGTGGCTGCTTCACAATCAAAGCCACCCTGTGTTTCACCACCCTGTGAATATTTTTAATATTAATGAATGAATAGGAATATGAATATGAAATGTTCAGGTCATATTATCAGTAATTTTCTCTCAGTAAACAGTGAGGCTGATATCATTAAGATAAAATTACAAACAGTAACACTGGATTATGTGCTTGCATTATTTCCTGTGAATCCCTTGTGTGTTTCAATCCGGAGGAGAAATGGCGACTCTACCATTAACAATTAAAAGTACTGAAGCGTGACGTAATTAAACAATGTAAATAAAGTGAGTGGCTATTGCTGAAAAAAATGACAACCACAATTAGTTTGAAAAAAGAGGTTTGATTTCATGAAAATCTCAAAGATTATAACTTTAATGTGCTCACATTACTCAGTAGTGCGTAGATATTTGTATTTTATTATCACTTTATTATTGAGCTGTAGTAAAAAATGTGATCATTTATCTATGTGTGAATAGTTGGATTGAAGTAACTAGTTATGAATCCAAGTAAAACAGCACAGTCAGATGACAAATAGAGCATAATCAAAACCAATTCAGAAGCGATGGCGCTGTAAAGCAACCAAACTCTATGACAGTGGGGAAAAAACTCTGAGCTGCTGTTTGGTGTAAGTGTATATCCCTGCACGGTGTTTGTCTTGATTCTTCTCTAAGCTGTGGTTTCTGCATCTATCTTTGATTTTCTGTCAAGAGAGTTTGTAATACAACACAACACGGCCGACAAGTGAGAACGAGAGTTGAAAGAAGGAGAAGTGACGCATTGAGAGAGGGGCAGAAACAGGGAGCGATGGGCAGCAACAGAGAAAAAAAAGAGAGTTATGAAATGGTAAAGAAAGAGCAGAGGAAAGAGGAAAGTGAAGACGTATAGGAGACGAGAGAGAGAATTAGAAGAGAAAAAAATGGGAGGAGAGATAAGAAGCAGGAGAGAGAGAGGAGTGAGGGCCAAATAAGTGTGTATATATCTCTGTGTGTTAAAGGACGAGTGCTCTCCTGCAAGAAGGTTAAGATGAAATTATACTTTCAGTGTCCGCAAGTACGCAGAGGTCCGCTAGGGTCAGTGTGACGTAAATTTCATCATCAGAGGGTGTACGGTCTGTGTGGACATCCGTGGACCTCCAATTTGTTTACGCCGTCTTCCTGTAGACATTGATCTACTGTACAAGTATGGAACGAGTCCTCCAAGCAGACTCCAGAAATGAGTATAAACAGAACTACTATGCGTCCGTGGTGTCCGTAGTTGCACGTGTACGCGTCCGCTCAGGAGTATATCTGTGGCTTAAGGCCTAACATCTAATGAGTGACTCTCTGAATGAGCCTGTTACGCTATTCTTTCGTTGCCTTTGATCTCTGTTTACCCCCATCTAGTATCCTCAGTAATGTCCTCTCACGTTGTCCGTGGTAGATTGGGAAAATGAAGGCCAATTACAAGCGAACAGCACTCTGCTAAGTGGTGTTGGTATTTTCCTTCTCATTAAGTCACAGTCAGAAGCCCTCTTAGGCTATTTTCAGTGGCGTAAACATACAGCTAAATGTGTTTCTTCATCACATTCAGTGAATCAAACTGTTTCATTCTAGATGAGAGTAGGATGTTTTAAAGAAGAAAAGGACATACGTTTTGATATATGATGAGTTGGATTTTCTTATATATGTTTAGGCTCCAAGGCAAGCAAGAGAATTTACTAAAACTATCAAAATATAAATATCAAACTTAATTAGATTCCCAGAAATTATTCCTCTCACTATTCATTCAGCTACCTTCATGACAATGTACTCCTTATGCTTGATTTTGAAATTACCACATAAATACACAGGATAAAAGCAGACATTTATAGCCATTTGAGACACACATATCAGGTTAATAACATATACGTATCCTGTAGCAGAAAAAAGATTGAAATTAAATTTCATTCAGACTTTAAAGAGTCTCCTACCCGCAGCCAGCGTTGGTTTCTTTTAACCATAACCACAATCTTTCTCCATTTTAGATGTTTTAAATTTGAATGTTTTTGGCTGTGTTGTGTGCTGCCTCCGCACATTCCTAATGTAAAAATGAAGTTCTACAAATTGAATCTGAATTTTAATGATTTTTTTAAATGTAGTGCTGACCCTGCATGTCCTGTACGCCTAAGGGGTTAGACTTGTTTAGTTCCTGCAAGTTGCCAGGTGTCAGTAACCAGGGCAGTTGTTTGTGTTGTACATGTTGTACAAGAAGGGGAGAATGTGAAAGAATGAGAGATAGGAGGGGTAGAAGTGCAATGGGAAAAGCAGGTTGTTCAAGAAGGATGAGAGATGGGAAAACAGGGCAAGAGGAGGAGAAGACTGGGGGAGCAAGATAGAGGAATTGCCCCCTAGGCACTCCTCAATTTTGCCCTTATGATGGTAGCATATTTCCCATGTGCTGTGGCCATCATCTCTCTCTCTCACACACATTCACTCTCATACTCTCGCTGCCTCTCGCTCTATCATTTCCTCTCAGTCTTTCTCGCAGCATTTCTGCTACATTTTTCTCCTCTCTTGCTCATCTCTGCCCCTCAAAGGCATTTCAAGCAACAGTCAATTGTCCGGTGTGTGTGTGTAAGAACACACATGCATGTGAGAGTAAAAGTGCACCCATCTCCACCATGCTTGTACATTAACTCCTGCCCGTTCCACCCCTGAAAATCCCCAGCTACAGAGTCTTCATCCAAAATAGATATGAAAGCATGTACCAGGACAGCAGGTGCATTGCATTTTTTAAAACCTGAAGCCATTATTTTTTATTCTTCTCTTCATATATCTCTCCATTTCTCTCTGTGTCTGCCACTCTCTCTATATATGCACAGAGCTGACAAGCCTGGCGCTGCAGTTATATTTTACGGGCCCTCCTCCATGGGTCATCCTTGAAAAAATGTTCCATCTTTCCCATTATCCTTGATTCTTTCTGGATCTTGACGGGTTAGCTACGGCAGTCACTCAGCAGCCAGGAGAGAGAGTATGTGTGTATGTATATATATATGTGTGCGTGTTCATGTGTGTGTGTGTGTGTGTGTGTGCGCGCGCAGATATGAGAGAGAGAGACAGTGGAAAAATGAAAATAGATCATTCATGGCTCAAAACTGAGAAGTGCAAATCAGTCCTTCTGCCAGTTTCCCAGCATGCATGTCTCGCTGGCTGGTGAAGAAGGAAGCGCATGCCAACTCACAGCTGAGCCAATCCTCTATTATTTCCATTCTCATATTCATACATTTTACTATTGTCTGTCCCGCTCTCCATTATGGATATGCAGAGCTCCAGTGGTTAATGGCATCTTTGAAGTCTACTGTATTGGCACATATGGACATGAACCAGACTAATGAAAACTTTCCCATTGTTTGACTACAATTCTATAAGGACTGTGAGCAGTTCACTTTCTAATATTCTTAAATGAGTCGACGTATCTGCCCCAGACCACGTTGTAGCTTGGTTCATTGTATCGGCAGTCAAACAAAGCCAGTATTCAAGCACACAATACCCACTGCCTTGCAGCGTTAGCCCATTTCAATACAAGCCAAGACAGTGGCTGGCTTCTCCAAATGATTGTCTGCTATTGTCGGCTGTTACTGGCTAGTAGGAAAAAAAACTATTTCAAGCAGTAATTTGTGACATTTTTTTGTATATTACAGGAATAGTTGTACATTTGGGGAAATACACTTATTAACTTTCTTGCCAAGACAAGATTGATACCACACTTATGACTGTACAGTAAATATTAAGCCGCTTAGCTTATCTTAGCCCCAAGCAAGTTTTGTCAGGTGCATAACCCTCTGAAAAACCACAATGTGTTGTTTTAAACTTCGTTTTTTATACAGATCAAACAAACGAGATTTAACATGGTAATTAGTGAGCTTTAGAGATGCTGGTAGGCAGATTTACTTACTTTTGGAGTAAGGCTAGCTGTTTAAACCTTTCCAATCTGTGTGCTAAGCTTATCTAATTCACAGAAAGAAAGCAAACAAGCTAATTTTCCAAAATGTTGAACTATTTCTTTAGTTTAGTTTGACTTTGATTCGTCCAACTGTTATAACATAATGTTTATTCAAATGTTTTACATTAAATTCTCTGAAAGTGATGCTTTCACCATCATCAGGTTTTTCACGCTAGTGTAATCACTGGCCCATTCACAGCTCTGCGGCTATCAGCTGACTAGTAACATCTAATCATATTCATTCAGGTGTGCAACACAGCCATTAGAACCTGACATTTCTCACTATTACTCTATTGATACGCTCATGCCACAGCTCCCTCCACCACCCCAGTGTCTTCTGAATGTGCTATAATTTTGATATAATTTATTTAACTAAGATTTAATGCTCTTGTGTGTTTGCTGCACACATGAATGAACCACATGAATTGCTGCATGGAGTCTTGAGAATCTTTTCCAACCAATTTATTTGTCTTTCTACCAAATTTCAGTTGAAATCTGTAAAGGCATTTTGCTCAGACTGGCAAAAACAAAGGTTCCTTAAGTGAGGACAAATTTAATTAAAAAACATTTTTCATATCAGGTATTACAGGTGTTGAATTTACAGTATTTCACTGATGTGAAGCATCATTTGACCCACAACTCGCGGAGATGGCAGAGAGAGGGCAGGCTCAGCTGTTAGCAAAGTGGGTCAGAGCAGCTGGCATGATCACATGAATATTTAATATGAAACTGCTCCAGACTGAAGCCTCCGTAACAATCACGTTGATGCCAAGGAGTGTTAAACAATGACAGCGTGTTGTACAGTTGCAGCTCCCCACTGAGCAGCTACTGAATATTTCTGACTGCACAGACAGGAGGGTAGAAGTTGTCCAAAGAAGAATGGAAATACATACAAAACAATAACAACAAAATACATGGAGTACAAGAGGGAGAGAGATCAATGCAAATAGTGAGTATAATGCAAAATTTAATTTAGAATTTGAAGAGAACAGTAAAAAGTAATGCAAGAGGAGGCTGCGAGTGAAAACAAGAAGCACCCTGAAAGCTTTAGTGTATTATTTGGTGAATAAAATGTATGTACATAAGATTTCAATATTTTCATTATAAACACTTAAAACAATTATGGATGGCAGATAGACCAGCTGAGGCCACAAGATGAAGAATGGAAACAAACTTTGTAATTAACTCAACACAGAGAAGTGCTGACAGGCAGAGAGCCAGACGGACTGACAGGTTAAAAAAAAAAAAAAAAAAAAACAAAGGAAGGAGAGGGGAAAAAAAGAAATGAGAAGAGTGTGGCGAGGGAGGGACATGACTGGAGGATGGATAGAAGTAGGTCAGGAGGAGAGACTGAGAGGAGAGATGGATAGAGAGAAGGAAATAAAGGAAAGAGAGACCCAACAGTCGGCTGCATCTTTTTTACCTCACTATCTTTTTCAGTTGTCTTTGTCTGCATGTGTGTGTCTTTTAAGCATATGCACACACAGCTACACATTCATGCATGTGTGTGTGTGTGTGTGTATGTGTGTGTGTGTGGGTGTGTGTCACCGTGATTGACAGCTCCTAGCCAGCAGCCTGCTCCAAAGCCAAAGACTTCATAATAAACAGAACATGGTTTAATTTACTCCTTGAGGCAGAGCGGCGCTGCTCACTTTGCTATCTATTCATAAACAGGGACACACACATACAAGCACACTGTAAGAAATATCTGTCTCAACGAGCAAATTGCTTTAGTATTCAGACTTAAAAGTGGATCTTTGTTTAAACAAGTGGGGGTTTAACTTCTTGTACTTTTTATTTAATTTTTTCTGGATAAAATTAATATGAAACCCAATAAGACATAAACAAATGGCATAAATACACACAATTTCAGCACTGGCTTCCTCCTGATCCCACCTTCATCTAATACAAGTAAATGAGTGTAAGCAGGCACAGCACCCTAAAACCTATAAAACAATGGGATTCATGGGTGATTGGCTGAGTTGCCAATCAAGAGCCCACACAAGGGAGGCCCTAATTGTATTTCTTTCATCAAAAATCAATCATACTGATACTTTTAGCCACTCTTTTAAGATATTAAGTATTAATTTAGGTCTAATATTTGTGTTATCAATATGAGGGGAACACATTGCATGAGTTTGAGCTGTGACTTTATTTAGCTTCTTCCTGTTTACATCTAGCATTAGTACAGCAGCCTCTATAGGACACACCTACATATAACCTTTGCAACAATAAGCAACTCTCTTTCTGCATGTGTGTATGCAGTAAGAATACAAAGGAAAATTATTACATTTGTAAATTACAAACACGTTTTTGGCTAAAATAATCATCTTTATTTTTGTCTCAGAATAAATGTTATAACTTGTAAAGTAAAAGATATTTTTTGCAGTGAAAAGAACACACACACACACACACACACACTCACACACATACACACAGAGTCGATAAGAGGTGGCCCGGTCCACCCAGGTGCCACGGCTGTCTGAAATCTGTCCACGGTAGGATGCTGACTCGGACAGGCCTGTCGTCACGGCTACACCAATGATACGGCTGGATGTGGGTGAGCTTCCTGGGTGGCAGCTCTCATTCAGCCAATCAAGGCAAACAGGCCACGCTCTGTTTAATGATTATCCCAGCATCTGTCCCCTATCTCTCATCTCTGTGTGAAAGCCGGCAAACACACCAGCGCAAATAACTTGTAGGAGCTCAGTGAATCCCGTCCTGCCGAGTGGCTCGATTCTGGCTTTCATTGAGTAATTTCATCTCCGTTTAATCAAATCTAGAAATGACGTGAATTATAAACAGGCTGCAAGCCCGTTATTCATTATATAGTTAGTGGAGAACGTGGTTAATAGAGGATGTGATTACAGCAGCAGCAATTAATGCCAGTCCAATAAAATACATGATTACCACATTTGGGATGTAATCTCAGTTGTTAACTATGTGGTGAAAAGAAAGGCAATACAAAGACAGGCTTTATACCTCTTTCCACTCTGTTTACTTTTGCTTACAGCAACCAGAGTGTGTGGGTGATAAGGTTTACATTGTGCCACTGTATTGCTGCAGCTTGGCAAGGTGTATTGATTTCATTTCCTGCGTTTGTTTTGTGGAGAAGATCCCATCCTCTTCTGCACTTTTATCCTTTTCCAGGCATCGGCAGGGTTGGTGTCTGCTTGGTCACCTGGATGTTCTGAGTCTTATCATTGTTTAGCCGGTGCACAAACAGTGAAATCACTCTGCAACTGATGGCACAGACGTTTGTGAATAAGCTCGGACGCTTGCCACCGCTCTCTATTTCCTCTGCATTACGATGCAGCTGATCGATAAAGAGTTTTCCTCAGCTGTAAATCATGTCAGTGCTCAGCAATGGTAGAAGAAGTATTCAGATCCTTTACTTAAGTAAGAGTACCAATACAACAATGTAAAAATACTCCATTACAAGTAAAAGCCCTGCATATATATGTACATACATAATACATAAGTTTTATCAGCTTGATGTAGTTAAAGTATTGTAGTAAAAGTAGTGGTTTGGTCCCTCTGACTGACATCATTAGATTATTAATACTGAAGCATCAGTGTTAGAGCAGCATGTTACTGTTGTAGCTGCTGGAGGTGGAGCTAGTTTCAACTATTTTATATACAGTTAGATAGTTTAGTCTAGTGGTTCCCAACCTAGGGGTCAGGCCCCTCCAAAGGGTCACCAGATAAATCTGAGGGGTCATGAGATGATTAATGGGAGAGGAAAGAAGAAAAAATACACAAATCTGTTTTCAGTTTTTGGACTTTTTCTCTAATCTTTGATTTTGGTGAAATATTGAACCATTTATTGAAATGAAACCATGTGAGAAGTTTAGAGGAAAAAATCAGAAAATATGAATACCTCAATATTGTACTTAAATACAGTACTTGAGTAAATGTACGTAGTTACTTTCCACCACTGATCCTCAGAGATTCCCTGTGGGTATGGATGGAGGAATAAGAGACAGACAACAAGGAGTGCAGGGCTGATGAGTGGAACGATAAACGGGAGAGGGAGGTGTGAGGAGCGAGAGGAGCTAAACAGGAGAGCGAGGCAGAAACTGAAGAGACATGGTGAGAGAGAGAGAGAAAGGCTAATATCCTTGATTTATCAGCCCAGCAGCCTCTGAGATGAATGAGAAGAAGAGAGCTTTCTGTGGCTGCTTATTGCAGCCCGCGGGATGAGCGCTCACTATTGCACTGTTTGTCTTTGGTTGGGTAAAAAATGAAGTGCAACATCAATAAAAATGTTAATCAGGAAAAGAAAAAAAAAACATTGTTTTCACTTTCAATCTATCAGGCCACTTGATAGAAGACAGAAAACAATCTGGACATCAATCTACAAAGTCTATTTCTTTTTGTTGTGATTCATTTGTACTGTAAGTCATACCATGAATTACACCCCACTGCACCTCCCACCTTTATGTCTCACACAGACAAATACAGTGCAACAATATAAAAGAGTTATTTATGTCTGCATTCACTCAGGATCATATTTTTAAAGGATTATACCAGGAGTGTCACAGCCCTTACTACAAAACGTGTGTATTCTCATGTGTACATTTAGTATATCTGTGTGTGATGTACGCAGCCATGGAAGTATCAGAGGATACATGCTCATCATGTTGTGGTTATTTTGTGCAATGAAACAGTAAAATGTTAGTGATTGCAAAACTGAATACTTCAATTCAGTTTTTTTGATAAGAGTATTTTTATTCATTCCTGTTCCCCAAGATACAAGACCTAAATGGTTACTTCTTCTGTGCCTCCAGGTGAGACCGGTGCAGCCCTGTCACGCCCACAGCGCCCCCTTTCGGCCCGGACGGCCCACCACGCCCCGGCGCCTATGAAAGGGTACCATGTCAGCCGTAGCATGTCTCAGCATTCCTCCGGTGGTGGCGGAGGAGGCCCCTGCCACTGCACGCCTGAGGAATGTGACGGCCCAGGCAGAGACTACTACCAGGGTCACAGCGATGGCCACTATTATCCTCCGGCAGGTCCTGCTGAGTCTCTGGCGCTGGAGAGGCACCATTCCCACTCCCACTCCCACTCTCACAGCCATTCTGGTGGGGGCACCTTCCCCCGCTCCCACCCCAGCCAGCACCCACCACTCCAGTCGTTTGACTCTTGCGAGGAGTGCCTGTCCTCAGGTCATGGGGGTAAGATGCACCGCATTCCCCCGAACCTGATGGATCAGTTTGAGAAGCAGGTACCCTTCCACCCTGATGGCTTCCACACACTGCAGTATCAGCGCACCGCTAGTGGGGGTGCTGAGCAGCGCAGTGAGAGCCCCTCGCGCATCCGCCACCTGGTCAACTCAGTTCAGCGTCTCTTTGCCAAGTCCCATTCCCTGGAGGCACCATCCAAACGGGAATACAACGGCACAAGAGGAGGAGGGGACTACCGTGGCGAAAGAGGAGGAGGCCACAGGAGTGGAGGGGAGGACGGCGGAGGTCACTACTCCGGCCACCAGTCTCGGTCTACCAGGAGGAGCAAGTCTCGAGAGCGCAGTAAGAGTGGAGACTCACGGCATGAGTCAGGAAGACGCCACCGCAGCAGGACAGCAGGCTGGTGGAGCTCTGACGACAACCTGGACAGTGACAGCAGCTTCCTGGTGAGCGGGGGCAGGCGGGGGTATCCCAGTGGACACGAGAGCCTGGATGCCGCCATCCAGGAGCTCACCATGAAAAAGCCCAAGGAACGAGGGGGCGGGCCCGGGCCTGGGCATGGGGAGTGCATGGCCTGTACCACAATGGCGCTGGCCGGGAGTGAAGGAGGAGGACACCACGGGCACCATGGCCACTCCCTGAAGAGGAGCACCTGGTCAGCCATGACAGTGAGTCAAGCCAGGGAGGTGTACCCTTCCACCAGGGGCGGAGGAGGCTATGACAAAGCCCTCGTGCCCATTGAGAGCAAGCTGAAGGAGAGGACCTTCCACTACCTGCAGGTGTGTGCATGCCTGAATGTCAACCAACGTGTGTTTGTGTGTGTGTGTGTGTGTGTGTATGTGTGTGTATGTGTGTGTGCATAGAACATATAATCATACTAGACACTTTGTATGTGTTTGATGTGTTATTCAGTGCTGACCTGCTACAAAAATAGCAGAAATATGTCTGTTAATTAGCTGCAATACTGCATTTTCTAACAAAGCTTCCATATATGAGAAAATTGTTGCTAGTAGGATATGAAGAAACTGTTCTTACATAGACAAGTGTTTCTGTGAATCTGTGTATACAGGTTAAATTTTCCTGGAACTCGGAAAACAATGGTTGTCACCCACGCAGAGATTATTTACAGTCTCTCCTAACAGGCCGTCTCCCAGTTCCAGTCACCATACTCTTTTGTCACAATCCAACATATGCAACTTTCTCCCATTTCGTACACATGAATTCTCCAAAAATGACAAGCTAATGGTTGTTAGAGTGTACCTGCAAAGACAGCTGAGAGAGCTCTTTCACACACACACACACACACACACACACACAAACAAGCACTCACCAATCTCCAGCTGTGCTGAGGTAGAACTGCCATGCAGGCTGTGTTTCTACGGAAACAGCAGGTAGCCACAGGAGTCCCTGGTGTTTTTCCAACTCTCATCCTTTAGACACAGCTGAGGTCTGCTGATAGAAGAGAGAGAGAGCAGGGTTGTGTGTTAGTGTTTTCAAAGGACAAACCACACACAATTTGCTTCTGTGCCTTAGGCTACCGTCACATTCACACCTTAGGACACAAAATGAACTTCCCCGCTGCAGCCTTTCTCATATCTCCAGGCGTCACTTGCAGTTTTGTGAGGAAGGAGGGAGAGATGGTGTGTCAAGTGAATTTCTTTGCTGCGCTTAGATGTGCTGAAGTCAGCCAGATTGATCCATGGCTTCAGAGTAGGCAGCTTCCTGGAGCTGCAGATATAGAGCTGTCCCGATCTACTCCACCAAGACTAGACCTCAGGACAAACAGCAGCACAGGTGGCTTATTGAGCTCAAACTGAAACCTTGTCCACTCTCAAAGACTTTAAGTATTTCCAGGCTGGTGCAGACAGTTTGTGTAAAGACTAGATGTCATAAACTCAGCAACTGACTTTTAACTTTTTTTTAAATCATTTATTTTGACTATGCCTTCCATAAAATGATCAAAAACTTGACCAGTTATATTTTGAGATCAAAAGATAAAAAGGTTATACCACGACTGCTCCCTTCAAGTCTTAATCCCACATTACCAGCTTGGTTTTTGTAACATTAATATGCATTATATACAAGCTCATATTGACAAGTCCACACTGGGCCATTGCTCAAGTTTGCGCACAACAGCAAGAAAAAAAAAGTGACAATTGAAGGAACAAAAATTAGTGAACCTTCACAACTTTGAACTACTGGGGTCAGCAACAAGGGGACACATGCAAGGTTTTCTCCCATAGTGTCAAGGCCAATCACGATGAGCAGCATCAGAACGCTGCGCTCTCCATTCCCTGAGCCTTTCACTTCCCCTCGGCCTGTGTCTGATAGATAAGGAGCGATAAAAATGAGAATATAGAGCAAGAGTGAAATGAAGATGGAAACGGCGAGGGAGGGAGAGACAAAGATAGAGGGTGGAAAAGAGCAAGGTAGAGGGGATGCAGAGATAGCAGAGCAAGCTCAGGGATAGAAAAGAGATAAAGGAGGTGATGGTAGCCAAGGGGCAAAGCGAGAGAGAGACGGAAAGAGCAGAATGAGAAAATGAGAGCGATAGTAGAAGGCCAGTGGGGATCGGGAGATTAGGCTGAATCATCTTTTAAGTGATGACCTTAAAAATACACACTCAGCTGGATGCCAAACCCTGAGGCCTTGACTGTGTATGTCAACGTGTGTAGGTGTTTTCAAGTGGTCACATGCGTGTGCGTGGCTGCTCACCTCACAGCATTTGCAAAAACTGAAAGAGTGAGGGGTCTTTCAGCACAAGCAGCTGCTGTTACCTCCTGTTAGATGGTGTAAAGCTTTCATCATACTGGTAAAGAAATGGGAGCAGATGGTATCCACACACACATTCTCACATCCACATGCTCTCTCTCTCTCACTCACACACACACACGCACACACACATATTCAAAAGTGTATGTACAAGGTTTATAGGTATACTCATCTGCTTTTGAGAGCCAATCCTGACGTCAGCTGTAGGTTTCTCAATGTTTCAGTAACTCAGCGCAATCTCTATTGAACATTTCTTTTAGCTGTATTTCTGAAAAAATGAAAACTTTGCCTTTGTTTACGACCCATTTTCAAGGACATATTGGCATCCACTAGAGCACTTGCTCTCAGAAGTTCAAACCTTAGTGATTTTAACAAAGTTAAACAACAATAACTTCATGAGCATACAAAAAACTACAGCTCCCATGAAAGTTTACCAACCACCAACACGCTCTTTTAAAGCCTTTTTTTTTTTTTTTTTAACTTTTTAGCGGTAATCTCTAAACTTCTACACTGTTTGCTCCTCTCTGACCTGTTGTTTTTACAGACATGTCTGAACAAGCCACAGCTCCTTCACCAGTGTTGACAACTATTTTCAGTGAGAAGTAGCTAAAACCTGCAGGAAAAGTTGCTAAATGTCACGAGATGACGTCACACGCTTATTTGCATATCTATGACGTTATGACACAATTACATACATACAAGATTTATAAAAATTTGGAGAAAATTAAGTTAAATTAAACTAAACTGACTGTAACCAGCTATTTCATCAATGTGCATCTAAATCTATCTCTATTAATAATAATATTTATGCAGGCTGTTGTATCAACTCTAACTGAAGTATCATGAATAGAAAAAATGACCATGCACTGGAATAAATTCACTATTGTTAACTCTGTCAATTTTGACAAAACATAATCAAACTTAAATACCGGTAGTAAAGTTAAATCAATTAGAATAAAAACAATTAGGATCAGTGATTGGTCATTAAGTTCACACATTCACAGCTCATTCATGACTCTGTCAGATGACTGGTGCACTGGACGTGCTGCTGCTCTGTCCCACCCACTGAACAGTCAATCCAGAGAGCCACACTAGCTCTCATTCACTGAGAAATACGGGTGACTCCCTTCAAGGAGAGGAGTTAAGGTCTGACCAAAAAGACACTAGCTATATCACTGGCCGCTTTTTTGAAAAAAAGTCAGTAAAGGGGTCTGAAGAGTCGTTAAATCTAGCGACAAAGTCGCTAAGTTGGCAACACTGTCCTTGACTCGCCTATGGACTGGTGACATTTACCGTTTGATGGACTATGGGCTTATGGGAAATGGTATCCATTAAAGGCAGCTAAAAACAGAAATATTCCATAAACAGTAATATTAAGTCCTTATCTAGATGTATGAATTGAACCACACAACATACTGATGACAAAGGCCATGTTCCAAGGCTGGATTTGCATTAAATGTCATGTGATTTTGAATGAGGTTTTATTATTTCTGAAACAGAACCTGAAATTCTCTATATGATGCAAATTAAAGCTGCACTAGTCAACATTTTTTAATGTTAAAGGGGACATGTTTTTTTGGATTTTCTGTGATTTATATACTGTTATGATGTTGGATGTCTGTGTTAAACATAGTCTAAGTACCAAAATTTGAGGTGAACATGTGTAAAAATGCTCCCTGAAAGTCAAAAGCCAGGGCTTCAGCCTGTTGTCTTTGTTTATAAGGTTGTTGCTAACATTGTTCCACAGGATGCTCGCGTTGTCCACTTGCATATTTTGGATCGGAATCGGGCTCGGACATGTATGGATGTATTTGAAAAGTTCTGAGTAAAGAACGAGAAAATGAGGTGAAATCCTACTACTATTGTTTGTTTACGTAGTCTCCTGAGCCTTTTGGAATCCAACCAATCAGAATAGAGTGGGTTTCTCAGGAGGGAGGATTTAAAGAGACAGGAGCTAAAACAGCCTGTTTCAGACAGAGGCTGGACTGATGGGCTGCATAAAGAGCCAGTATAGGATAAATAAAGAATTTTATGAACTGTAAATCATGCAAATAAATACCAATAGGTATATGGAAATGTGCTTGATATGTGGTAAAGCCAAAGGGTCAGTTGTAGTGACAAATCCACAGACAATTATCAACCAACTCTGCAATTAACCACTTTAAACTCAATATTTTGTTTTTCTGGCCCATAAACTTTAGTCACATTAAACCGCAAACTTTTCTACATGCTTCCTGTCCAGAACCAAAGGGCATAAAGTTAGCCCCTAGCTGGCGGAGACAGTCAAACATCTCTAAAGAGCCAGAGCTTTTTCTCAGGAGTTGGACATCAAAACAGAGCTACAAGGAGAGTGAATATTGGACTTACATTTGTCAGGTGACCAGATTCACAACTCTAATGTTACATTTTCAGCTTGTTCTACTGCCCCCAAGTGGCCAAACAAATCAATGAATGCAGCTTTAAAGACAGGAACTGTCTGTTTCATTGTCATTGTCTGTTGCCCAGCTCTGTGGTTTTCATTGATCAGGTGCCCCACAAATCCTAAATATTGTCTAGAATATCAAAGTAATTTTGAGAGGTGTATTTCAGGAAGGGACAGTCAGGGAGTTAAATTAGTTCTTAAAGTAAATCGTGGAATATTAGAACATTTTTACGTTAAGTGACCTCATATGTACTGTACCTCTGAAAGGTTACGTTGGGAATTGGCAATGATACAGACGTGGCTGATTTTACATCCATGTTGCATGCTACTGTCAAAGTTCAGTCTTCATCAATGAATCAGAAAAAAATGGCAAATATTTTTCAAGGTGGAGGGGGAAAAAAAAGATATAGAAAAAGAATTCCCACCGTGACCTTATGGGGGCTCTACACATAGTATACCAGACTGTATACTACTGTATACCAGAAAATCATTCACAACTGTATTTATTGTACTATATATCATTTTAAGCTACATTTTTAAAAGAAAAACTACAACAAAATACCAGAAAGGATTCTATTTCTAAAAGTTATGGAAGCATTCTGACATAGTTATGAAATGTCATACATTTTACATGAGGGCCACAGTGGGAACCTGTCATGTCATTTTAGTTTGTTTCATTGCTCTTTATCAGTTCTGTGTCTTTTCTTCCTCCTTAGTGTTCTGTCTTGACTGTGTTTCTGTGTGTGTGTGTGTGTGTGTGTTTTTCATTTTGTTTTCTCATCAGACTTTCATTCCTCTGCCCATCTGTCTTCCTGCTTTCTGCTCGCTTAGGTCTGTTATTCAGTTTCTCTTCTTTTGTCACCCTGCGCATCTGTCTGTCTCTCTATGTGCCACCTTTCCTGTCTGTCTGCCTACATCTGTCTGTCCTCACTGCTTTACTCCTGTGTATGTTTATTTGCTCTCTGTCTGTCGGCTTACTCTGTTTTTCCTTCTCTGTGTCAGTGTTTTTCTAGCTGTCAGAGTTTCTCTCTTTCTGTAAGTCCCTTTGTCCCTTTCTCTCTCTCTCTCTCTCTTTCTCTCCCTATAACATTATCGCTCATGTGTGCATGTATGTGCATGTGTGTGTGTTCTCATGGTGTGCATGAACATGCCTGGTGGCTGAGCTGTGCTGGTGTGTTTGCTCTACAACTCAACACTGTGTGCACATACAGTATACGTGATCGTATGTCTGACTCATCACTGTCCTCCTGTTTGAGGGGTGAAATATTTTTTCAGTGATGAAAAATATTTCTATTTTGAGAAGTCTTTTTGACTTTAACAACAGATATTGGGAAGAAGCTGCCACGGATGCAGTGAAAACATCTTCAATATCTCAACACTGATTTGCTCACATTGTGATTAAATGCTCTTGTCTTAACAGTTGGTGTAGAAGAGGAATGCATACTTACTTTTAACTCATTTTAACTGTGTTTAACCCATAAATAGAGACTCTTACTAAAACTGAGTATTACCATGTGGCTACTTCACATGGTTACACTTCTACTCACTACATGTTGAATTTACAGATTGATCTTCCTTGGTCATTTTTATTCTTATCTATGATGGTGTGGATGTTTTTTGCATGAATGTGATTGTGTCTCAGGTCCCTTCAGAAGACTGGGGAGGTGGATACGGTGGTGGCAGCGTTACTGACAGTGGAGGAGAGATTCCGTGCCGACGCATGCGAAGTGGCAGCTACATTAAGGCCATGGGCGACGATGATAGTGCTGACTCGGACACTAGCCCCAAAGCCTCGCCCAAGTCCACCCTGATCGCTCAAAGGGATGCTTTTAGACGATCTATCAGCATGGATCAAAGGTCAAATTCCACAAATGGAGTGTTTGTTAATGTTGAAATAGAAGATCCTTGAGTCATACTCACTTCGGCCTGCCACTCTCTGGTTTTTAACAACCAGGAGGACTTATTTTACAAGCTAGCTGTAATTGAATTACTACCTACATTATGCATCCATTTAATGTTTCTGTAGAAAACCTGGTTGCTTCATTTGAAAGCTGACATTTCATCATGGAAGGAATTTTTTTTTATTGTTGCTGAAATTCTGAAATTCATGCCTTTCATATCTCTGTAGCAAGTCTAGCTGCTACCGTGAGTTCCCGCGGCATATGACACCAACACGACAGATCAGTCACAGAGACCTCCTTTTATTCTCTGCTGCATGCACACACTTCAATATATACATTAAACATAAAGCCACCATGCGCCTGCTGTTGCCCGGCTTCTTCTGGCGCATGAGGTTGAGCCTCTCGAGTCCCTCAGTCTCACCAAATAATAGTTTCGGCCCTTGCCAAACAATCTTGATAGTCAGCCTGTCTGTCTTTGTGATGTGCAGCAGTCATCTGAAGCCCACTACGCTACTGCATTTGAAAGGGAGAGTACAATTAGTTAACAAGCACCAGCTGTGCAAATCAACACACCTGGCACTGCTCTCCTGAGCCATCTCCACACCTCTCTCTCCTGCAGCTGAGCACCAACCACGCCCACCTCCACAATCCCTCCATTTTTTTGTTGCAGCATAAAAGTAGCAAGACACTCTTTAACTCTGCTGTTACAACTCTAATTCATGTTCACCACTTTTACAAGTGTTAAAATTGTATTATTAAATTTTATTTTAACATTTAAGCAGTCATCACTCATTTAGAGATGACTGTAAACCACAGAATCTTGAGGTGAGGATTTTGTCACAATATGATATTGAGAGACAATTAGTGATAGTACTGAATTACTGCCCAACCATAGTACAAACACAACAACAAATCTAACCTTGAATATCACATCAGCACAGTTCAATTACCACTCCAAAAATAGAAAAAGTAATAGAAAAATAGATAAAATAGAAAAGTAGCATTTGTGTTCCTATAGTATGGATACAGTATAGTATGGATACCTTCATGTATTCAAGTTCCTTGGGGAGTGGGGTTTGTCATTGGACTCAAGAGTTTGTAGATTTAACTGTACTGATCCAAAATGGAAATACCATACTACAAAGTTAGACTCACAGGTCAGTCTCTGAACACTTTGCTCAGAGAGACCGAGGATAATCTTCCAGCTTTCATTATTAAAACTGGGTGGAAACAATTAGAGAGTTTTAAAAAAAAGCCTGCATTGCAGAACAAATCCAAAGTCTTTAGGGTGGCCCTTCATATTGGGGCAGTGGCATGCAGTTCACTACTGAGGAGAATGGAGGGAATTATAGTTAGATGCATTGCAGCTTTTCCTTTAACATGAATGCAGCATTACAACACTCAAAATGACCTCAGCTGGCACAGTCATTGAACATTATTCAGTGACATTTTATTGGATAGTTGTGGTTCACCAAAAGGTGTAGTGTGTGTTACAAACATGATGTTTTGACAAAAGTAGAGAGAAAATGGCTGGAGATTTTACATCCATAATATACTTAAGTAAGAAACTATTAGTGTCATCACACGCTGTAGTTGTTGCAGTCATCAGTAATGCTGATTATATTTGTGTTTAATCCAGGTACTCATGTAAGCAGTGTACTGACTCCTATCCTAACAGCCGAACCACACCCAAAACCCACACCCGCTCCCGTAGTTACACCCGCTCCCTGACCAGCTCACAGGTAACAACTAATGTGGTTTGTTTTTTGGAGATGTAGGTTTTAAGTTTTGCATTAACCAGAGGTCATTCCTCCTACTGAAGTGTCTTGACAGGAGCGTGCCCTAATTCCTTTCACTCTCACCTCCCCTCTCATCCTTCAGCTGGGAGACACGTTGAACCGTCAGTTTGAGGCAGTTTGTGAGACCATGTTCGGGGAGGTGGAGTCTCAAGCAGTCGAGGCCTTGGATCTTCCGGGGGTGTTTCGCACTCGCAGCCACAGCTATGTCCGCGCCATCCAGGCCGGCTGTTCCCAGGACGACGACTGCCTCTCCGTCTTCTCCATGTCAGGCCCCCAGGGAAGCATCAAGGGCGGGGCCGGTGAGTGTGTGTGTGTGTGTGTATGGGATTCGATGTGTGGTGTCTGTGTGAGTGTGAGAACGATGTGTGGTTGTCTTTGGTGTGGTGGAAACCTGGTGGGAGACACAGTAGGACGTGCCAGTGGGAGAATGAATTTTATGACAGCTTGTGTCTGCTTACCTCAACAAAACAAGTTTATGCACTGACACACGCACACACACACACACTCAAGCAGTGCACAGCTGTATGCAATGTGTGCATTCATTTTTAATTATCAACCTTCCTCTGCTCTATTCCCTCAATTGCTATAATTTTTATCCGAGCTTTTTTGCTCTTCTGTGTGCATGCTGTAAGCAAAGGCTTGTGTGTAAGTTATTGTAGATGCTCTTTGTTCTCTGTCGTCTCGGTGCCTCCCTCTGTTTCGTCTCTGTATCTCATCTCTGCCATCATCCTCCCCAGTGTGATCGCAGGTTTCTCAGGCTCAGTAATAGGTACAGGAACACTCATGATTATGATGATAGCTCAATGTCTCCAGCTGCCCCTTTCCCACTGTCTCACTGTCTCTCTGTCTCATTGCTTTGCCTTCTCAAGCCACATCTTCCTTGGTTTGAGACATGTTTGCTTGTTGTGTGTTTTGTCTTCCCTCTGACATTTTTGGTGTTATCTTTTTTTCCTTTTCTCTTGCACAAGCGTAATATACAGTACATCTGCAGTAATTTGTGATTGTGTGTGTCGGTTCAGTAGACTGCAGAGCCACTCTAGTGCTTATATGACTAAAATTTCCAGGATTAGAGCAGCAAATCCTCCCCTGAGATTTATTAAAGCCTCCATGAAGTGTCATATACATCTACCACTAACACACATGCGCACTACACAAACTCAAACCCACATTCACCTCCATACATATATGCTGACACACTGGAGGTTAGACCATCATGGTAAGGATCTTTGCACTCTGAGACAAGCGGGCTGACAATAAAGGTGCTTGAAAAGAAATGCATTAGTTTGATCCTTTATTCAGTGAACTGTGTGTGTGTGTGCGCGCGTGTGTGTATATATGTGTATGTGTGTGTGCATATACGTTCGAACGAAGCTGTGTAGGAGGAGAAAGAGACAGAGAATCTGCTGAAAAAAAGTGCACGTCTCATTTTAATATTTCTATCAGGAAATTGCTTCATCTTCTTAAGAAGCAGAGTTAAGTTAGCTCAAGGGAAGAGGTTTTCTTTTCTCACTTCTGTCATGTCTGTCTTTTCCACCACCTCGCTCCCGCCTCTCACTGAAATTCACACCAAAAGCTGATTTTTTTTGTGTGAAGAAATTGTGTTTTTGAGTTGCTTTTATGAATCTTCTTGTCACATCTTGTATTACCATTATTTCTTAATGATTTTTGTTTTCTCTTTTTCTCTCTGTATTGGTTCACCCCTTTTATGTCAACAAATTCCCCTCTTTTCACTCTCTGTCTTTCCTTTCACCTTCTCCTTCCAGTCTGTCCCTTTTGTAAGTATCCACCTCCCCTGCTCCCTGTTGACATATTACCCATTTTGGTTTTAACAGCCCACTATGCCTCTGTGTTCCTTTCTCCCGCTCTTCTGACACTTCAGTCTTTCCTTATCGCAAAGGTGCTCCTCCCCCACTCCCGCCACGTATGTCCAAGTCTTCACTCTCAGTGCGAGCCCAGAGCAGCACTGAGTCCACCCAGGATGCATACTTCCAGAACAGCGGACAGTTGGCTGCAGGCTCAGGCCCTGGGCGCCCCAAACAGCACAGCAACTCCGTGGACCTGGGCGGCTCTGATGGGCCTTCAGGTCGCTCCTCCAGAGGCGGCTACTACATCACCGCAGGTCCTGGACGTTCCCGGCAGCACAGTAATTCGGCAGAGAGCCTGGACGGGGTCAGGAGTTCACGGGAGCTGGTGCCCTACGGAGGGGGTCCGGGAGTTGGGGTGAGGGCCAAACACAGCAGCTCGGCTGACAGTTTGCTGGAGGGGCCACCCAGGCCAGCCAGGGAGAGGGACAGCAGAGTCGGAGGCAGCCTGGGGAAGTCAGTCTCTCTGCCTCAGAACAGCATCGTTTTGAGTAAAGCTGGAGGGCAGGATGAAGGACGTGATGGGAGAAAGTGGAGGCCATCCATAGCTGTGCAGGTGAGAAAGGACAGTTTTATTAAAAATTTGGGCAGTTATATATTTTTTTAAAGCTGATAAATTTCTACAATCAACAAAATGTCACAAAATAGTGAAAAATCACATTTCCCCAGAACCCAAGATGATATGTTCAAATTGCCTATTTTTCTAAACAATGTAAAACCGAAGGATATTGGATTTGTATTGATATAAATCTCAGAAAATCAGTAAATCCCCACATTTGGGGAACTGAATCAGAAAATATGTGGCACCTTTGCTTGATAAGACTTTAATTATTAATCAGTTAGCAAAATTGTTCATTTTCTGTTTATTGACTGATTTCAGCTCTAAACATTGTACTGAAATAAAATTACCACCCACTTACACAAGTTACATTTTAAAGAAAAGGTTTGACATTCTGGAAAATACGGTCTTGCCGAGAGTAAGATTAGAAGCTCCATACCACTCTCATGGCTGTGTGACAGTCATGAGTCACTTATCTGAGCTTAGCATAAAGACTGAAGACATTTGCTTATTCACTATCTTGCTGAGTGTTGAAGATACCTCTACAGTGTGTCTGTCTATTAAATATGAAGCTACAGCCAGCAGCTGGTTAGCTTAGCTTAGCAGTAAGACTTTTTGAATGTGTAAATGTTTTTACACTTCAGCTTTAGAGGTGCTAGTAGGCAGATTTTGTTTGGACAGAGCCAGGTTTCCAGTATTTATGCTAATCTAATCCATTTACTGAACAGACCACTGATTGTATATAAATATGGACGTCATGACAGCTCCCCAAAAGTGAAGCCAAAACATCTTGATCGCGTCCTGGTGGCTTCACGTTTGCATAGCGGTAGGAAGTGGAGTCCATATTTATATACAGTCAGTGGTACGGACATGAGAGTGATATTGATCTTCTTCAATGGCAAGAAAGCAAATCAGCATGTTTGCCAAAATGTCCAACTATTCTTTTAATTTGTTGTTTATGGCATCTTTAAGCTGTGTGTTTCAGCAAATACCTCCATGCTCTGACTGTGGTGCTTTACGGCTTCTTCTGCTTCAGGTGGACAGCTCGGAGACTCTGTCAGATTCAGACGCGGAGGGCAAAGCTCTTACGGAGGTTCACTCTATAGGAGTCCAAGTGGAAGATGACAAAAGGTAATGGGAGCACGGCTAAAAATCAAAGAGTATCTAATTTTGAAATCTCTCCACAACTTGAGGTGTTTATTTTGCCTGACATTTAAGTTCAGTCCTTAATTATGGCCACAAACTTGCAAACTAAGATGTGCCTTTGTTTATTCGCTCATTTATCTCTGCCCCCAAAAGATATAGCTTCATCAAGAGTTTTTTGTCTGCCTACAGTAATTTATGTGAATAATTTAAATATATAATTTGAAACAGCCTTCATCTTCTGGGCATCCAACAGTGCAGCCACCTATGGTTGATTTCTAGGCTAGATCCTATTATTTCATTTAACATTTCATCAGACATCACAGCTTGAACTCAATAGCATTTGTTCCAAGAATGTCTTGTTTTTTGCCATTAGTGACTGTAACCATGACTACTCCGAATCATACACTCGACATGACTTTCACTCGTGATGCAGCCCTTCTCCTAATTATATCCAGCATTGCTTATGGGTCACATTCACACGCATGCATGCAAGCACTCACAGCATCACATACTCCCAAACCTCGAACAGTGTGTGATCATGCACCTGTTAACAATATCCCCCACCTCCTGTAATGATCAAGGGTGACAGTGTGACATCGGGGGAGAAAACAGAAGTGCAAGAACGGAAATCTGAGTCACACCTCACACCTCATCACACAGCAAGGCAGGATGAGGGGAGGTGGGGTATAAACTTGTAATCGAGTAAACACTCATCACTGAGTCCATTGACAAGACATTTGCATACACTGGTGCGTCAGAGGATTTAGCAGGACATATCACAACCGAGTGAGTAGTAGTGACTGCAGTGACAGTATGACTATCTCTGCTATCTCAAATAGGAATGTGCAATTATTGGAAGAAAAAAAGATAATTTGAGAAAGGCTTTTGCGTGCGATACTTTGTGTGACTGGTTGGCTGTGGGCCTGCTGTGACTCGCTGTGTTGCAGACGGGCTCGTTTCAAGCGATCCAACAGCGTGACGGCAAGCGTGCAGGCCGACCTGGACCCCGAGGGCTTCCCGGGGCTCAGCATTGCCGTGCCAACACAGGACAAGAGTCTCCAGTTTGGCTGTTCATTCCAAAGGCACTCGTCAGAGCCAGAGTCAGCAAGCCAGTACACAGAGTGCCATCGCACTGTCCACACACAGGGACAGTGGGCCTACAGAGAGGTGGGTCTTCAGCAATGCACAAAACTGGGTCCAAACGGGGACCCCCTCATTAAAATGTTGCTCTATAGTGCTACTAATGTCCAAAAACTCCACACGATACCTTGAAATTAAGTTTTCAAATTAACATAAGTTAAAGACAGTAAGACTCTTAACATGAAGCTAGTGATAAGATTAAAAAAATGAAAGACCAAGTGGAAAAGTATTGCACACAATTAATGCAAGTATGATTTTTTTTTGTTGAAGTAACTTGACAATATATTGTTGAAATAAACAAAAAAGATCTTTGAAAAGTATATCTACAAATGTGACATTTTTAAAAATATCAAAAATTTAGCAAGCATTCAAAACCAGCAGTATTTTCAAAATGCTGTCTGAGACATTTGGTGACTTAATGTCAGAAATATGATTATCACATTTGCCAAATAATACTATATTTATTTTAATTATTTATCAGTCAGTGCTCCAGTGTTGATGTGGTGGCTGTTGGGTGGTTTGACAGTTCTGGGAGGTGTTCAACTATACCTTATGGTCAAATAAAGACACTAATATATAATTCTGAGCACCCATTATTGATAGTCCAAGTACCATGTGTCCAACAGTTTTCTCTTATGTTATCCCAGGACTTTATCCAGAGTGGCTACACCACTGAGGCCTGCCCAACAGACCCACGCCCCCACCAGCACCCGCACTTGCCTCCACGTTCCCACTCCCCACTCCCCATCACCGCTGAGCGTGCCTGGGCGGGGACACCGTCCCTGGAGGGCCCCCGGAGTCTGCCTGACTCAGGCCGGGCCTCGCCCTGCATGAGAGATGGAGAGTTCTTCTTACGCCTGCTGCAGACAGAGGTGGAGAGGATGGAGGGCTGGTGCCAGAACATGGAGAGAGAGGCAGAGGAGAATGAACTGCCAGAGGAGAGTGAGTTTGGGAGTAGGGTGCTGAGGATCAGAGATGAAGATAAATGAACAGTTCTTGGGTTTCTAACATCTAACACTACGTCTGCATGGTTTTTCACCCTAGTTCTTGAGCTGATTCGTAATGCAGTTGGCAGCGCCCAGATGCTAATGTCTCAGAAAGTCCAGCAGTTCTTCCGCCTCTGTCAACAAAGTGTGGTGAGTATTGCATGCAAAACCATGGCAACACACATCACATATGGTACATGGTTTTGCGGAGATTCACTGTCGCCAAAGGCAAAACGAGCTTTTCTGCAAAATCACCTCTTCAGAAATTTAATATGATTTTTTTGTCTTTACACCCTTTTACACATCTTCATTTATTATTCCCCTCACACACCATATCCCGTCTCCCTGCCCACCCAGGACCCATCCGCTTACCCCCAGCCCACCTCTCAGGACCTGGCAGGTTTGTGGGACCTGCTCCAGCTCAACATAGAGGACGTCAGGGTCAAGTTTCAGGACCTCCAGAGGCTCAAGGAGTCTGGTTGGAGGCTCCCACCTGAAAAGAAGGTGAGAGGTCCAGGGGTCCAAACAGCCTTGGTTTCCCTTCAGCACTCCCCCAGAGCTAAGATGGCAGTGTGCAGAAGAGTAGCGCCGATGGTCGTGCCCTCCAAGCCTTTGCAAGCTGTGAAAGTACAGAGCAGCAAAAGGAACTGAGCTGAGATGCCCATGACTGCGGAGTCTTAAACTGCTAGAAATTGTTTGAAATGCATATCAGCATTTTTAGACAAAAGAAAGTACTTGTCTATTACATTATTGTCTCTAAAGATTAGGGTGCTCACTGAACAGCTAAATTATTCTTGATAGTTTAAGGAGAATTAACAATTGTTTCTCTTTTCCTCTTTTTCTTTTACATTTTCTTTGTGGACCTTTTTCTGTTCTTCTCCCATTTCATTTCCTTTTTATTCATCCACAATGTCAATGCATGCTGAGATATATTTTTTGCTGATATTTTTTTGTTGATTTTGGCTGTTATTTGTCTGTCGTAATGTCTCGGTCCATGATTCTTCCTCACTTGAATTTTACCCTTTTTGTTGATGGTCTTGCCCTTTGGTTTCTTATTCTCTTCTCCCAATATCTCCACTTCTGCATGGGATCCTCCCACACAAACCATTTTTTGTACCACCCAACATGGTAACTCCACTGTCCGTTTTCATCTTATATCTACGTCTCAATGTCACCGGGTTAGGAGGATAAGAAGCTTCCTCCTCCCTTACCAAAGAAGCCAGCAGGCGGGGTGAGTGGCAGCCTCCGGGCCGATAGCGTCGGGGATGTAGGGGCCGGAGGTGGGTCAGGGGGCCTGGTGGTGCCTCGTGTGGGTGGACATACCCTACCCATCAGGGAGAAGTCCCTGGACCTCGGGGACCGTCAGAGGACAGAAGCGAGGAGGAGGCTGCTGCAGACCAAGCGTACCGCCTCCTTCAGGCAGAACTCGGCCACAGAGAGCGCCGACAGCATCGAGATCTACATTCCCGAAGCCCAGACTCGACTCTGAACACAAGACTGAGGTGTCTCCTTCCCACCTCGTCGCTCACCCTCACCCCTGCAAAACTGACCTGCGCACCAATCTCAGTCCTTTTCTGAGCCCAGTTTTGGATCCTCTTTAGGTCATTGCTAACTTATCCTCTACCCTTCCCTCAGCATTTCCATCAGTACACTTACCACTATTCCAAATTCAGTCCTCTTGCTCATGAAACAAGCAATGACAGCCATTTTAGTGTCTTGAAAATTGGACACACTACTGACATAGAGGCCTAGACCTGAAATGGTAGCTAGCGGATATGAGTTACAGACTCATTTGAGTCTCTGAATTTCTCTTTTTTTCATTTTGGCTGAGAACAAACAAGAAACAGTTCACTTTTTATAGCAGTAATCAGTGGAGGTTCACGCAGTAGTAGCATGCCTGTGCGTGTTCGCCTAGCACTTCTCCATCACTGAAAATAAAGGGCTTAACAGGCACATAACCTCTGTGTGAGGAGATGACAGACTCTCCTTGATTGAATCCCTGTTGCCATCTTCTGAATGAAACTCTACTATAATGTTATATTTGTTGGGTTTCCAAATCACCACAAGATCTATCCATACTCTTCACTGACGCTATCTGTATGGATGAATAAAGATGGATGAAATTCTGACCATCAGTTGAAATGCCCTTAAAGTCAGATGTTTGGTAATCCCCAAAGAACATTCTCCAAGCATAGTCAGCCAACTACAGCTGGTACCTTTCATCCGAGTGCCATCTATCCACTTCCCAGTCAAAGAATATGGAATTTTTTTTTTGTCTCTCTCTCTGTCTCTTCTGCGCTTTCTTAGCGTTCATTCCTCACGCCCCACCTATCCATCAACTACCCTCAGCATTCAGCAGTTAGGCTGTTTGAATGCGCAAGTGCTATTTGTACATAGTGTGCACACTCATGTTTGCCAAGAGGAGCGCTTGCAGTGTAGCATCACAGCCTTGACAGCTAGAGAGCATCACAGACAAAAACCAGAGCCGTTTGCTTTTTATGTAGTCTTTCTGAAGTTTTAGTGTTCAGGGGTTGGGTTGCTGGGAATTTTTAGGGAAATATATTATGGTGGTTTTTCAGGACTCTACTGAAGAGGCCCCCATTTCACTGTGAGACTATAGCACCACCAAGTGGTCAATTGAGGACCCAAAATAACAGCAGTGGTCTTTAGAGAGTTCTTTCCACCTCAGTCAGGAATTAACACATGCCCTGATGAAACAGCCATGAAAGAAGATGTTTTTGCATAATTGAGAAGATCGAGCAGCGGATCACAAAATAAAGGGAGAGAGCTGCCAACGTATTCAGTAGAATCCACTTGCCTAACTCCAAGTACAATCCTCTCAATTTCACACACTACTGATGAAAAAAGGAATAATTTCTCTGATCAAAAGAAAACAAAAGGAGTCACGACACTCATTCAATTAAGCTCCCTCCAACCCCTCTTCCAAAGAGTCATCAATGAGAGGAAACCACTGGTTGTGAAATTATAGAAAAGATGCAGCTTGATAGGGTTTATTACGGTAACACGCGTTATGAATGGAACTGTACTGTATGTTTGTTGCACTATGTATTCCTTTCCCTTTCTCTTCATTTACTTCCTGAAATCATAGATGTGATGTTTCCACTGAACAAAGTGTAGCATGATTTGAAAAGCTTTGAGGGGTGTCATTTGAAAACTTATTTCAGAACACGTTTCTAATTTAGGTATTTTGTATGGATGTTGCGTATAGACTTGTGTGTGTGTGTGCCATTGTGAATGCATTGGTAGTGTGAATATGAAGGGCTGTGTTTCAGAAGGGACATATGATGAAGCCCAATGAATACTAAAAAGTCCAAATCAGCCATTTTAAAGAAAAAAACAACACAGAATATAAGCAAAATTTTAGCATGACCTGTTTTTTTTTTCTTTTCTAACATTTGGATGGAATGTGTTGGAAAAATGGGATATTTTAATGGGAGATGTATATTTTATAATATAATCTACATTTCTAGATTAGTAGAGACTATTGAGTACAGTATATGTACAAAAAGCATATATCAAATGTGAAATATTTATATAGTATTATAATGATAGATTATAGCATTGTGTGATACTACAGCTGTGTGGCATATCCAGACTCAGTACATGTGAAAAGAACTTCAAATGATTATTATCTTCAGTTTGTGAGTGCTGGGTCAGGTTCACAGGGTAAAACTGGCAAGCGTGTTAATTGCCAAGTATGCTCCTCCTTAGCCCTACTGTATATCTTTCTGTGGTTCTAACAACATATACTGCTGTATCCCCCTCCTTTCACCCTTTTCTCTTCTTCCCTGTATTTCCTCTTTAGAACCAACTACATGTGCCTAACCAGCTATATGTGGAGGTTTCCTTTGAACACAGTTTACAGTATATATAGAAAGATGTGTAAATAGAAAAGTATAAAATTTGCAGAGAATAGTGTTAACAAAAATGTTTTTATTGTACTGACATGCCATCATCTGTCTCCCTCATTTTCACTTGCAATACACACATAAAACTGGCAGATTTTTGTTGACGTTAACACTGCATGTTTTATGACAACCTCTTGGAAAGATTAAGCTGAACCTCGTTTTTTGACTGGCGAAAGGAAAGCAAATTTTGTAGCTTATAAACCTTTTTTGTGATTGAAAAAAAAATTGACAAGATTTTACAACTGAGTTATTTCAATGATTCACTTCTTTGTACAAAGATTATATCCTTGGAGGACAATGATACTGGCAACCTGGAAACGGCAATCTCAACAGATCAATTTAACAACCTCCCATGTAAAACAAGCTACCCTGGAAATGAAGAAAAGGGGCTGAGATTCAGACATTGTGCTTCATTCATTTGCAGAAGTGTAGGTTGCAGAGCAACCTGTTATCCCCTCGTCTTTCTCCTCTTCTACCCTCAAACTTGATGACATCTCAGTGGTGTTTGACACAGCCCTCATCAAACAAAGCACAAAGACCTGCTTTTATACTGTTACTCCACTGTGAAGGACTCTTGACTACACCCTCACAGTCCTCAAACCTACACATGGAGGGATGGCAAGGTCTTTCCATTATGAGTCAGCCTTGAGGGATGGACACCAGGATTCAAAGAGGCTTTGTTGGGTATTTATCCACAGTAGCAAATACTAGGCTACTTCAATTCTTGCTGACTTCCTCCTCTATACTTTTTATCACAAGTTGAGGTGTTAGCCAGCCACCTTGCCTTGAAACAGGTCCATTGTAAACACACTTTTGGTGGTTGTGATTTCCATGCTTTTAGTTGTGTATTTTACCTATCAATCTGTCCTATATCTGCACAGTATAAATACAGGGGCCTCAGCTAAAATAGCACCTGGTAGTATATAATTGTACAAACATGATCCAAGCACTCACCAACACAACAGACTACTATACGAACCCTTTCACCTCTTTCTAGAAGTGCAAAAACCCCACGTGGACAGCCAGACGGACAAGTCAACTCCGAGTACCTCAGTTTCTAGCAGCAGTGTCTCCAACCCCGACCCAGGCCACTGTCCTCAGGGGATTCTATAACACCACACAACCGATGGACCCTGACAATACAGGATGAGATCAGTCCCATTGGAATGTTGTCCATATTCCCTGAATAAAATGGGAAATCACTCGTTTTGAGCCCAGATTCTCTTGTAGCCATTTTCCAAGACTGGAGTGCACCAGAGTCACAGAGAGGACGTGGTGGGTGAGGCAAGAGCTCAATTGTAGCCAATGTGTGTGTGCTGTATAATGTGCATCTGAAACAAACTGGAGCAGGAGGGATGTAGCAGATTTGAGTTTTAGTTATACAAACATTTTCGCGAGGCAGAGCTATTCTGGAGAAAAAAAGTCACTGGTTACGTAAAACCCCAGTGGGAGAAGCCAAGAAACTAGTTTTTCTGGTTAAGTAACTTGCAGAAAGTTGCAATGATAGTAATGATGATGATAATAATAATAATAATAATAATAATAATAATAATAATCCTTAAGATTTCATACCCGGTTGATTCGGTGGCACCTGTGTTTAATTTTGGTTACAGCAAAAGCAGTTTAACTCAGCAGTAAACATTCCGTTAGCAGCTACTTTGTCAGAAATAAGACAGAGGAGCAATCAGTGTATCTATTTACAGTGCAGCCAAACAAACTTGTGTTGAAGTCAGCCAAAAATAATAGCAATCATGATCTGATTTTGTGCTGCACACGGTCCAAGTACTTTTCCACACACACCATCTTGATCTAACAGCTCACTGTGACTGCATCACACTAAAAGCTGTCCCAGATTGTGGCAGTTGAATGCTTTTAGCATGAACGAGCAGCAGTAGGCAATGTTAAAGGACCAGTGTGTAGGATTAAGCGGCATCTAGTGGTGAGGTTGCAGATTGCAACCAACTGAGTACCCCTCCCCTTCCAAGCATGTAGGTGAACCTGCGGTGGCAGCGAAACTCACAAAAAAACATATTGGTTTGTCCATTCTGGGCTACTGTAAAAACATGGTAGTGCAACATTGTGGGCTCCGTGGAAGAGGACCCGCTCCCTATATAAATGTAAAGGGCTCATTCTAAGGTAACGAAAACATGATTCTTATTTTCAGGTGATTATACACTAATTAAAACATACTTATGAATATTATATTCTATTTCTGCCAATAAATTCCCTTTAAATTCTAAACACTGGTCCTTTAATACAACTCTGATACAGATGTAAGAGTTGACAGTAAACAATGAGGCTGACATCAAGATAAAATAACGCTGGATTACACGCATGTATCATTTCCTGTGAATCCCTCATGCATAGTTAGGCAATTGGAATTCACCACTAATAATGAAAACTATGATATATAGAGGTTGTTACAGAATGTAAATATATTGGATGGCTGTTGCTTAAAAAAAGCAGTATCAGAAATGAGGTTTGATTTTATAAAAATCTTAAGGATTATAACTTAAATACTTATTTACACTTTGATGAGACTAACTAAAATTTCTTGCTTGGCTCTCCTCTCAGAGATTTTACTTACATATACTGACTCCAGAGCAGCTCAGATCCAAGAATATATTTAACTGAAACTCCAATGTGCCTTTAGCACTGAGGTGTAATTGTGTTTGTATGTGTGCGTGTATTGACACTGTTGCTTTACAGTACACACACAGGTAACTATGTGGTTCAGAGACAACTGAACAATTACTGTGTAATTAACAAAATAAAATACCCTGCCACCCTCACGTTTACAAAAATGTAAATAACTGTTGCCAATGGACATTGCTCTTCTCAATATTACATATATTGTTATTACAGTATGATTAGTATGATTATTGTCATTAAAAGGATTCATTATTGCCATCACTCTCATTAAATGGTGTTGTCAGTTATAGCTATGGGTAAACATTGTTCTGTATTCAAGGGCGAGTCTTGTGTACAATAACAAAAAATAGCTTAATCTATGATGACAAGTCTTAAATCGCTGCTACTATGGAGATGGAGTAGAAGAGAAGCAAACTGACATTAACTCTGGGAAGACATTTTTCTCTGGGATCAATGATGGACACTCCTATGAGGAGTAAGAGATCACCAAAAGAGGAAAGTAGCCTAAGTGTTGAACAGAGGGACTGAACACAAGATCCAAACACAAGACCTTCTTTCTCCATGTGCTTTTATTCCACTCTGAACTCTTAGTTCTGCCAGAGGAGGAAAACAACATGAACATCAAACCAATACAGACTCTTCACTCTCTGTATTCTACTCTATAATGTAGCAAAAACAAAATAGTCCTTCGTTCTCTACTCTCTCCATGCCTCCTCTTTCATCTTTCTTGTATTTCTCACTGAACACAATGATTTTTAACCAGACGGGTTTGATACAGCGAGCTTTTCTGTCTTTAAGCTCAGCTTTATTCTTGAGTTCTCTTCTTTTATACATGTTTGATTCAGTGCCAAGACAGCATATTGTACATACAAACATTCAATGCTTTCGTTTTTTTTTTTTTTTCTCCTATAAAAAGAATTGACTGGAGCATATAGCAATAGTGATGCCATAAGATATGAACGTTTCATAATGGCACAAGTATCTAGATACACAAGATGCATGAGAACACCATGGTGACCGGGAGATGCAGTCTGAAAATGTGTTGGACGGTGGTGGAGGGTGTTGCACAGTGAAGTGTAAATCATGATTCAGTCTGTTGTGTTGTGGGTCTCATTTTGTACATACAAAATTTATTTATTGAACTTGTATGTTTTATGGATCTAGATGTGTCAAAGGAGCACGTCTGATAGCGCTGAAGCCCAGAGAGATGGCACACTGTGACGTGGTTTACCCCCAACACAGAATGTAACACTGTCAACGTTGTCAAAACATTTTCTAATGGCTAATATTATTACTATTAATATGATTATTATAAAGCTATTTTAGCGAGTTAAATCAGGGTGCTGTGTCTCGTTTGTCTTTCATTGTGTTGATTTTCTGACTCCTGTAAATAGTTTGAGTGCTGAAAAATATTTTATCTCATGTTGAATCTTAAATTTAATTTTCCTTACAGGTAAAACAAGACTAAGAGTCTTTAGCCATGCTAGCAGCTCTTTGAGGCTCTACTTAGGCTTTGAGCTAAATATTAATGCTAGCATGGCAACATACTGGATATGAAAATGCTAATGATGTTTAGTAGGTATAATATTACAATGTTCATCATCTTCGTTTGCTCTGTCAGCATGCTAACATTTGCTTATTAACACCAAACACAAAGTACAGCTGAGGCTGATGGGAATATAATTAGTTTTCCAAGTATTTGGTCATAAAATTAAGTATTGAAATAATAGGGGGGCATGAAAATCTGTACCAAAGTTTTCTCTGATAGGTTTACACTGAAAACCAAAAATGTCAACCTCACAGTATGTACTAGTACTACAAAAGTGGTGGATGGACCAGCAGACATTGCCATCCCTCACCTAAAAATCTGCCAGCAGGGTGAAATTATAAAGGACCAGTGTGTAGGATTTAGTGGCATCTAGCGGTGAGCTGCAGATTGCAACCATCGGAATACTCCTCCCCTCATCCTCCCCTTCCAAGCATGTAGGAGAACCTATGGTGGCCGTGAAACTCACAAAAAACACAAAAGACCCTCTTTAGAGCCAGTGTTCAGTTTGTCTGTTCTGGGCTATTGTATAAATATGGCGGTGCAACATGGCGGGCTCTGTGGAAGAGGACCCACTCCCTACGTAGATATAAAGGCCTCATTCTTAAGTAATGAAAACACAACAATTCTTATTTTATTTTACACTAATTAAAATATACTTATGGATATTATATTCCATTTCTGCCAAGTCTGTTCCACAAGATGCCGTTAAATTCTACACACTGCACCTTTAACTTTCCTTATTCCACCTTATTTTAAAATACTGACTTTATCTAGAGTGTGTGGTATTGTCTCATCCCATTGATAAATACTCATTTAAGAGTGAATGCCAGACAAGGTGACCTTCAAATGGACATTTTTTGCAGTGCAGACACACCAACCTGGGCAGCACCCATCAAAAATGCAAAGCAAACATCAGAGAATTTCCATTTCAAATTGTTTCCTGTTTTCTTTATCTGCCTGTATGAACTTCCAATGCAAATACTGAGCAGACCACATACACTTATTAAGGAAGGTTAACCAAGAGGACAAATAACAATTTAGTGCTGGCACTCTGAGTCAGATGCACCATCCCCTTGGGTATCCTTCCACCACTTAGGCCCTAACCTAGATTGATATATTCAGGGGATATTTTTGTCTATTCACACCATAGTCATGACAAAGAACTGCACCCACAAATTTAGCCTACTGCCACTAAATATAAGGTGTCAGCTGAGATTTAATGTTATGGTGTGCAGAAGTAGCCTCAAGGTGAGAGAAGAAATAGATTACAATCAAAGGTCAGCAGTTAGTAAAATATAAACGTGTGGAAGTGAATGAGTAATGATCCCCCAAGACACTTGCTGAAAACGAAAGTGCTAACAAGTGCTGCACAGAAACATTAAACATGACCAAATAGTTATCCAGAAGTACCCATGTTATCTTGTTCGCAGTCATGGCTGTACGGTGTAGAGTGCGAAGAGAAGTGGTTCACTCACACTTGTATAAAAAGACATTCTCAGACTGATGAGACCTGAAGGATTCTTAAAGTACCATCACTCACAGAGGAGACAACTTTGCCTCTTGACTTTGCTTTGAAGGATTCTTGAGGAAAGTGGACCTTGGAACGACAGTATTTTAAAGTTTGCCCTGTTGTTCAGTGCTGCTCCTAGTTGTGAAAACTTCTGACGTTGGTTGCTTTCCCCAGAGCTTTTCCTCAGTAGCATTAACCTTTGAGATCACTGACATGTGACATAAGCATTCACCAGACAAATCAAATCATCTTTTATTTAGCCCTTTTAAAAGGAAGCTGCACAGCAGATTCCACTTTTCATTCAGTCAATTCATTAAAATCATTAAAAAAGAGCAAAAACAAGAGCCATTGAAATTTTAAACCTTAAGTCCTCAGAGCAACAAAGGAACCATTGAAGAGGAGTGTTCCATTCTTTCACTTTGGCAAACATACTAATCATTACACAAGCCTTGTCCCTTAAAATTATAGTGCATAAATTTTCCCCTTATCCTACAAACATAATGAAAACCTGAGTATATCAAATTCTGAATATCAAACCATATAGCTTCAGGTGTTTAAGGCTCATAGGATACCATCCAGTTTGAGTGTCCAGGCCTGACCTGGGGTGTTGGGCAGTTCAGGCAAAAGGACAATAAGGCCAGCATTGGGGTAGACTGGGGACCATGGCAAGGGCTTAGGATTCCCCAACAAGGTCACCTGGACAAGGGACAAAGACCAGTGATGTAGTGACAAAATTAATGTTGTGAACTTAAATATCTTTCTTATTAAGGTTTTACTATTGAGTTTTTATAATGTGTGAAGACAACAGAAACATTATCTCAGTCTCTTTACCTTGGTGATTGATGATGTTTTGGGTTCCAACAGTTGCAATGTGGATTTGGGGGGTTTGGTAGTCACAATGGCATAGACAGAATTCCCTTTAGATGTATACCTAGAAAAAACAGAGACAATAACAGCATTATCAATAATCTGCATATACGTTATTGAATCAATCACTTAAACATGACTACAGTAGATATTTAGCTTTATTCTGCACTTTAATCTAAAAATCAGGACTATGGGGCTTTGACAAGGCCAATTCAGATCTTAAACTGAGAATCTTCAGTCAACTTCTGTCCACTATACAATATGTAAACACATCATGAGGTGCAATTTACAGCTTCAGCAAAGATTTTTGGCATTTCCGCTCTCAATTATAAAAATCCGAAACTACAGGATCACAGAGTGCTTGTCATGATCCAGCTCTCCCTGCTTCTTACCAGACTGGTACAGTGGTGTTCTCTGCCTGGACCCTCCAGGGTTTGGAAGCATAGATGGCCTCCCCGTTGACCTCTAGCCAGGCACCAACTCCCCGGAGCCTCTCCTCAAAAACTGCTGGGATCATCCCATCAGGAGTGGGACCCACATTCAGAAGGTAGTTACCTCCCAGTGCCACAGTGTAAACCAGATCCTGAAACGGGCGTAAAGGAGCAGGAGGAGAGCAAGTCGTCACTTTCACAGGACACGTTACTGACTTTATTTTTGGTCAGTGTTCTCTTGACTAAGATGACACGATTGAGGCAATAAAAAACAAAACCTAGTAATAATCACACATCAAGTTATATGTCAGCAATAAACACAGCCATAGCAGATAACAAATACAAAATGTATCCAGGTCAGGACATCAAAATATGCATCTATTCATCTCATAAAATCGGTGTAAAAGAGCAGAAATGGCCCATATTCTACATGTATGAGAGTCATACAGAAAAGTTGTAAGAGCTGAGCTGTTGTTACAGATTTGATGACCAATTTTATAATTATACCATCACATATACTCACCTCTATGATAGTGGGTAAGGTCATTAGTTCATTCATTTTCATGTTCCGACGATAGCCCCAGGAAAACGTGTCCACAGATGTGCATTTCTCCCACTTATGCTCAGGCAGCTGGCCTGGAGTATACTTGTCTTCACAGTTATAGTAGCCACCATGTTTACAGGCACAGCCGGCTCCCCATCTGTCATTGGTCACAACGGTATCCTAAAACAGGGAAGACCTGATAAGCACACGTAACCTTGCTGAAACAATTAATAATCGAATAGTCGCACACAGTTATGTATCGCTTCCTTGACATAAAGACACTTGCTTTAACAGGGCTGTCATTATAGAGCCAGGCCAGGAACTGGGTGGAGTTCCAGTAGGTGTCAGGTGCTTCCCAGTCCCCGTCAGACCAGATCACCTCAGGTCTGTACCTGCAAGACAAAAGGAAGCATGTTGCATTAAGGTGTACTCTCAAACAGGCATATGTCAGTTCAACTGAGTATGACCTAATCATATACGAGTGCAATGAATGAACAAGAACTGTAATTAACTGATGTAGAAATGTAGGCAATACACACCTTACAACCATGTTATAAAGCTCTGGCAGTAGTTTATGCAGCACAAAATCCTGTGTTTTGAATCCATTCTTCTTATCATTCAGGTAGAGAGGGTGGAACCACTCATACAAGGAGTTATAGAGTCCATAGTGCAAGGACCTAAACAAGTAAATTACAAAACCGTCAACTCTGTCAGGTCAGATGTAAGATTATTAAGCAAAATTCAGGCACTGAAACAGAGGAAAGTCAACAGCAGTGATGGCATCTTGAGTGAAAAGATAAAATAAACAAGCCACAAATTCAGCAACACAACACTGATTGTTAAATCTTATTCTGTTGTCCAGTTATCTGGAGCGTAGAGATTCATTTTTTACCTGGAACACTAGACTGCAGGCTTTCCTCATGCAAATAGGCCTTTTTACAGCAGATATTATGACTTGATATGATGATAATAAAAGCACAGGTGTTACTAATAATATTAAAGATGGCTCTGTTCTAATCAAGTGTCCAGGCCATGACAGTGTGACAGGGAGCCAGCATGCACAATACCAGGACTCTGAAACTGAAGCAGCTGAATTGAATTTAGCCATAATTAAATGTTATTATTTACACCTCTGCTTTCACTACTGTGGAAAAGGCCTATAGACATATCCACCAAATAGTGTCTAAGAAAGAAGTTGGTATATGCCAGCTGAACAGGTAAGGGTGTATACCATATGGGTGTAGATTTGGGTTATGGACTGTAGGGACATGTCCCTACCAATGTCAAGTTTTTCCTGAATTGTCTCTACCAACATTTTTACCCCTCTCAAACAATCTTGCCATTTTAACTACTCATAATGTTACTGATAAGACCTCTGCAGTTGCCAAGTGTGTTTTCCGCAAGAAGTGGGTTATTATGATAAAGAATGAAAGAGCAAGATATGGGGGATATTTAAATTTCAGGCATTAAGTGGTTGTTAGCTCTGACATGTCGTTTAATTAAAGAACTTTATTACTGTAGGCGGAAATTCCTCCCAAAGCAAATTAAGACATCAGGTCCTTTCTAAAGAACTGACGTGTAAATAATAGCTGAGCTTATCTCAGAAGAACGTCTTGTAATCAATCCAAACATTTATCTCCTTTGACATTATTAGGATACATATTTATATAACCCCATCCCTCCCCTTTTCAAAGAGTGGATGAGTAATTATTGCATATGGGTCATAATAACATGGATTATTTATAAGGTAAATTAGCTGCAGCTTGTCCAGCTGATTTGTTTGTGAATGTGTAGGCATTATTTCATTATGAAAATCCTGTCACCAGAAGCATGAGCAGCACCTGTGTTGCCAGATGTTCAATAATTATCGTATTTATACCATAATTTTGCCGTCTGTACGATGTACAATCAATAATGCCAAAAGTCCCAAAAATGTATGATAATTTGATCATTTTGAGACATTTAGCTAGTAGTTGTAATCAGTCTAGGCTATCTCATTTTAATTAATTTCCCTACATGATCAGGATAGTAAAATATGGATCCTGTGCCTGTGCTTGTATGCATATCTTCTCACATGACATCTTTCTAGACTACCCCCTTCCACACATCATATAACTATGCCATTTTATTTTTAAACGATATGGCTAGGTTTGTAGGTGGTGTCAAAAAGTTCTTCGTCTTCATAAATATGTGTTTTCTGAAAATCACACATTTACACCTATTTGTTATTTTGATTATGACTTGTGAACGATAATTTTCCACAAAATATGACAGTTTTAAACCTCTAGTACGATACTTTCACATTTCCCATCTGGCAATGCTGAGCAGCAGCAGAGACACACAGACAGGTGAGGTGCAGGCTCTCAGGAGAGCTCTGATAACACACTGAGAGATGTAGCCATAAGTTCAAGAGTCGAATGAAATATAGTACAAGTAGAAGTTTTTGAGAAGACTCAAAGATATCAATCAACAAACTGAAAGAAGCACAGAGCTGCAAAAACTCAGCTGAAGTCTGGAAACCTTACAGCAGAGAGTTGGTTCTAACAGAGCAGCACATTACCTACAGGTTTCTAGACATGCATTTTCTTATTGCAGTTATTGTGAACTTCTGTGTTATATCAGCAAATACATATTCAATAAACTTCAACTTTTTGCAGTCAGGCTTTTAATGTCTGTGTGCATATGAAACAGAAAAGAGAGATGGAGGGCAAGTGCCATCCGATAACAGAAAACGTCCCTACAGACGTTATAACTAAAACTATGCCCTTCATTTACTGCCATTGTTTGTATTTATGTTTGTGCATTGATTAGTATCAGGACACTTTCCCTGAGCTTCATAACAAAACATTTGAGGGCCCACCGTTTGCGCACTGCCTCTCCCAGGTCTCCCACAAGGTCCCTGTGAGGACCATTATCAACAGAATTCCAATTCCAGGAGTTTGGAGACCCCCAGTTAGTAAATCCTTCGTGGTGTTTGGCAGTCAGGACGACATATCTGTAATTAAGAGAGTAGATAAGTTAAATAGTTAAAGTGTGTCAGCCAGATGAGAGGCATGTCACACAATAACAGGAAGTGAAGCTGTCAACATCACCTTGAGGAACATACTCACTTTGCACCAGAAGCCTTGAAGATGTCCGCCCACTCCTCCGGGTTGAAGAACTGGGCGTGAAACTGGGGTGCAAACTCCGGGTAACTGAACCCAGGCGGGTAGTTCTTTGACATGTAGTTCACACACTTCTGGTCTGGAGGCTTTTGGCCCTGCCAGTGCCACCAGAACCACTCACTATCAAACCCGGGCACAGAAAACACTCCCCAGTGGATGAAAATGCCAACCTTCGCCTCATCGTACCATGAAGGCAGCGGTCTGGCGTCCAGACTGGTCCAGTCCGCAGTGTAACGAGCCGCCGTACGAGATGCGAGAGCACCGACAAAAACGACTAATGTTACGGCTAGCATAATTTCACCAGGTTATAAACACTTCTAGCTGGGAGCACACCTTTGTGCAACAGGAAGTCGAACAGTTTAGCATCTACGATAATGTCAAACTGCTCCAGTTGCAGCTATCATACGATAGTATTATTTCACTTCTTGTTGTGATCACGGATGTATACTCCTGCTGGACGTTTCTCATCATGTGACTGTGATCACATGAATTTTATAATGTTTTTCCGTCCATCTGTTTTTTTAGTAAAACTTTATTGAACATTTTTTTGTAAAACTTTATTGAACAAATCAGGGCTGCAATTAGTCGCCTTATGTCCAGATGTATGGAGCCAGGACAGTGACTTTATAATAAAACCGGAACTGAATAAACAAGACTGGCATTGAAATAGTTATATTGGAAAAAGTTGCATTTACACTGAAAAATAAATCAGTCATTTAAAAAAAAACAAGCTTTTAATAAAATATGAATGTTACTACTTATTTCATTTTGATATATATTTTTTTAATTCTGATGTTTTTTTTTAATACATACACAACTTTTTTCAATACATGTGTTTCAATACCAATGTTTCTTTTTTCAGTCCAGGTTTTATTTTCAATGCCAAATTTTATTTTCAATGCCAAAACTCAAAGTCACTGTCTTTGCTTCACAGTCATCATCACCTCAGTGTAGATTTGCAAAAAAAATATTTTGGAGGAAGGAGTGGTGGGGGGGAACTACATCACCCTGTGTTAATAGTCATATTGCTGCACGAAGTTTATCTTAAGTTTATCAAATGAGTAAAGACATAGTGTTGACTAATTCCTAGCCTATGCAGCCACCCCCACACACTTGGACTGCACTGTTGTGTGCAGAGTGGCATCACTAAAAAAACGAGTGGACACTAAAGATAAAACTATAAATAGTTCTGCTTTTGTCTCAAAAGAGACTTTATTTGCTCGTTTGTTTGTTACCTGAGGCCTTTGGGTGAAGAATTCAAACACTTGCACATAGTTTTCTGTTGAAAAATGAATAAAATGCTATTAATTCACATTCCATTTTACTTTTTCTTTTTGCTTCATGGTCTTATAACCATTTACAATATCATATGGCATACAGCTGCATACATATTCAAATAGCCCAAGTTGTGCTGGGTGGGGGGGGGGGGGTTATATCAGTTACTTGCTTTGTATCTTACAGCTGCAAAAGCTGATGGCAAAATAAGTACGTAATGTAAAGTTGTAAGGTGCATAAGTGCCACGCACTGCTTATTTTCTTCGTTTTCGGTGAGAAAAATGTTGTCAACTTTGGAAACTCAGTTTGCACCATAATACATCCATGATGCACACCCCTGCAAATAATCATTGCAAAGCATGATAGACAGACATGTTAACTACCAAATCAAAAGTTTTGCTTTATGTTGCATTCACCTCGCCTATGCATTTAAATATTGAAAGTCTCAATAATCTGTCACACAGATTTGACAAATGAGGGTTCTGAAAAGTAAGAGTGGTTTCTCTTTTGACATTTTGAACCAGACATTTACAGTAAGACATACTGGAAGAAGTTTAGTCATCTTATTAAACATTCTTCTGATTTAGTAAAATTAAAAAATGAAAGAATTTACCATCAGTTTCACTTTCATTATAATACACCACAGTGTTCTGGATAAACATTGGGAATTTTATAAGGAGAGACAATGAGAATGTGATCCAATTACAAAAACATTTTTCATTTCGCAGGCAACAAATGGACAATGATTTTATGTTATTTGAAGAGTTGATTACTTAAAATAAAAAGAAATGGATCCTCTCAAAAACAAACTGGACAACTGTACCAAAATCTATTTATGGCACCACAAATAGAAATGATGTGAAAACCTAATTGCTGTCTTTGTATCAAGACTTTTACTGTATCCATGTGTCCGGGTCATTCTCGTTGCTGCAGTCCGTGGAAGACTGAAGCTGCTCAGGGAAGGATTGGTCCCCAGTTGGAGCCTCCAGCCCGGCCCGGAGGAGTGAATCTCTCCGCTGAGCTCTGCGGCTGTAGCCCAGCCTCTTCAAGGTCCGCAGGGTGGTTGCGTGTGAGATGGGCTTTTCTCCGCTGCAGTTGTACAGAGCCTGGATCTGTGCGCTCGTAGCCTGGCTGTTCGCCTCCACCACTCTCTCCATCCTCCTCTCACCATTCTCGTCGACGAGACGTTTTCTCCCACAGGATCCCCGGTGACTCGAGGTCTTCTGCTTCTCACGCCATTCCCTGTAAACTCGAGATACTGCAGTCTTTGAAAATCCCAACAAGTTGACTGTTTCCGAGATGCTGCAGCCGGCGCGCCTGGCACCCACTATCATGCCCCGCTCAAACTCACTTAAATCTGGCGACTTCCCCATGTGTCACAGTCTAGTCCAACAGGCGGGTGGGAAGCGCCGCAGATCCCCGATTTCTGCTGAAAACAAAGCTCAAGCTCAAGTCATAAATAATATTCTTCTTCTATTCTGTATTTGGGGCATTAGATCGACGAATGCTTGTCGCCCTCTTCAGTTGGCTTTGTGATTTCTTGCATTTTCTGACAATTTTTGCTCACCTATGTGTTAAACAATCAGAAAAAAACAGTTGTGCAATCCTTGCAAACAGCACTCACAAACACACATACTGAGGATAAAGCAATGGTAGAGATCCGCCATTTTTTGGCACAGATTTATTGCCAGTTATTACACACATGTGGAGGTGTAGCACAAACATGTTTCTTAGTAGTGCCTCTCTTATTAATACGATGGATACAAAATACAAAATCAATTGATTTTTTTCTCTTTTAAGTGCCCTTTTCACACAAGAATTATCTAATTTAGAAAGTTTCTGGGACCTGTAAAAAAAATGTCTAGCTTTGGTTTTTCACAATGTGTATGGTTGAAATGAGGAGGAAAGAGTACATCACCATCAACATGCAACTGTTGACGTACATGTGATTTATTTTTATAAAACCTTATATGAAACTTGGGCTAACAAAAATGACTACAAATATGACTATACATGTAAGGCTTTTCCACTGTGATTGAGGCAAGATATTCATTGAAAAACTTTTTCAGTTTTTTGAGAAATGTTATAGAAAGTTAAGAAAATTATTGAGATTACATGAATGTCAACAGTATCCTGAGACAGCTAATATTACATGGCTAACAATGGAACCCAGCTTTTATCCTTGCAGTAAATTACCTGAGGGAATGTGGTCAGCCATGAAATGCTGATCTTTCTGTGAGCTCTGACAGCATATCAAATCATTTTTTGACCCTGGCATTAAAACCTTATTGTTAACTTCATTTACAATTCAACACACATACATCAAGTATATATTTTATCAGAGATCAGTGTAACAGTCATGCTCATTGACCTAAAACTACTGTCCTTATTTTGTTATGACTGTCTAGTGTTAGGCTACTCCCTCCAGTTTCAGTGTCCAGGCATTTCCAGGTGATACTGGCATAGTAGGCAAGATGACCATCAGCCCAGTTGTTTGTGTCACTGGAGCCCACTTCAGTGGTACATCAGGATAGTCCAAAAGTGTTACCTGTGAATGCAAAAGATGATGTGTGTACAGTATATGATTATGTCAAATTAGGGTGATAGTAATTAACTTTATAGGCATAAAGGTGTAAGGCTTACTCTCGTGGCCTTAGATGTCCTGGGTGTTGTGAGTTGAAGTGTTTGTTTAGGTGGCCAACCAAGGATAATGGCATTAACTGTACTATTTTTGGCAGTATACCTGTGATGGGAGCAAACAGTTGTAAGAAGCAAACTACTACAGGATTTACATTATTTTGCAACATAATTAAATGACTTTAAAATACAATCCCACCAGACTTGGACTGTGCTGTTCTCTGTCTGGACTCTCCAGGGTTTGGAAGCATAGATGGCCTCCCCATTGATCCCCAACCAGGCACCGAGTCCCCTCAGCCTCTCCTCAAACACTGGAGCAATCATACCATCTGCCATTGGCCCGATATTCAGCAGGTAGTTTCCTCCCATTGCCACCACATACACCATGTCCTGAGGAAAGGAAATCAGATGAACGTGAGCTCACTAAGTATTAAATCACAACATGGCTGTAGATGACCTACTATAACCTCCCACCTTTATGATGGACGGCAGGTCCATGAGTTCGCTGAGCTGCATGTCTCTCCGGTAGCCCCAGGAACGGGTGTCAATGGACTGGCATTTCTCCCATTTGTGGTGTGGAAGTTTACCTGGTGTGTACCTGTCAGCACAGTTGTAGTAGCCTCCGTGTTTGCAGTAGCAGCCCTTACCCCACCTGTCATTGGTAACCACCACATCCTACAGAAACATAAGAGTAAGCCCACATCACGCCAGACATGATGAAGTAGATTTTTGCCCTTTTGCAAACTGCAAACCCTTTTACCTTGACTGGGCTGTCATTGTAGAGCCAGGCCAGGAACTGGATGGAGTTCCAGTAGGTATCCGGTGCCTCCCAGTCCCCATCAGACCAGATAAGATCCGGTTTGTATGTCATCACAAGGTTCACTAACTCTGGAAGAGTCTTACGGGCAACAAAATTCTGAGTCTTGAATCCGGAGGCTTGATCCAACAAGAAAAGCGGGTGGTACCATTCATATAGCGAGTGGTAGAGACCAAAACGCAATGACCTGTTGAACAAGAATGGTGTTTCACTCTACTTTTATGTCACCCATTGTGATTATAAACTGATGAAAACTTTCACTATTTCAGATTTAAAGAATTCACGCTGGCTTACTAAATTTAACAAATCCACAAAGATTAGTAATAAAGGTTGAAAAAGCTGGATTTTGATAAACGTTAGAAAACAGAATCATTCTCCTGATCAGTCACCTCTTCCTGACAGCTGCAGCCAGTTCTCCCACCAGGTCCCGGTGAGGACCCACATCCCCTGAGTTCCAGTTCCATGAGTCTGCCGAGGGCCAGTTTGTGAAACCTTCATGGTGTTTGGACGTGAATACCACATACCTGTAAAGTCAATCACATACACATAAATGCCCACAAACATTTCAGGATCAAGGAAATGAGCAGATATTCTGTCAAAAATGACTAAGTGCCTAGGACAAGTAAGAGAGACACAGATTCTTCTATCTACTACAATACTGCATTCTGATTATTATACTCTTGATAACACTGTGACTGCAAGCCTTATACAAGACACTTTGCAGGTGGCTGTGACTAAGCAAACAGTGCCAACAAAAGGGGCCTGCTGTAGTCAAAAAAAACAAATAGGTTTGTGCACATTTTATGGCGCTATGCAAACACCTGTTGATACAGGAAGAGAGCTGGTGACCATACCTGGCTCCAGAGTCTTGGAAAATATCTGCCCAGTTTTCCGGGTCAAAAAATTCTGCGCGAAACTCGGGCGCAAAATCCGTGTATTTAAAGCCCGGCGGATAGTTTTTCTGCATGAACTCGACTTCTTCTGCTCGTTTTTTGGACTGCCACCAGTACCAGAACCACTCACTATACTGACCAAAGCCAGGGACCGAGAATACCCCCCAGTGAACGAAAACCCCGATTTTAGCTTCGTCGAACCACCGGGGAAGGGGTCTGGCATCCAGACTGGTCCAGTTGGCTGTGTACCGCGCTGCGCATCCAGGTCCCATCATCAGAAGAGGAAATGAACATATCACAGTGAGAATACATGTAGGTCGCATTCGAAGCGACATGATAACTCATGAATAAAACTGTCCCGATGAAGAAGCTCTTGCTACTTGAATATAGTCACACGCAACAGGTGAGTCCACCTTTACTAGTGGCGACAACAAGCATAAAACACCTCTGCATACTTTTATGGGAAGGGCAAACAGTGTAGTCGCCATCTGGTGGCTCAGTTGCTACATCAAGGAGAAATGTCTTTTTAAAGAAAACTATATCGTCCGTCCTATGTAAAATTGACTCAGTTACACATTTTCTGCAACTCCAATAAAAAATAAATCAGAACAAACGTTTTGATTTAAAACTTTATAATTTATAAGGTAGTCTGTTGCTCCATATTGCAAAAGCCTGTGAATTCACCTACTAATGGCACACTTTAGATATCTAGTGTGGGCTCATACACTAGAGGGCATAAACAGCTTATTCATATCATAATACTGCAGGTTGATGAACTACAGCAAGGAGATGTACATACTGTATATCATAAGATTAACACATATCTGCAAGTGAAAAGCAAATACACATACGCAATTTAGATTAAGGCCATTTATTGCAACATTATCCACAATGGCCCTGTTATAACCCTAAAGCTTATTTTATCTGTGAACTGTCACCATTTTGGATAAAACAAAACATGTAAAATCAAGCTACTGTCTTTACCCTCTGTATAATCCAGAAAAACTAGAAAGTACAAAGTAAGTAAACTAGAAACTACTGTTGTGACAGGCAAATCATTTCTATATACACAGTACATATAGAGAAATTATGTGCAAAGATGTGAACATGACATTAAAGACCATATTTATGATTAAAAAAACATGAAATCTGCTTGCTCCTGATGTCAAAAGGTTTGGATTTTCTGGTTATGAATGCATCAATAAATAAATTAATCATACAGTAATAATTTAATAGCAATAACGGTATGGCCACAGTTGGAAACAGAACAGCAGAAGCAGTTCAAGGAATGGTTTTCTTCTCAGAGTACAGTGGACTTCAGATTCACAGTGTGTGACCTACATCAGTACAGACAGCCAGCTGCCTTTCAAGCATCTGTTTCTCCACTAAGTCCTCCACTCTGCCGACCTCCACCTCGTCTACATCATCCATAAAGCTGGACCAATCTGTACCCCCGTCTGCACGGTCCATGGGCTCCGGTTGGCTGGCAGGGTGAACAGGGGCAGAATCGTCATGTGTGGTGGTCACACAGTTGCAGCTGTCGCAGATGCCGAAGCGCCGGAGTCCTGGGGAAACACTCGATCCTGTGAAGGTTCGCCTGCAGCTCTTGCATGATACCGACCAGTAGTGTCTGTGAACCTGTCAATGGTCAACAAAAACAGATAGCAGTATAAATCATTTTGCACAGGAAAGACCGATTTTTTATTTATTATAGGTGAGGAAAAACAACATACCAGGGGCCATAAAAATAGAAAATTCTGCTTGTTATACTTACTTCACTATACACAAAACACAATCAACAGGGGGAACCAAAACAGCAGCTAATTACTGGTTACAACAAACTGTTAACATTACTGGTTCCAACTGGTTTTGTACTAACCAATTTAGCTTAACTATGTATTAATTACTGTTCTCATGCAACCACGACAACAGGATTTAGTCTGTAAATTACAACACTAGAACAAATAATTACCCTTTTACAATTTCACAATAAACAATAAAATCTAAAATAAAAGCAGGTTAAAAAAGAAAACAAGTGAATTCCTTTTCTGTTGATTTGTCATTTGATCCCATCATCTCAGCTCAGCAAAAACAGTCTTTGGTCTTGTGCATGTCTGATTTAAAAAAAAAAACAACCTTTATGCCCTTATCCAGGAATTCCTTGCTTTTGTCTTGTATTTTGTAAATACCACACGTCTAATTTGCCATCAAAAGACCCAGCACTGATTACAACTGGCAAAGAGAATTAATAATAATAGTAATATTTGGACAAAAAACAGAAGACCAAGACAGGGTTTTTTGTTGAACAGGGTACATCATAAACAGGCTACATTTACAGAATAGATGGAATTAAGAAGCACAAATTATCACAAAAGGGCATATTAGTAGTTGTGTAATTCCTTCTTTAATTGACTTTTGTAATCAGCGACTACTTTTGACTTTGAAGCCTACAAAGCAAAGTTAGATGGTGTATTATTATCGAAATTAGGCTGATTATCTTGCAGTCTAAGCCACACTGAGTTCTTACACTGAGGGCGTGGCTGCGAAGGTGCTCCTGCCTTGTGAACCTCTTGCCACACATGGGACAGGGGAAGGGCCTCTCTCCTGTGTGACAACGAATGTGTCTCTTCATGATTCCTTTCTGCTTGGCAGTGTATGGGCAATACGGGCACTTGTGGAGTTTCACTGGCACTACTAAGCCATCACCTGCAGGGGGCGAGAGAGGCCAACAGTTCAGATTTACTTTAACAGGAGAGCGCTGCAAAATGTGAAGCCTTACTTCTCTATTTGACAATCTACTGAATGAAATATAGTATTAGTTTCAAAATGTATTTTTAAGCTTACAAGGAAATATGTAACCTCGGGTCATTTAATGGAATAGCATACAATCAGTTCACCTAGTTGATCTTGCCAGTTACCTGTGTCCTCTCCAAGCCAATCAGATTGGATCTCCATGATGGATGATCCCATATACCCCAAACCTTCATCCATTCTGCCTCCTCCTGTGCTGCTACCTAGTCCTTGGGTAAAGCGCTGCCCCACTCGGTCCCCCAGAGAACTGGGGCCTTCCCCTCTGGCCAGCATCTCCATCAGCTGCCTGGCATTAAAGGAAGGGCTGTATCCCAATGGGGAGCGCTCGTTGGAGGGGGAGGGACTTGGGGGAAGTAGCCTGCTATGATGGGGATTATGGAGCGAAGGCCCAGGATATGAGGTGAGGTCTTTGGTGTCAGGGGACTCCATAAGTTCCTCATCAGGGTCATACTCTATCTTTGGGTTCACTAACTCTGGGGTCAAAGCAGAGGATGAGGAAGATGAGAGGTTAGTCTGATCCAAGTGCCCCTTCTGTCCTTCACTCCCAGATGCAAACTCCTCCCTGGAATGGTAGTCGCGGTCCATGTCCCTGCTGGTGCCTGGAGGGGTGGTGACAGGGAGAGACAAGGGGGTTCTAGCTGAAGTAGCAGACTCCGGACCCAAATCCAACCCTCTATCTGCCTCTGCAACCTGTGAATGAGGCTGCGCAGCCCCTGCTCCACTGGAGATAGCTGCCGGAGGAGTGCCACTATCTGCAGGACCCATCCTTTCATCCTGTACCTGGTTCTCCTTCTCTGTGTTACTCTCCTTGTCCTTGTTGCATATTTCCAAAGATGAGCGGATGTATCCTTTACAAAAGTTCACCAGATCAGTCATCTGCAGGTAGCTGGCTGCTGACATCACCTCAATGACATTACTCCTGTTCAGGGCCAAGCGGCCAGAATAAAGGAAGTCCAGGATAATAGAGAAGGCATCAGCTGTAACAATGTCCAGCGATGCTGTGCTGTAGCGCTGTCCATTATCCTGAAAAGAGATCAATGCAGTTAGTTCAGGACTTACTTTACATGAAAATATAAATTGTGGTGTTTAGAGAGCAAACTTTTTATTTTTTTTTAAATAATTTAATAACTCTTTAATCTGGTTTCCTTTGCAAGCCTTTAACAATAATGAAATTTATGAGATGATATTTAGAGTATGGATTCATGTTGCAGCAGTAGCTTTCCTGATATAACAGATCTGTAAATTCTGATAATACTACATATATTTTCGTTGACCAGTTCATTAGATTTTGCATCTAGTCATATGTTATCCTCAGATATCATGCCCAATATCACACTTGGGGGGGGGGGGGTGGGACATGAGCAAACACTAATGTAAGCTTCTCCTACCTGCAGATAGTGAACCAGAAGAGCCCGAAAGTAGCCACTCCCCGCAAACAGCACATTACGATGGGCCTTGAAGACACGGCCCTCTACAAGGATGCTGCAGTCACAGAAGAAGTCCCGCTTACGCTGCTCATTGAGCTCAAAAAGCAGTTTGGGCAGGTAGCAAGGCACGTCCATGTCTACACCTCAGTGGGCTCTGTCAGGAGAGAGTGAAAAGAGAGATGCCACTTTGTGAAGGAAACAACAAAAGAGCCTAATATTGGATTGTTTGGTCCTGTAGTTCCAAACTTTTAATCCAAAATAAACCAACCACCATAAGAGAGAGAGAAAAAAAACCTCTGACGCCTCAATTTTGTTACTGATGTTTCCATCAAGTGTCACATCACCATCACCATGTTTTATACAATAAGACAGATAATCAGTATAGATTTTTTTTCAGATTTTATTGTTCAAGAGGCAACCACATATTACACATAAACAACATTATTGTTAAGTAGTTATTATGGTACCAGATCAAAATAGGTTTCATGTAAAGGACTGAAAGCTTCATCAATGATTTAACTAATGTGCATTAAGTCACTGCTGATTAAATATAAAAGCAGACACACGTTTGACAGACGACATAATATGAAAAGTTAACTGTCAAATAGCTCTACTTTGTGTTTACTTACAAGCTAGCTTGTGTTGCTAGCGCTAAGTAGCTAGCTGGTGATACTTTGTTAAAGAAAACAGAACTAACACCACAGGCTGCACTTTACAAAGCACGTATACTCGCCAAGAGGTATAAAAAATCATATAATACCGTCTCACCTGTCTAATTACGCGTCTGAAAGTGACAAAACCTTTAACAGAATACAACGATAGAGACTAGCAGGGCTCATTGTGCCATTGTCTACATTGGCCAACAACTTCCGCTTTCAGCAAACAATGACGTTTTTCATGTGTCCAATCAGAGGGCGAAGGAGGTGTGGCCTATAGCCAAACTCACGTGAGTGTAAATGACTCACTGTTGTTTAATAAAGTTCAGAAATTAATCTTGAAAGCCAGAACTAATTGATAGAAGGCAGGATAACAGGTTGCAGGCACTAAATTATAATTACAATTTGGTCTAAATTAAAGTATATAATTTTATATTAGAAAATGTCAGTGTTCTTATCTTGTGGTTAGATTACAAATCATAGAAAAGTCCCAAATCTTGCTCAGTTTATACTAACTCTGATGCTATCTCCTGTGGTCTGATCCTCCTGTAATATTATATGTAAACAATATTTTATAACAGAGGTCAGCAATTAGGTTCAACTGCATGGGCCAGATTTTTCAGGATTTTCATTGGAGGGTTGTTAACCAGCACAGTGGAAACACAGGGCCATGTGTTTTGTTCATTTATTTTTATTTTTCCTATTAGTAAGCAAAGGCTAGCAACTTATTTTAATACTTATTTGACTAAAAGTGACTCATATGTGAATCTATGTTCTGTGTTGCACTTGGAGACCAGAGACATACTGTATTGGTTATCCACACACGATAAACAGCGGCCTGCTCCTGTGGTTGACTGAAAATTCTGTTGTTGTCGACTTACAAAAAATGGCATCAACGCACCATTTCTGTAAAAAATAATTGTAATTAAAACAGTGTTAGAATTCACACATTAAAAATTTCAGGGAGCCAAATATTTGTGCTGGAGGACCGGATTTGGCCCACGGGCCACTATTTGTCTACCACTGTTTTATAGGATTATCAAATTATATTTGGTAAGGGATACAGAGGAGCCTGCATTTTGCATTTTATCTGCATCTGTGTGTTATGGTATGTTATGAAATGATAGCATAACCCTGGTGCATGGTAATATTAATTGTACACAGCATGCCGACGTGTACTTGAGCAAGACTGAACCACAAATTAATTAAATTAAAAGAGAGTTTAAACACTGTGATCAACAATATGCAAGTGCTTATTTCCAGCAGGCTAAATAAACTCACACTAGTCAGCTGCAATGCCATTGTAAATCTCTAAAATATGGATAAAATAGACAAATTAACCTTTAATTTGGCCCCAATGACATACCTCTAGCAGGAATGAACATATATGACATTTTCATTACAGACGAACAACAAACTAATTAGCTGGTTGGAAAAGAGATCCAATAACAGCATATGGACAAAAGGAAATATATCACAATATAAAACACTGCATTAATACATTATGTGGAAAAGAATAAAATGTTTTATTACTGAGCAGCTAAAATACAAGTAGGCTATATTAATCCCATTTAGATATATAAAAGATGGTAATTGAGTTTGGGGGTTTTTTTTCACTTTAGATTTGATAATATTTGAGTTATGTCTGTTATTCCTCATTCCAGCTCATTGATAGTGATGATGACAATGATGATGTTGCTGTGGGGAACCAACCTCAAAGTGTTGCCCCCCTTCTCATACCAAGTCCAGCATGCCGCTGCACAACCACAGGCTGCTCGCGCCTGCCTAAATTGTCTGCTCAAGAATACTTGTTTATTTGTCTTCCATTTCAGAGAAAAAATAGTTCCCTTTTTTATTTTCGGACATAGGAGGAGTAAACAAGTAGTTCCTTCAGTGCTGCGCCACACCCTCTCAGCACAATCCACAGCTCTTAGAAGTGTTTTTTACACTGATGGGTGCCGACCAGGCGACTTATTTGTTTCAGATATTTTCCCATGGCAAACAGGACGAATACAAAGGCTTCGTGGTGGCCTGGAGAAACCACAGGGTAGGCGTACACGAGCCTCCATACTCACCCTCTTTTGAAAATGAAATTTATGGCACCTCATAAAAACTCTATTCATGCTTATAAGCACTAAATATAAACTAGTATAAACCAGAGGGTTTGACTCAGTCCTTGTAAACCTGACCTGATGGAGCGTTGTGTCCGGCTGAAGGCAGGCCAACCGTCAGTTGACCCAGCTGCCCAGCCCTAACACAAGTCCATTCCAAAACAAAGCAAAGTTGGGTTGAGCTCTGAGGTAGCTCTGGTTGCTGACCTTCTTTTCGCTCTGACTCAGGGAAACACAAGGCCTTTGTTTTGATCATCTGTTGACACAAGGGCAGGAAACTCCCTCTCCACAGACCTTTCACAGCCAAGCAATCACACTGGGCTTTCTACAATACTGCCCTATCTGTGTGGCAATTTAATGCTAGTTTACACCCTGCAACTGTTTAGGAACAAATAATATGCATGATTTATGATGTGTTTTGGCTCATGCCTGTGATTATGATGCTGTATGATTTACTGATCAAAACCTAGTCTAAAGAGTAAATAGATGTAAGAATGGCTGTTATGTAAGGCTGCATCCAGATTTGGGACCTCACTCATTGTGTGTGTTAGCCACTCTGAGACCCACGGCTGGCACAGAGGGCTCCAGCAGCACCCCTCTAGGTCCCTGTGGTCTGTGCCTCAGCACATAACAGCCACTTAGGCCGGCATTTTCCCAGGCTGAGACAACACACCACGGTGGCAGCGCGAGCCACAGAGAGGGCCTGATTAAAGACTAGGGACAATGGAGGGAGAGAGAGCCGGGGACCGTGGTGGCATTTTCCATCTCTGCCGCTGTCTCCTGGGGGGACGAAGTATGTGCCGTGAAACGTTTGAATTATCCCAGAATCTCTGGAATTCAGACAGAGGCACCGCGGAGAGGACCCTCGACCGGGGATCAAAGAGCTTTGAAAGGAGTGCGGTGGACTGGTGGTGAAGTCGAGTACATAAGGGAGTATGTGTGTGTGCGTGTGCATGGCTGTGTGTGTCAGAAAACTGACTTGAAAAAGATAAAGACAATGTTTGAATTTGAATCATATTTTCTTTTATGGCTACATGTCTAAATATGTTTTCAAAAAAGCCATGTTTGACTTCTGAAGAGGCAGTGATCACTGGGCAATGAAATACAGGCATGTGGTGTGTTTATGTATGTGTGTGTGTTTTGCTGTCCTTTTATCCCTCATGGGATCAGATAATGCAATCATAGCCAATCATTGGGAGTCTAATACAGCGGGCGCCCCTCTTTAGTTTGGAGACGCCACTCTCCTCTGTGGTGGCAGAGGAAGAGGAAGAGAAAAGCGAGAGGGGGAAACCTCGTCTCTCTCTTTCTGTCTATCTTTCTCTGTAATTATCACTTAATGTTCCTCAGTGATCTGGAGACGTCTGTCTCTCGCTTAGTCCCTTCTTCCCTCACTGGAGAGGAAATGTATCACAGTCTGAAATAAATCTGCTAGCCTTTTTATTATTGTATATTTAGCACCAGAGCAGAGTAGTAAATGGAGGCGTCCCAGACCGCAAGCTTCCGGTAGCGCAGGGCCTCAACGCTAGCAGGCTGTCTTTGCCACAGCCAAGTCCAAAGATCAAAGCCTCCTGTACTATTTACAGTTAGCCAGTCGTCCTCAAACATTGACCTCAGGCAAGTTTTCATGTCTGAGAAAGGCAGCGTGTGTTTGTGCCCGAGCTACATGTAGAGTATGTGGAATTAGTTCACTACACAAGTATGCCTTTCAGCAAGCCAGTTTTGCATGGCCATCTGTTGTGTATGCTTTTCTGAAACCATGTTGGAGCTTTCGTGTCTGTCTGCATCCATATATCTCAGTGCTGTGTCAGACTTTGTCATGGCATTGTCTTGTGTTTGTTTGATGTTAAAACAGACAGCATTGCTTTTACATAAAATAATGTACTCTGTGGGGGCCTGGGAAGTTATTTCATGCCATTTAACAAGCATAATTAGCATCACATATGATCTGTATAAAGCATACGGTATACTCAAGATAGAGATGTCACTTTTTCACTCTAACACACAAAGAATGCAAGTTTAAAGATCAGCTGATGCAATCCATTAGTTTTCGTGAACAATGGAGACTTGGTTTGGCATCAGTAAAATGAAAAGTCCAGATTCAGCGTTGAGTGCATCCCTTATTTCAGATCTAGTTATTTTTAATAGTAAAAGTATTTATCAAAACCAGTAAAATTGGCATCAACTCTCTCAGGAGGCCACCTAATAAAATGATGTCTGTCATAACCCTCAACCTTCCTCCATCAAAGTCTTCCCTTCTTTCCCTGCACACTCACCATAATCCCCTTCCTGGAACACTAAAAATTACCCAACAGTTCAGTTCAGTGGCGGCAAGTTTTTATGCCGGTTTTTAGGGCTTACGCCTGCTCTTCTGAGCTGCCGTCAGAACAAGGTGTGAGCTGGATGCTTCCCTGATAAGGTCGTAATCTGAGGTGTAAAGTTATAAGAGGGATTTGGGAACGTGAGAGGCTGTCAGAGAGCAGCAGCCTGGGATGTCTGGGGCGGCGTACAACAGGGACGGAGCACCGTCTCCTGGGTTTATGTGTCTGTGGGTGCTCTTACCCATCCTGGGATCCAATTTATAGAAAGCTCTGAATTTCAAGCTGACCAGATCAAATGCAGCTGTGTTTCTATTTTGAACGCATTCTAGAGTTTACTTTCCTTTCGGATGTACACATTTCTACATTGTACGCCTTTTCTCTAGACACACAGACAAAAATAGAGAGCTGATGGAGGAATTAAGCATGACATGGCTCCATGCAGTAAAAATTAGTCTCCTTCATAAACTTGAATGATAGTCAGCTTCCAAGTTAAATGCTTGAGCAAAACTCGTTTTACAGTGGCTAATATTAGCTGAGTCTTAAAACCCCCAGTCATCAAATCAAGCACAGTCGCATGCATGGCTGAAGGGACAGAGTGGATTAGCCCTGAACTCTTTCATTTTTCACTTTTCCTTTCCTCTCCTCCTCTTTCTCTGCGGCTCGTAAAAGATTGCGTCCTGTGTGTGATGTGGCGGAGGAGTGCAGTCAGAATGAACTGATTACGGACGAGGGCCGACGTGCCTTTGAGTCATGGCACCGAACGACATTCTTCAAGCGCTTAAAAATAGTAACAGTTGGCTTTTTTTCAGGTTTGTTTTTCCAATCGGAGGACTTTGGGGCATCCTCTGCTGGCTTTTTTGGAGACTCGAATCATAACCAGATTTTTTTTTTCCTCAACCCCCCTCCTCCTCCTCTTTTCTTTCATTTTGTTATTGGGAGTTTGTTTAATCTTGTGAAGAAAATTGGCTTAGCGTGGGAAAGGCAGAATTCTTTTGGGGATAGGATTTGTTGTTTTAGAGTTGTGTGCATTGTTTGTTTTTTTTTGTTGTTTTTTTTCCGATCCAGGAAGAAAAAGTGCCAGTTAGTGCCAAAACCTCATGAAGTATAGATAAAAAGGAGTTGAGTGAGAGGGAGGCCGCAACACCACGACAAAGATATGGGCTGTCTGAGCAAAGAGCTTTACAAATGACGATCTCCAGGGGGAAAAGGGGGGGAGACGACATAGGGGAGGAAGGGAGTGGAAGAGGAGGAGGGAGGAAAAGAGGAGAAACAAATGTGGATGGATTGGTGGGAGGAGGAGGAGGAGGAGGAGGAGGAGGAGGAGGAGGAAGATGGGTATTGGGGGGAAATAACACAGAGCAGTGAGGGGGAGGGGGGAGATGAGAGGGGAAACATTCCCCCTTGCCCACATTAAAGACATAAAAAAGAAAACAAACAGAAAAACATGTCTGACATAAAGAGGCTGGTTTCCGCGGCGACAGCACAATGGCTGCCTGTGGCTCTCGGGGCCCTCGCCGTCCCGTCTGGGGCCCGGCACCAGCGAAAGTCACCGCAGTCACAGGGCCCATCAGCATGTGTGTGTGTGTGTGTGTGTGTGTCTGTGTGTGTGTGTAACATGGTGAATGTCATCACGGGCCCAGTGCTGTGGGAACCGCCATGAAAGGGACCCCACTCGGAAGCCACAAAAGCTCCTTTCTGTTTCTTCTCTTCGGCTTTTACCCTCTTTATTTATCTTTGCGTAAGGGAGCCGGATGAGGAGGGAGGACTCTCTCCCTGTCTCTCTCTCTCTCTCTCTTTCTCTGTTGCTCTCTCTCTCTCTCTCTCTCACTCTCTCCCTCTGACAGGCAGCATGACCCATCGCTGCAGCCCTCCTGCCCTCTTGACACCTCACATCACAGCAGCCACTATCTCAAACATATATACTGACTGTGTCTAACCCCATTTCTCTGGAGGTTTATTCACACCTCATATCAGCTCAATCGGATCATAAAAATACAATGCAGCTCTTGGAAACACCCAACAGATTCCAGACTCCCAGAGACAAACCTGACGTCCCCAGGAATGCCTCGTATATCCAGGTTATTCCGAGTGAATCAAGGACAGGGCCAGACAGGCAGTGCTACAGGTCCCAGGCATTCCTTATGTGTCTGAAGTGCAAATAATTCCCTCGTGGGTCCAGCTTGGACAGTGCCAAGCTGCTCTGGTGCCAGTTCCCATGCCAATCCAATCTTGACCCTGGTGACTGAGCGCCGAGCCACAGGCTGATGGCTATAAAGGCCTCATACCAATAAGAAATCAACTGATTTTTTTTGGCTATATGTCAATAGCACTTGCATACAGCAGGGCACCATGCAGGGCTCTGTTCACCAAATTTGGCCTTTCACACATTATCTGCAGGAGTTCCAGACAGTGAAGAAACACTTCATTTGACTAATGCTATTTGATCACATTTGAGGAAGTAATTTTGAATATATTGCTATTTAAAAGTGTTTCACAAACACCACTGCAATTTATTGTCGTCCATACTTGTTTAATTGGAATGTGGCGCACCATCTAGGATTTGGTCCTTTTTAATCTATATTTTTCTGTCAAGATACAAATTCTAGTACGTTGTTTCAGTGGTTGCATGTTGTTACTGTCCAGAAAAAACCACTTATGTAATTATTTTGTGATTACCACCAAATCACCAGATACTGATAATTTGTCTTAAAATTGCCTCTAAATTCATTGAATTGTGACAAAGCTGGTTTTCTTATTTCATGAAAAGTATGAATTAACTATGTGACTGTCCTCACCTACTGTATTCCATTTTTATCTTATTTTTATATTCTATTTTAATTTATTCTTTTAAAATTATATTTATTTGTTTTTTATATTGCCATGTGTTTATTATTTATGTTTATTAATGTCTTTATCTTAATTTTTTTTATGTCTGAAAATTGATCTAGGGCATAATAATTCAGTAACTGGTGTCTACAGACCTCCTTCTGCCCCTTCAGAAGCCCTAGAAAAATTTGGTGGATTAATTGCACCATTGATTGATCATAAGGTGATTATCCTTCATGATCTCAATTTAGACTGGCTTACATGAGCATCTAATAATCTTAAGAACTTGTAAACCACTCCTTTAGCATATCTCCTGTCTCCAGTAGAGTGATAGATGATGCCTCATGCAGTGTTGATGCGCAAACATCAAGGGGTGATGACAAACTGGAACCATTTGCTTTGAAATCCTCAGCACAGCTAATCTCTGAATATGTAACTCATATGTTCAATTATAGCATTGCCTCTGGCATCATCCCTACAGTTTTGAAGACTGGCTATGTTCTTCTTCACCATAAAGGTAGTAGCAATTCTGATTATCGTCCAATCTCAAAACTATCTTGTCTTGAAAAAATACTCCAGTCACTTGTTAATTAACAGTTGAAATCCAGGTATTCCATACTAACTCCATTTCAGTCTGGCTTCAAGCCAAAGCATAGTGTTATTTCTGCTACTTCTTTAGTTATTAACAATATAGTCTCAGCATTAGATAACAAAAACACTGTGCTACTCTTGTTTTGAAAATGCTAGCTGCCTGTGGTTTCAGAATTATCTTTCTGCTAGGTCGCAGCGTGTCAAGATAAGTAAGATTCAGTAATCTTTTCTTCCCATTACAAAGGGAGTTCCCCAAGATTCTGTTCTTGGACCACTTCTATTCACTAACTATATACACAGTTTTACCTCTTCATTGTACAATTGTAACTTCAATCTATACGCAGATGACACAGTCCTTTATTCCTGTGCAGACACTGCCACTCTACAGCTATCATTTAACCTTCTTCAAAAACACCTTCAAAACTTGAAACTGGTCCTAAACTGTGCAAAGACAAAATGGATGTTGTTTTCAAATGCAAGAAATACTGACTATGGTAGTTCTGAAATTCATTTTGTTAATGGCATCATAATAGAGAGAGTGCAATACTAAAAATATCGAGGCATTTGGGTCAATGAAAAGCTTGATTTTAAAGTTCATATTAACATGTTGTTATCAAAGCTGAGATTGAAATTTGGCTTTCTTTTTAGAAATAAATCTTGCTTCCATTCATTTACGAGTAAAAGAATTGTTGAAGCAGTTTTCCTCCTGGAGACTACAGGGATGTTATTTATGGGCAGGCAGCCAGTTCTGCTCTCAAACCCTTAGATGATTTATTACTGAAGATAGTTATGGGACACACTATTGCCTACTATATCAAAAAACTGGCCTGTCTGCGCTATCAGCGCAGAGGGATCAGCATTTGTTTTTATTCATTTATAAAGCTATTTTACAAAAGCTCCCCTCCTATCTCTCAGCCCTGCTTTCTCGGAATGTTGGTCGCCACTGTACCCGCTCACAGACGTGGCTCAGCCTGCAAGTACCAAAAATTCATACAGAGTTAGGAAGATCTGCTTTCTGTTACTGTGCCCCACATACTTGGAATATGCTTCAAGAAAAAGTACAAGTTGACCTCATTAATATCACTGAGTCAATTCCAAGTTTTAATTGATAATTTTATTGATTGTAACTGTCATTGCCTTTATTTTTTTTAAAACTGTTCTTATTCTTATTGTTTTAATTAATTAATTAATTTCTCTCACTGTCAATTCCTACACTTTTACTTTTCAGCATTATTAATTTTACCTTGTTTTTAACTGATATAGCCATGTATTCTTCTTTTATTGCTATTTGATTTTAATTGTGTCTGCATTTATTGTATGTCTGTACCTCGGCACCGTGTGGCACTGAGGTCTTAAATAAATATAATGAATAAGACAAATGAATGAATACAAACCACTTTGAATTGTCTTGTTGTTGAAAGATCCTATACAAATAAACTTGCCTTCGCTTGAAAATGACCCCGCTGCTTCTATGTATGAGATTGGCACCAATGCTGTTTGTAACTGTCTACTTTTGTGAATATTAAGTGTCTTTTTACACAGGAGTATCAATGTTTTGGGTGAAAAAGTTGCTGAAAGTTGGTTTTCTGCTGCTGCAAAACAGAGTACAAATAATTAAAGTCAACCATGCAGTGAGACATACAGTATCTGATCAGTTATTCAGCTTGACATGAATGCAAAGAAAAAATCACAAACAAAATATCCTGCTGAGCTGGTTCCATCTCACAGACTTTCAAACAATAGCAATAGTCATGCATCAGAAACAATAATTGCAGCTGAGTGTTTGTGCCTTATAAATTGTGGGTATGCACTGTCCACATTCGTGTGAGGGAGTTGCGTGTGTGTGTGTGTGTGTGTTTGTATGAATCAGTTCAAGGCCATGTGTGTGTGTATGTCCCTGAGCGTTCACACGTTCATATTCGAGCTGCGCATGTGTGCGTGCGTGTGCAAATTGTAAAAGTATGAGCTTGTTAATTTCAATAAGGGACGTTGCCTTGTTGTGGTTAGGAGGGATGGGAGGGAGAGGACTTGAAGTGGCCGACCAAGATCGCCAGAAATCTCCCAGAATTCCATCTCACCATCCAGTGCCAGCGCTCTCTCTCTTATGTCTCTCTCTGTCACCCTCCCTTTACAAAACCCCACCATGAAACTATTTTCATAATTAACTTATTTATTTATTCATTCATCTTCTTAATCACTTTCCACTTCATGCATGTTTTTCATGCAACTTGCTTCATACTGGAACAACTGGGAGGTGTGGCTGGCCAAAAATGACGAGAGAAGCCAGAGTGATTTCATTTTAAAGAAAGAAAAAAAAGACTGATACAGAGAAGAAAGTTATTCTTTGAAGAGAAAGGGTGGGTGGTTGATAAAAATAACAACAGAGAAGAGACTGAGGCCTGACTTCATAGATGTCTCTTTTCTTTCAGACTTTCTTCCCTGTTTTCTGATGTTGAAATGAGATCCAGATCTGAATTAAGGAATGATTGGTAATGAAAGGATATGTGGACGGGGGGTTGTTTTCCGAGGCAGGGAGGGTGGGAAGGAGCGACAGAGGGATTTCTCTTTTCTGTTAGTCCTTACTCATACTCACCACGCTATAAGCCCCCCTGGTGATTGTCACACTGATTACTGACACTTGTGTATTACACACACACACACACACACACACACACGCACACACACATGTTTTAAGTTAGTTTATTACTTTACACGTATGAAATGATAAAATGCAGGCAGATGAGGATAAGTTATGCAAGTGAGATAAACAGAAAAACAAAAAGCATGTCACACCAAAAGAGACAAAGAAAAGAAACATCTGCAGTGAAATAAATCAAAATACACTTGATAATAAAAATGTAATTTAAAAGCGGGAAACAGAATGAAACATTAAAAGGAGCTCATTACCACTTATAGCACCAAAAGAAGTACAAAAAATATTCTTGTTCAAAAAACATGCACAAAGATCTTGCACACATGCATTGTAATATGTTTAAACTAACACACCCTTCCAGTCTGCCAGGCAGGAAGAGACACACTCAGCTGGGCATTGTGTGGAAGGGGGCATGCCACTTGGCCTCTCTCCGTCTTTTTCTCTCTCTCACAAACACACACAAACACACACACACACAAACACACACACACATATGCACACACTGCTGGGTCAGTCAGGCATCGCTCCTAACAACCGGCGCCTGGGTCTCGTGTTTCCATGGCAATCTGCACCAGCAATCTTCCCACGGTGGCAGCGGAACCGAGTGCTAAGTGTTGCAAAGAACCATGTGTGTGAGTGTGTCTTTGTATATGTGTGCATATAAAGAGCGCTATCTTGTCCAGTGAAGAGCCCAGATGTTCAGACACTCACTGGGCTGATTCCTCTCTTGACCCTCAATACCTGCCCTCTTCTCTGCACACACTGACACAAGACTGGCTAAAAAAGCTTTGTACAAAGCTTTGTTTAAAAGTTGGCGCCTGAGCGCTGATCTCGCCTTCTCTATTAACAGGATTTCATGATTTCAGAAATAACACAATCTGGGTCACACTTTCAAAAACCAATATGCCGCAGTTCCACGGCTGATAAATCCTCATGTTATAAATCCGTGATTCCCTACCAGGTGTATTTCTACCCCCAGTTGAAACAGTCAATTATGCATAAATAGTTGAAATAGTTAGTCAAAGGTAACAGACAAAAAGTTGATATAGTTTATGTCAGTAAAGGTAATAAATAAAATATTGAAATAGTTTGCTAAAGGTAGTGAAGAGAACTGTTGGAATAACTAAAAGCAATGAATAAACAGTTCAAACAGAAAGTAACAGATAGATGGTTGAAACATCAAAAACTTCTTTTGCTACATAAGATAAAAAAGGTTGTGAACCACTGATGTAAACAATTTTACACTTTAGAAAGCAGTACGCAATATGAAGGATTATTTAAGATTAAAGGGAAAAAAATATGAATGATTTTCAGACTTTTCTTCATAGTGTGGTTCTTTGCTGCTTGCAGATGCCACGCATCTTTCCATCACTTGTGTTTTCTGTCTCTGCTATTGGTCACTCACACACACACACACTCACAAAAAGTAGCTCAATACCTCCGTTCTCCAAGTCACTTGTGTGACTGTGTGAGAGGCAAATATTGTGTACTGTCACACACGCTCCTGTAGATGATGGAGTCCATCACAGTCCATCATTCCCACACTCCTCACCTCTCTCCTTCCCTTGCTCCCCCTGCCATTGTTCTACAAAGGAGTATAATTAAAGGAGCAGAAGAAGAAAGAAAGGAGGGCAGAAAGAAGGAAGGAAGGAGAGCAGAATGAGATTGGAGGCTAATTGACTGAGGATGACTGAGCAAAGGGGTGGAAAGATGGGGCGGTGAGGGGGTGGGGAGGGAGGGAAGGATGGTGACAAGCCAGGGAAGGGCAGATTAAAGGGAGGGAGGAGGGACATAGAGAGGAGGCGGGGGAGCCAAAACTGGCAACCCTGCCCCAACTGCCAAAGTCCTATTTTGTCATTGGGTGGCTGTGACAGAGAGAAGGAGCCAAGAGAGAAATAACACAGAGAGAGAGAGAGAGACTATGATTGGATGCCAATGATAGAGTAAAAGACTAAAGCAGCTTGTGAATTTTCTTAGTTGTCACGGGCCCTTGGGGGTCGATCAAGTGGCACCGCTGACTCAAAGAGGAAAGGACAGAAGACACATGCGCCGAAGAATCACCAAAACAACAAAACATACACAAGTGACAAGAAGTAACTAAGGACAACAAGGCTTTTATAAGTAACAGCACAAGAGAAACAGAGAGTGAGGGGCACGCAGGGTGAGCTCTTCATCCAGAGGGGAGACGATCTTCAGTGTTGCTTCCACACGGCAGAGAAAGCGGATCACCCGAATCCATCAGTCCATCATCCATCCATCAGTCCAGCCAGTGAGGAAGGGGCAGAGAGATGAAGAGACCTCATGACTACAGCTCCCCAGACTCGGACACAGACGAGTTTATTGACGTGGGACAAGAAGACGGCTACTGGTGAGCATCAGACAACCGCTCCTGAGATTATAGCACATGGCCTCCAAACACACTTTAAAGGAAAATGACACGGCATCCAGTTGTAATTAGTAGCTCAAGACAAATTAGCTCCAAACATATTTGGCAGTAAACTGTGGGTTTTCCAAGCATTTTGACATGGAGATGAAAGTTGAAAGACTGCAGGAAAAGTCAGTTTTAAGTCTCAGTAGCTGATGTAAATTATAGAGCAATAATGCAACGCCAGTGACACTTCTTAAAAAAGTTTTTTTTTTTTTTTTTTTTTGCATTCAGAAAAAAGGCTTTTATTGACTTTTTTAAATGCTTGACAAATTGTTTAAGTCACTGAACATCAGCAGAGCAAGTGTTAACACACCTCCCAGTAAACCTGAGCTGTCAGTTTAAAGTGTAACTTTTGTCTCAGACCTATGGCAGCAAATCTCTTATATATAGAAATATATATTCATTATATTTTCTCTCTGTATAAAACACTGTCATGGTTGCCCTTCTTACATGTGAATATGGGTTCTTAATAGTCACTGCATGCATGTCATGCATTACAATAAAAAATAATGTAAGGCCTGTCATGTCTGAGACAGTGGCTGAAATTATTAACCCTTTATTCTTTGTAAATAAATGCATTTTATATAGATTGCTTGTGACCAAATACACAAGTTTGTGACAACACAAGTCTTAATCAAATACTTATTATTAAATATTCATTAATAAAGCAAATTATTGTGATGTATCAATATCAACTTGTTCATTGTCCCATGTAACATAGAAAAAAATGATGGATAATGCTGGAACGTTTGGGGCACACAATTTATGAGTGGTTACAGTGAAATAATTGTATTATACTCCCACTCTTCAATGTAATCATATAGTAAAATAAAGTACAAGCTTTTTTAATTATATGAGAGACATAATTCACTGTCAGAAATACAGTGATTACATTTCATGTCAAAAGCCATAATTTTTCTTTTCAGTTGTATATGATTTAATCACTGTGGGAAACTTTTACAGACTCAGACTTAATATATCCTCTGACATTTTGTTAAATCAGGTTGAAATTCATTTGATTCATATAGTTAACTACAATTGTATGCATATAGTTATATTAATATAACGAATAATAATATATTTAGTTATATAAATAATATGCAGATAAAATTAAGTAGTAATAACTAAAACAAGTTTAATTTAAAAGAAAAAAAAATCCTTTAATGCCACGGTGTATTACTGCAGCCCATTACTTCATTCAGTGTTGTGGAAAATGTCATAAGTAAAAGTATATTAAGCAGTAAAATGACTCTTAACACTGCACACACTCTTTACAAGTGACTATACCATTTTATGTTTTGGGGGAATTTGTCAAGCTCCTTGGCTGACATTAAGGAAATGTGAATTAAATGAAATAATAATTGGAGCTTATTTGTAACATGTGCATCTACAGTATACAAAAACACATTCACAGCAACGCTGGTTACATCACAAGCACTCAGCAAGCCAGTAACACTTAAGACAGTTTGGATTAATCAAATTGCTGTGTGACATGCAAACAGAAGACAGTGCCGCCTTTTCAAGTCAGCCCCATCAAACATAAATCTAAACAAAAACACACAGCTAAATTGGCAGCCTTCATGTTAAAATCTAATAGAAATGCAATAAGTCTCTGCTGGGGCAGTTTGAAGGGAACTCCAAAGCTGTCAGGCTCTTTCAGGCCTGTAAGATGAGAGTTCACAAACAAACACAATCCACATTGAGTGACTGTACTCTGAGGAGCGCAGATCCCATGCTGCATGTTGGAGCCCCATGCGAGCGAAAGCATCGCCGCAGGGCTATATAATCATCTTTCTAAAAGTGCTTTCGCTCAGATGGAAAGGAGAACAGCATGTCATTTCACTGAGACTAATGTCCAGAAACGCATTAAACCAAAAACAATCTCCTCTTCCCTCCTCTCCCGGGCACTCCTATGCCTTTCTGTGCCCAAAAAACTAATTCGATTGAAGGGAGCTTATGTGCCATCCTGCCTCTGTGTCATATTAGGGAGGGTAATAATAACAATATGCAGGAGAATCAAAGTTACCATGTTTCTCTCTTTGCCAATACCATCTCCCTCTGTCTTTCTCTCTCTCTATATCCATGGTACAGCCCAGTCACCGGGTCCATGTCCCCTGGCAGCGCCTCACAGATTCTGGCCCGAAAGAAGAGAAGAGGGGTGAGTGGATAATAGTCTTGGGTCTTAACTTAATAGTCCTGTCTTTTTGGTTGGCACCGACTGTCATTCTGCTCTTCTTGTTGTGTAGATCATAGAGAAGAGGCGTAGGGACCGGATCAACCACAGCCTGTCAGAGCTGAGGAGACTGGTGCCCAGTGCTTTTGAGAAACAGGTAACTGCTCATGAATGAAGATTTAAAAGGATTGTTTTATAGTTTTACAATAAAGCAATAAAACAGCTCTCTAAATCCTGACTTTATTGAGTAAAACATTGATCATTTTCTTCTCAGGGTTCATCTAAATTGGAGAAGGCAGAGATTCTGCAAATGACTGTGGACCACCTCAAACTCCTGCATGCCATGGGGGGAAAAGGTGAGAATTTTAAGTTAACTTTTTCTGCTCTTCATGAATTTTTTAAAGAAGATGAAGCTCTTGAAATGATGCTGGGAAAAAACCCATTAAATAACACATAGCAGACAAATAGAACTATTCACTGTCGTCTTATTTTGGACAAGGCAAATAACACACAGCATATTTGTCATGTCAAGCTGCATTCCATCACTATTATTCAGTGCATGACTAAACTCTTTTTCTCTCTCAGGTTACTTTGATGCGAGAGCTCTGGCAGTCGACTACAGGACTCTGGGTTTCAGGGAGTGTGTTGGGGAGGTGGTGCGGTACCTCAGCTCCCTTGAGGGGGAGTCTCCGGACCCTATAGGAGCCCGTCTTGTCTCCCACCTCTCCCATTGCGCAAGTGAGCTAGACCCTCTCCTCCTACAGTCAGCACCGGCCTCCACCTTGCCCTTCCCTCCTTGGCCGTGGGCGTCCTTCCCTCAGATCTCCCCCACCTCGCCAGCCTCCTCCTCATCCCCTTTCCCCAGTGGGCGAAGGGATCTAGCCCTGCTGGGGAGCTACCCGTCACCTGCCTCCCTCCGCCTCGCGCCCCTGGCCGGCTGCCAGCAGGGGGTACCACCGCTTCTCGCACCTACGGCTCTGGCCACCGTCCACAGGGTGCCCTCCCTGGCGGCATCCCCAGTCTTGGCCCCCTCCAGACCGACCCAGCCGTCCCCTCACAGTGCCTCCAGGGCTTCACCTCTTCCTCTCCCCACCCCTTCCTCTTCTTCCCCTTCTACTTCCGCCTCCTCTTCCACTTCATCATCCTCTGCCCCGCAACAAATCTCTTTCAGGCCCTTTGCACCTCTGGGGTCTCCCACAGCCCAGCGCAGGGGCTTGAGCGGATCAGCCAAGTCAGCCCAGGGATGGGGGACTGAGATCGGAGCTTTTTGAGGGTCAACTCCGGTTTTGTTTTCCAAACAAACTCTGTACAGTGGACATGGAGCTCCCATGCACACCATGTAGCAAATATGAAACCTTTGGAGAAAGAAATATTGAACATTTGATGATTGTCTCTTATTTTGAGAGACTCTAAAAGCCATATCCAACTATGGGTGAGGTTTCAGATAATCACAAACAATAATGTATAAAGAAAGAATGAAGAATAGTGCGGGGGAATGTGAAGGAATGGAACATTTGAATAAATTCATGTTCATGATCTTGCTTGACAAATACACACATAGAAGAGTGTCCAACAGAGCCATATATAAATATATATATATCTTGCTCAACAGAGAGTGACGTTGAGTTTTTACTGATCTTTTAACTGTGATGTTTGTTTTACTTTCCAAATCATTTATACATTTGATTACATTTTCCAGTTCTGTCTGATTGACAAAGAATGTTTTGAAAACATCTCTATAAAGACTAAGTGCCTTTACCTTTGGTCATGTTTTTACTGCGTGTGTTTCCTGACTGTATAACCAAATGCAAACATGTTATTGCAGCTATAAATGATCTGCTATCAATAATGGCAAAGGAATGGCTGAAAACGACTTGTTACCCACTTATCCATATTAGCCTTGTCTGCAAACACTGCTTGCATGTTCCCCAGCCGTAACCCCCTCGGTATCTGAGTTGTCTCCAGTGATGGCTGATGGGAGCTGTGGTCTTGTGGCTGCAGAGGATAAACATGGTGGGAGCTGGTGATGTTTTTGGGATGCCGCGGCGAAGCAAACAGACCCATCACTTTGCCCTCTAATTGGCAGTCCCCTGTAATTAACTTTACCCTTATATCAGTCTATGTATCTTCCTCTCCTCTGCTGTCTCTCTACCATTCTTTCTCTCCAATCTTGTGGTACACCAGTGGATATCTTCTCTCCCTGTTTGTCTGCGCCACTGTCTCCTCAACAATGGACAGACAGTAAGGGAGAAAGCAAGAGGGAGGGATGGAGAGAGACTGTGAGACGGGAAAACAAAGAAAAAGATCTAAAGGGCTGTGGTTGAGTGACTGATTTGGTATAGACGTTCAATAACAGGGTGGGAGGGAGGCAGGAGACAGGGTTAAGGGGAGATGAGAAGGATTGTGGAGGTTTAAAAGGACAGGAAGAGAAATGGTGTGAATCACAGAGAGTCGGCCAGCATGTGCAGGGTGCACAAGAAACCCTGAACAATGATAGATGACAGTTGCAACGGGTTGTTTCTCAAGAAGATCAGCATAATTGTGCCGTGCTTCACCAAAAACGGCTCCATGGGGATGAGAGAGCAGAGAAGAGCCTTGTGTGTGTTTACTGCTGGAGAACGCTTTGATCTACTTCAGGATGCAATGTCTGTGGTCTGCGGTCCAAAAATGTGTGTGTTCCGCAAAGTGCATATTGTTTATTTGAGTGAGTGTGCTAGTGTGTGCTTAAGCCAATCTCATGTGCTGGCTGCCCCCCTGTGCGTGTGTGTGTGTGTGTGTTTGTCTGTGCCTTGCTGAATGTTTTGTTTATGTGGTGTTGTGTGCACACACATCTTCGTGTGTGTGTGTGTGTGTGCGTGTGCATGTGTGTGTGTGTGTGTAATGTGAGTCTTCAGGGCTGGCGTCAGGACTGAACCACAGTGGCGGCGTGGCTCTCGTGCGAGGCCGGCCGGTGGTCGGACGGACGGTATGGTGGTGGAATGTTTGTGGAGGGTGCATGCGCGCGCACACACAGGCACACAGACAAAACACAAACATAGACACACACACAAGGCTGGCTGGCACTATTCTAGCCTCTGAGTGGAGGAGCCAGAGTCACCACCACAGCTTCCAGGAAGGACAACCACAGTCACACTGCACTGGGTTTCCCACGGGGGAGGGGAGGCTGAAGGCAGCAGAGAGGAAGGAGAGAAGGAACGACAGAGAAAGAAGGAGGGAAGTGTGTGTGTGTTCGTGAGTGTGTATTTGAGGCAAGGGGAGGGTTCAACATGCAAGGAGGAGGGCAGAAGTGAGAGAAAAAAGTGAAATATGGAAGTGAGAGAAAATTTCTCCTCTTCTTTAAGGTGTAAATACACTCAATCATGCAGATGCATCACTAGTAAATCAATGGCTGGATTTTATCCATGCAATTTATGTCTTGAAAAAATGACAATATAATTTAAAATGCGATGTTGGTTACTTGCATTTTACGAAACCCCCACTGAGATTTAGCCTGTTTAGTGTGAACATAGTCATTAATCTTAACCTGTACTAGCAGCAAAGCCAGTCTTGTGTTAAGTCTTCTGTTAAGTTTAGCTCTACTGATCTATTCATTATATATGTGTGTGTGTGTGTGTGTGTGTGTGTGTGTGTGTGTGTGTGTGTGTGTGTGTGTGTGTGTGCGTGTGTATTTGACTGTTATGGCCTTAGTGTTACGGGATTGAATTGACATTTGTGGTCTTTGGTCAAAGAAACCAAATAAGAATCATGAACTGAAGACAGTAAAAGCAGCGTTAGTTTTTTTGACTTTAGCAACCTCTGCTGTCAAGTCTACACAAGTGCAGGAATCAAGGTAGAACTGCAGGGACAAAGATGTTTCCTCAATCAAAATATATCATTTATTTGGATTAGGCATGGTGATGGCACGCATGAGATAGTAGAAATGCTGATAGAAGTTCATTAATATAGAATTAAAGAAAATATGTATAAGAATACGATTGTGGTGCAAGCGGAGGTAGAACTCAGAACTGTTTGGCAATAACTGGAACCAGAATTAATGACTGAATTCACAAAGCAGTTGTTCAGGGAGAAGCCAGACACAGTATTGGCATATTTGTCAACTCCTGGAGGAGCAGGCATGGTGATGGCACGCTTGAAATAGCAGAGGCGCCTTGAACAAAAAATCATCAACAACAGCATAATCAATCGTGTTTGTGTGCTTGTTTACATACATTCTTATGGTATACTGTACCTCCAAATTTCACCAGCGACGCTGTTAGTGATGTAGGTGTGGAACTGGCAGTTAGGATCATCATTGCAGTCTCATCTCCAAAGCAAAGCTCACAGTGGGCTTGAGGTGTTTTTGGATCTTTGTGGCTATGAAGCTGCAGGCCACCAAGGAAGCTTTAACATCCTTTATCAGTCCCTCTCTAGTCATCCTTGTGTTAGGTAGAGCGTCTCTCAGTGTCAATTTTAGTGGTTCCTAGTTCACTTTCACTTCTTACTTTGGGTCCTCAAGGCATTTGAGGCTTTGAAGACTCTGCTTTTGGAGTATTTCTCTGCCTCTTTTTGCAATAACAAGTGGATGTGCTCCACCGTCTCATTTACAAAGGCATTCTGCTGTAAAATAAGTTCTCCCATGGCATTGTATTTTTTAACAGTGGAAACCCTTTATCGCTGGTAAAATAAGAGTCCCGCACTATTGTATGACACAGACAGAGCGTCAGCAGTTGTTGCTGGTCCAGCTGTGCACCAATGGAGCTCCTCAGTGGGCTGAGCCACAGCATTGGCTGGACAAGCAGATCCTCCACCAGCTCACTGCTGACAGTGACTGTAGCAGGGAGAGGGAGCTGGGAAGTAGCATCTTTGAGAGAGGGGCTGTGAACCAGCACTTGTGATGGCACAGTACATGTCTGGGCCTCAGCTCTAACCAGGTCCATGATCTCAACAAAGAAATCCACAAACTTTACAGTTCTTTGGAGCAGTTGGTTATTAAGATTAAGAACAGCAGAACTGGTAATATTCGCTTAATGCAGCAGTAGACAACAAGGTAAAAACTGTCAGAATCAGACAATGGAGATGTAGTGAATACTCAGAGTGATCTGTGTAAACTGACTGGATATGAACCAGTTGGACCAGAAACTGAAGATTCTAGATTGATTGTGTACTAATCAGCATGATGTGACATCACCATCACATTCTAATTTATTACCGCATTCTATTCTATTTTCTGTTGGTCAGAACTGGTTGATTGACAGGCTGTGAAAGTCACCTGACCACCTTCATTTATAATAATAATCATTCATCTCAAAGGCACAATCCATAGTCCTAATACAAATAAAAGCTGCTTCATCACTAAAATTCAAAACACAAGATCTGAATTTGCTATCAACTGATTGACAGGTTGTTGTTTTTTTAAAAATTAAAAAGCAGAAATATATTTTCAGTCATGATTAGTTGAGATCTACATTCAATTATATACAAACAAAGTTGTTCTTGCAAATCAATGTCTTTGATTCCTACTACATTAAAATTAGTGCAGACATTGCATTTTGTGATTTCAATTCATTCAAAAGGCATCACATTTCTTCATGATACTGTCAATATTTCAATATTAAATTGTCAATAAATACTACCATCTTTGCAACAATTAATACCAATAATTACTATTATTACAGTTTGACTTAAAATCACTGACCTGACAAATCATTTAGTGGTGTGTAAGGAGACCAAAGTTAAGAAGATCATTTTATCATCTCTGTCACCTCAGCAGTCCATAATGTCATAATTAGCATTATCCTAATTATGTAACAGGTATATCGTATTCAAGTTTCTCTTGTTTTCATCAAGTTCACCAAATGAGCAAAAGGCAAAATTCAGTTTAACTGAACTTTCAATAAACCTTAATGTATCAGAATTAATTTAACAGTAATGCATTTGCATATAAGCATTAAAGACTGCTGTCTTCTGTTTTTACAGTTTTTTGGTTAAAATGTAAATCAATTTGATTGAATCAAATAGAACGGATCACAAACACAAAAGCATAAACAATACCTGAATGAGTGTTTGAATAAGTGATTAATTATTTCATTAATAGTGAGCATTTTCAGAACCATGACACATAGAGACTACTATTATAACTCTCTCTACCAAGGCATCTGTCAGGCTACCATTTCTCGTTTACAACTAAACTAAAAAGGGAGTATGATTATTCCATGGCTTGAGTCTTTAACATGCTTTTATTGAGGGAAGTACGTTCTGCTAACCATTTTGTTTAGCCACTATTGGGAGCTATACTTCTATCAGCTGTTTTGCCAGCGACATGGTGTCTGAGTTTAGTCTTTTATCTAATTTCTGTTTATTAGATTCATTCATACATGTTAACACCCCGTTTCGTCAACCTTAAGGAGTTCTAAGGTGGATGTCTTGCCAACGCTAATTCATTCAATCCAGATTAATTATTTCATTAATAGTGGGCATTTTCAGAACCATGACACATAGAGACTACTATTATAACTCTCTCTACCAAGGCATCTGTCAGGCTACCATTTCTCGTTTACAACTAATCCAAAATGCTGCTGCCTCGTTATTAACAAGGTCCAAGAAAAGAGATCACATCATCCCTATCCTTGTATTCTTACACTGGCTCCCCATTAATTTCAGGATGAACATCAAAATTCTTCTAATTGTTTATAAAACTCTCCATAGTCTTAACCCTGTATATATCTCAGAACTTCTCACCCCTTACAGCACCACTAGACCCCTCAGATCCTCCCACCATGGCATGTTGGTTGTGCCCAGTTCATGGAAAAAAAGGGCTTGACAGGGCTTTTTCTGTAGCGGCTCCTCATCTCTGGAATAGCCTGCCGGAGGTCATTAGACAGGCTGAATCTGTTGATGTTTTTAAGATGCACCTTTGGACCTACTTTTATTCTGTGGCTTTCAATTGTGTTTAATCTGATTTCTCTGGTTTTAATTTGTGTTGAAACTTGTTTCTATTTTAATCTTGTTCTATTTTCACAACATCTGTTTTGCACATATATGTCCTTATGCTTGTATGTGTATACATATTTCTGTCTTTGTGAAGCACTTTGGTGCAAAACTGGTTTGTTTTTTAAGTGCTATACAAATAAAATAAACTTGAAATTAGAAATGTCAAAGACTCCACTGTCCCTGTTACATGCTGGGTATCTTGACTGCTCCTTATATTCTGCTTTGTTGCATCTGGTTCAGCTGACCTTAGACCACTCTGTGATCTGACAGTGTGAGGGCTCCCTCTCCTGGCCAATCTGCTGCTCTGTGTCTTCTGTCTGTCTAAATATTTGTACTGCATGTACACACTGATGCGTTGCCTTGTGTCACCTCGTGTCTTATATTATGTTGTACTTAAACACACCACAAAGACTGGAGATTATATCCAAATTTTCTTTCTTTTCTTTGAGATACCTTCCTCCCAAAGCCAGCTATGAGTATGTGTTCAAGTTATTGTAAGTTGTAGACAATTCATGCTGTGCAGGCAAACTACTCTGAAGAATTAAGTAAATACAGTTACAATTCAATGAGACAAACAGAGATATCAACGGCAAAGTCACAAGCAAGCTGCTGTATGTTCATCTACAAAATTATATGCCTCTTGCTGATTGTGACAGCCCTCTGGCTTTGCCATGGCCCTTAGGTTTATCTTGACCTGGGTTCCTGTGTTTGTGTGTTTCTCCCTTCAGGTCCAGGTAGGTGGAGACTGTATTAATGCAACTTGGTGCACCTGACCAGTCCATCCAGAATGCATTTAGGATCGGCCTTCCCCATTCCTTGTTCTCTCACTTCATGGCTGGCTCTCTCCCTTGCACCATGTTTTCTCTTGTTTGGTTGTGTTGCACTTCTTTAGTTTAGGCCATACAACACTACACATTCACACATCCACTCACCAACACTACTGATCTACTGATTGACCATTCCCCACATTAGATTCATATTTTGTTGCAACGTCTTAAAAACTAAATATAATTGCTTGATTTTATTTCTCTTTATTTTTCATGGCCTAAGAATCGGGTTGCAAGATATACGGTACAGTAATACAGCAAAAATATATATTATTGTTAGCTCAGCCATGTAATATGACAAACCAGAAATATGAGTAATTTACTAAAGCACTTAAAGAAATGTGGCTAATTTTTTCACAATTTTTTTCTTGCAACAAACAAAAACCAGTATACATAAATCATACTCAGTGACCCGTACCCTTCATGGATCATGACTATGTTGATCCATCAAGGGTACGGTACAGATGCTGGAGACAGGAACTCTTCCTGCAGAGCATAAATCCAAATGAGCAAATGTTCTTCATACTTCACTTCAAATTTGACTTTCTGGTGTTGGTTTACATGAGCTGGTGCCATTTTATGTAAAGGAACTTAACTAAAATGAAGGGATGATCAACCATTGACTGTCTACTGTTTGGTTTAGCTTCTGTTGACATACTGTATTTATTAACTCATTTTTTTTTACCATATTTACCATTTACCAAAAAATGACAGGAGAAAAATTTGCACAGTTTTTTAATTTGATTTATTTATTTTTGTGAAAGAATTGGCATCCAAAGTTCAGACTGCCACATTAATGTGGTAGTGGGCACGTCTGAAGGACACAGAGGGAAAGGTCAGAAATGTGTGTGTATATGAGGGTGCTTCCTCTTTTGGAAGCTGATGTAAAGAGGAGGAGCGAGAGAGGAAGGAGATTTATACAGTAATGTAATCATGCACACAGAATGCTTTGGTTGAATATTTTGTTGAAATTTTCATGTCTTCAACTGTAATTTTCCTTTTTTTTGAAAGTGTTTGTATATACAAGTTAAACAATCCCATAACAGTTCTTCAGGGAGAAGCCGGACACAACATTACTCAAATTGGTAACTTTGGGAGGAGCAGGTATGGTGATGACACGCTTGAGATAGCAGCGGCGCCTAGAACAAAAAAATCAACATATAAATACACCTGACTTCATATCATAAAACAGGGCTACGATAGCATCAGATTGATGATCAAGTTAAACGTTACATGATTTCTAGGTTTTGCTGGAATTGTTACAATTTTACCAAAAAATTGACAACATTTGTGTTTTGGGTCTTTTTGCTTTTGTTGGCCTACCAGTAATTACGGTCAAAGAAGCTCTCGTTGACATAAGTGTAGAACTGGCAGTTGGGATCCTCTGTGCATTTCCACTGGCACATGTCTGGGTCATCCATCAGCTCGTAGCTAATGTCAGACCCTCGAAAATCTATTCCTTCATAAGCGTCCCGCACCCAGCCTGTTAACAGAGAGGAACAGAATAGACTGTTGGCTAAACTACAGAAATGCTACACTAAAATCAAATAAAAAACATGAATAAACACTGATATGTGCTGAATGATTCCAGTATTTTCTTTGTTCTGTTAGATTACATTTAAATACAAAAAATTAGCCTACTCCTGATTTTATGAAGTCCCAGCACAATGCTTTATTTCTAACTCTACAATACCCCTAACCCTAACCCCCTAACCCTCTGGCGCTAGCTTCATAAAGCAAACCAGATTAAGATGCTACAGCCATGCTAGCAGCGCTCTGAGGCTGTACTTAGGCACAGTCTTGCTTTAAGTAAATTGTAATGTCAGCATGCTAACATGCTCACAATGGCAATACTAACATGCTGATTTTTAGCAAGTATGATGCTTACCATATTCACCATCTTAGTTTAGCATGTTAACATGCTATCAATTGCTAGTTAACACTAAACATAAAGTACAACAAGGGCTGATTGGAATGTTATTAGTTTTGCTTGTATATAATCCAAAGTATTGGACAAACTGAAAGATGAAAATTAAGGGATCACCAAGATTATTACAATTCATCCAGTGGGCAATGTCAAATGTCATGGTAATCCATCCAGTCGTTGTCAAGATATTTCACTCAAAGCCACAAATGTGAACCTCATAGTTACTGAGAGTCGATCCAAACAACCAGAATAGTTCACATGGTCTGTAATATGTGATGGTCTCCTGCATGTCTTTTCTCAATGTTTTCAATTGATTAGTGATACATACTGTTAACTTGCTGACAGAAGCGTGCTGGTAGCCCAGATGTTACTCCCTCTTTACTTATGGTCACCATTTCATTGGGGTTGTTCTTCAGATAACATTTGTAGTCATTACTGCAAGAATAATGAAAATTAAATCTTCAACACAAGTATGTCTACATTTTGAGATAACAGAAAGAACAGATAACGACATTACAAATGTTGCCTATTTGATACACGAATCATATAAATATTTGTTTGACTTGACTGAGACAGTAACGTTGTACCCTTTAAAACTGCTGGCAAACACACACTACCTGGTGTAAGAGAAGTAGGTGCAGAGTGGATGAGCAGAGCACAATGTCTGACAGTGTTCAGGTGAGGCAGCGGGCAGCGTCTCGATGTTGTTTCCTTTGATATCAGTTCTTGGAAAGAGCTTGCCCTGACACACTGTACAAAACACAGGTCAAACAATGAGAGAGCATGCATGACAACCTGCAGGATGCTTTCCTAATGCTATGATCTTTGCTGTTTGTGTACCTGTGTCAAAGGACTGAATTATTTCTGCTTCGTGGGGGAACCCAGATACTACACCAGCCTTTCTTTCTATAGTAGGAATCCTTGGTATTGTCCAGCTGAATTTAAGGTGACACTTGTACCTAAAAACAGAACAAGAAATGACACCATCAGGGAACATCACTCCACAAGAGTTAAATCTTATACTACTCAGCATGTGAAAACAGTTGTACAATATCTACTTTGGCTCTGGCGGAGTGTCAGGTGTATGAAAACAACCCTGATGATGTCACAGCTATGTTGTTAGGGTTATTTCAGCTTGGGCTCAGTATTTCTTACAATATATATTCTGACCAAGGATCTTTGTTGCTCTCAGCTGTCAAATAAAGGCTTGCCGGAAAAAATATTAATGTCATTCATCCACATATATCTACCTTGGCACTCTTCCTCCTAACTCCTAACCACAAAAACCACAAATACTAAGTATGCTCATGAACCAGTACCTACAAAGCTACAGACTAATATGTCTAGTTTTTGAACTTGCAAGGTCAGCTAAGCTACGTTTAGTAGTTAAAGGCAAAATTTTTCAAGTCTGTTTTAAAACACAAGTCAAATGCCTATATGAACAGGTTTTGCTTGCTGTAATGATCCTTTCCTACAGTAATACACTTTCGATAGAAGTGATGGGGGACAAAATCCACAGCCCTCATTTTGTGCAAAAAATGTATTCAATAGTTTATAGTTACAGGATAGTTACAAAAAAGGGGAATTTCATGCTAAAAACACTGACTTTGGAAATTATCAGCTTTATCACCCAACTGAATTTCAGTGCAGGAGAAGCACACCTGTTTCCTCTTATGAGCCAATAAAAGACATTACTTAAGTAACAGCATTACCTCTGCCTCCAGAGCAGCCCTGCCTTCACAAAATGACAATACAATTTAAACTGCAATGTGATATTATGTGATTGAGTTTTACCTAATCCTCTCCGGTGTGAAGACTCCATTTACAAAAGTAAAGAACTGACAGCCAGGGTCTTGTGTGCAGGCTCTCTGACACTCCTCATAGTCACTTGTGAACAAGGATCGGTAGTCTGCCCCTAGGAAGTCCACGTTCTGGTACACCTGAGGAAGACAAGGTTCTGGCAGACAGATGGACCAGCAGACAGACAGAAAGAGTTAAAGAGAGTTTCACCACATATCACTAATTAACTAGTGACTAACTAACTAGTGAATAACTGTTAAATGGTTCAGTGGTTGTGTGCCTACTTGGGTCTGGGTAGCAGGGTTTGAGAGAAAAGCCAGAGGTGATACCCTGCTTTGAAGGCCGAGCTTTGGGCTGTCCAGAGGGAGTGGACTTGAGGAGACAGTAGAAATACCTGGTGGAGAGAGAGGCCGGTGTACTGAGGTTAAGCTTTATGGCAGCTGTGGTAAGACAACATTAGTGAGTTGTGACTCTAAGGTCACAAATTAAACTCACTTAAAGGGCAGAAAAAGCCTGAGCATGTCAGTATGCTCATATATCTGGATTCACCAGTAGAGCCACCGAACCCCCAACTGATCCAGTGGGATGCTCTAATAAACTTGTTGATCTGCGATGCATTATTGAATTTGACACAAATGAAGTCCAGCATTTTTCATTAAGAGTTTGGCACACTGAAACTCAAAATAGCGCCAAAGTGGTCAAAAAATACTATAAAAGCAAATACAACTGTTATATAATAATACTTAAAATATATACCTTGTAACAACTATGATTTTGTGGCTCAAATTTGACAAGTTTCAAGTTAGATTTTTAGTGTTTTGTTTTCTGAAATCAATTTAATCATCACCCATCACCCCTTGATATTTAATAAATGACTATTTCAGTGTCCATTGCTTGTTTTATACCTGTTATCTATGGTGGAGTCAGGCCGAACGAAGGCAAAGAAAAGACAACGGTGATGTTGGGTGCACAGGTGCTGACAATGCACAGCATCAGGAGAGCGGAGTACTTTTATCTCTGTTCCCAGGAAATTAATGTTCTCCAGAAGGTCCTTTCTACATTCTGAAGAAAAATGGACACAGCCAGACACATTTACATGTACATATAAACATACACTGATTGTACCAAATGACTAAGTGATAAATATGTAAAACAGTGTATGTATTACCTTGACTAAAGGAAAGACCACAGAGGTAGAGCAGACCCACGAAAATGAAAAGTGTTCCCATCTTCTCAGTTTTGAAGCTACTCAAGATTCTTCAAACACAGCTGCAATCAAAGGGATGTTTCTGACCCTATTGCAACTCACTCATTTATACTACTGCTCGATTTGCATGACTAGTTGTTGACATATTCAGCAATTGGCTGGCAGTAACCACTGCACAGCTGACTTGATGTGTAAATAACACAAATGCACACGCTACTGTAGCCCAGCAAGTGTCAATATTCATTACATGAGCATGAAGGAGAGCAGAGCATAACTGAAAATTCAGCAAACTTCATGTCCATCTTAAAGTAACATAAAGAAGCAAAAGACCAGTGCTTCTGTCAGTTGGTGTCTGCCAACCAACACAGATACTTAACTAACACCAACAACCAGCTTGATTTTAAAGCAGTTTATTTAATGGATGTGATCCACTGCTGATCACATACCCTTCCTACAAAAATGTTCAGATATCTCTCTTTTTCATTTGCCTTTAACCCACAGCTCAACTTAATTTATGCAAAACAAGCCAACATTCATTTTCTTAACACAACAGTGCAAATTTGTTTTCCAGTTACATTAAGAGTCCATTCTAAAATAGTCACAAGGCTTTATATGATCTATTTTCTTTCTTCTAGAATACACTTTATGCTTTGTGCTTGAACAAAACTAGTCAATAAAACTTTGCATTCCTTTTTTTATTTGTACATTCGTCACTACTGGAGAACTGCAGGTCCAAAAACTAGAGTGAAGCAAAGGACACTGAGAGCATCAGTGGCTGATACAGGTTATACAATACCTCTGCTGTCAAAACCATACAGGTGAAGGGGTCAAGGTAGAACTGATTGGACAAAGATGTTTTCACCTCAACCAAAACTGTGTAAAGAATTGGCATCCAGTGTTAAAATTTGAAAGCAGAGATCAATGTGTGTGTACAACAATTACTCATGTAATCTTTTTACACAGTCACATTATGGGGATGAGCCCCACTTTTGGGGACAAAAAGTAAGTGCCCATATTGTAAAATGCACTCAATTTTAGGGTGAAGAGTTAGTTTAAGGTTAAGGTAAGGGGAGGGTTAGGCTTAGGGTAAGTCTCCATGTGGACAATACAACATCAGTGATCAATGACAGTGTAGTGGGCTGTAAGATTGTCTATTATTGTCTATTGTCTGTAAGCCAAATTTCCCCTTTGAGACATTAAAGCTCTACTCTACTCTTCCCTGCCTGAGTGTAAGGCATTACCCCCACGTAGCTCAACTGCCCAGGTGCTTATAGTGTAAAGGTCTGCACAGACAAAACACAAAGCGAATTTTACCGCATAAGGTGTCAATGGGAAGGTGACAGATATTTTTATGTTTGATGTTCGGTGATTGGGTGAAGTTAATCCTGAGATGTCATGGGTAGATGAAGCAGAGCCAGATGCACACTTTTAAAAACTGGAAGTTGTGCATATATTGGGAGGAGGCAATAATTGAGAAAGCTATTGACAAAAAACAAGTCATAATGGGTCATTGTGTCCTATTGCATGACCTAAAAACTGCATGTATTGTGAGGAGATCCAGATGAAAATGAAGTTGGTTTGCAGTGTCTGACAAAAACAGAGAAAGCTGTTGACAATAAACAAGTCATAACTGTTCATGAATTACATTAAAGCACTTGGGTTATGTATAGCCACATTGGCAGATGTCCCCAACTGTTCTTGGGAATTTAGCATGCTGATTAAAAAGCATATAGACACTTAGATGCTGCATTGGGCATTGTTAGTCAGTGTATTGATGCATCAACATTGCCACCATATCTGTCCGGTCTAGTTGCCCCTCTGAATGCATACAAGTATATTGTGGGAAGAGGTCTATCTGCTCTCTCAGCTACTATAACTCACTAAGTTATCAATCAATTTTCCAGCAGTGTGGATTGTCACAAAATACTAAACATTTATGTGTTATCCAGAATACTTTGTTAATCAAAATTAAAATTAAAACTAAAGTTGAGTCTACATTTTGTAATATTAGAACTTAATATATTCTGCTTTCATATTACATTGTTATATAGCCACTATGATGACTGCAAAGACTGGTTATGATGGGGAGGTGGTGGAGCACGCGAAATGGCAACATGAAAGCACTAAGGCAGAGAGGGAGACGAACATATTTAAAAAGACAGTCACACAACAATAGGCAAACAATGGAGGTGTGTCACCACGCTGTTGGATAGATGTGACCAGCTGATAGCCTGTGTTACAAACTGTGGAAATGGAGCTTAAAGGACATGCAAAAATTACAAGGTAGAAAGAGTTAAATAAAAGGATATTGGTTGCAGTATGGGAAATGTAGGTTCCAGCGTTTTTGCAGCTTGAGACTAAAAGTGGAAATATCTCCTCTGCTGCTTCTATTTTGACTTCTTTTTTTTAAAATCTTTTTGGCAGGCAAGACAATTTACGTAATCTCATGGGATGGTGTATAATAGCACGCCACTTTTAAAGACACTCACATGTCATGTCTACACATTTTAACCTTTTTGCGTGTCACTTAACGCTGTTGGGTTTTTTAGGCACAAAAACCACTTGGTTAGGGTTAGATTAGAGTAACTGTTCAATCAGGAGAGACACGTTAAAGAAGTAAAGATAATTGTTTATTGTATAGATGATATTGACAATTGGCCTTGTCAAAAGTCTTTGGCGCTTAGACTCTACAGGGAGATTTTGTAATCACGGGACATCAGTCCTGAGCAGCAGCAAGATAAATCCCCCCATAGAGTCCAGACATTGGTGGTGGTGGTGGTTGATGTCGTCCGCTGAGACTGATAAGGCTGATAAGTTTGATGAAGTGATGAACTGATGAATCTGCAAAGACTGGCTATGATGGGGAGGTGGTGGTGCATGCAAAATGGCAACATGAAAGCACTACGGCAGAAAGGGAGACAAACATATTTAAAAAGACAGTCACACAACAATAGGCAGACAATGGAGGTGTGTCACCATGCTGTTGGATAGATGTGACCAGCTGATAGTTCAATTACAGCCCCAGATAATGACAGCAAAGGAAATTATGAGTGAGCATGCCTGAGAGATGTGAAAGCTGTGATGGTATGAGAAATAAAACCACAAGCGTATTCATGCAAAGATAGTCCTCCTGACTGAAGTTTCATTATAGCTCCATTAAAAATGCTGTAAAAATGTTCCTTTTAACAGCACTAAAATGCTCAACGTGACGGTTAAAATATCTGGTAACAATGTCTCGAGTCATGGTAAAATGTGTCCAGTTAGTGGTTGGTTAGTGGTCTAAAACAGTGCTCTCCTACAAGTTTTTGCCTACAAACTATTTAGCCAACCATCCAACCCGCCTCCTCCTAATAAGGCAAAATCACCATATAAAAATAAAAGAAAGTCACATTATATTGACGCCAATGCATCAGTTCCCCTGTCACTCAAACATAATGTTGTGAGGCCCCAAAGGAGTCAGCAGACCGTATGGAGCTGGGTAACCCATTCCACCATTGTGGAACCACAAACAAGATCTGGATCATGATTCCATACCAGTCACTGACAGTATTACCATTCATTTGCGGACCGGATCGGACAGGAGGGGACATACGGCCTAATGAGTGACAAAATATTGCCATACTAAGCTTTGTAATATTAGTTCCTGGCTCAAAAACACTTTGCTTACTGGAGTCTGTACCAACCTTTGACAAAGCGGATTCATATCCTGTGAACATATTCTGAGTACATAAAGGTTAAAATAACAAATATATTCCATGTGATCAGAGGCTGTTAATACAATATTACTTCTACTACATGACTGATTCATTTACTTATTCAACCTTTATTTGCACAGGGTAGTTTTTATGAGCACATACAGTTTACTTTGTCTCTGCAATTATTTAGTACACAAATTATTTTTCCCAGTGACATTGCATTAAACATAATGTCTTGGAGACAGGGTTAGTCACAACAATTCCCAGTTAGCAGTAACTGTAAAATAACATAAATAAAATGACAGAAACAGACAGCTCTGACAATTATATAAAATAAACACAATACTGGTTCAATGACAGTAGTCACTGTTGATTAGAACATAGTGTTGGAAGTTTCAGAGAGGTATTTTGATTTTTCCTACCATTTCCTAACCACAGGCTCAATGACATATTTAGACTGAAATGGCACATAATGAGTTACTGAAAACAAAAATGAAAAACTCTGAAAACATTTGAACCCGAAGTACGACTCATTTCTTTCTATTTTAGTGCCTATTGCCTGTTTTGCACCTGTTATCTCTGGTCCAGTCAGCCTGACAAAAAGGTTAAAAAGAGACAGGAAGGCTGCTAGCTGCGTAGGTGCTGACAATGTTTCACATCAGCAGAGAAATGTTACATCTGTTCGTTGGAGATCTATGTTCTACATTATAAACAAATCAAATAGGAAATATATACACATATGTACATGTACAATTATGGTTATATAGACACTCATAGACATTTACAGATGCGGTTACACTTAGTTAGCCACACACGGTATGTAAAGCAGCGTAGTGTATGTGTGAACCATAAATCAAGGGTCTAAGGATAGAAGTGTTGTACATAATTTGTATAACATAAATATATTCCTTTACTGAAACTCTGTCTGTAATCAGATCTGGTTTCATAACCATAAACTGGAGATAAAGCTGAGATGGTTTAAGGTTGATTGAAGGTGGATTGAGGGCCAGAGGTTTCTGCAGGAGGGAGCTGTTGTCAGCTGCTGTTTTCACCTCCTCATAGAAGTCGGCCACAACGTATTTCTTGTCCACCCACACAACATCCCTATTGTACAGACAAGGCTTGGTTATGCGTTGCTGGTATTCCTGGGTTGTCCTCATCTGTTATACTGTTTTGTTACCATGAGTGGGACAAGCTGTGGACTGATTGAAACTGTTTGGCATCTTTTTACAATTAACATGGTTAAAATCTCCAAGGAAAAAACAAGGGGCATCAGGTGAGATAGATGACATTGCTGCAACACTGAAAAGATGACATCGGTAGCAGCTTTGCCATTTGCCCTGGGATGGATATACACCACTGTTAGGAATATTAGGGGAAATTCTCACGGCAAAGCTTGATGTCCGGCAGGCAGATCCTCTGACATACAGTGACACTACTACACCATGGAGCTTTCCCTGTTATCCTTTGGTCACGGTCCAAACGGATCAGGATTCCAAATCCATCAATGTCCAATATAGAGTCCAGGTCAGTGTCAGATAATCACATCTGAGTAAAAGCCATCACACACACATCTCTGAATTCATGCATAAATTTAATTTATTTCTAATTTTGTGATTGAAATCTAAGGAGAAAGTCTCGAGTGTAGTGGATCCTGTTTATATTAGATTTGTCAAACAATCCCAAGGCGAGGATCAGCATGGTTGTCAGGAAAAGTAGGACTAATATCTCCATCTTCGAACTGATCACGGTAAACTCATAGGAAAAAGCGGTACGGCAGGAGAACACTGGTTTAAAGCCTAGTGAACACTGGTTAACTAAACAATAAGTTAAAAGACACAAACAAACAGACAGACACACGGAGCACAAGAGCAGCGCCATCATGCTTGTATGTGTATATGTCTGTCTTTGTAAAACACTTTGGTGCAAAACCTGTTTGCTTTTTAAAGTGCTATATAAATAAAATAAACTTGAAACTTGAAACTAGAAATGTCAAAGACTCCACTGTCCCTGTTACATGCTGAGTATCTTGACTGCTCTTCATATTGTGCTTTGCTGTATCTGGTTCAGCATACCTTACCACCACTCTGTGTTCTGTCAGTGTGAGGGCTCCCTCTCTTGACCATCTGCTGCTCTGTGTCTTCTGTCTGTAAAAATATTTGTACTGCATAGTCAGGACCCAGAAATATCAAACTGATGTCAAAGAGCTGCTGACAAATACACACTATGTGTTGCCTTGTATCACATCGTGTATCATATTAAGTTGTATTTAAACACACCACAAAGATTAGAGATTATATCCAAAATGACTTTTTATTTCTTCTTCTTTTTAATCTCTTAAAGAAATGTGGTTAATCTTTTTTTAATCTTTTCATAATTTTTCTTGCAGCAAACAAAAAACAGTAAATAAATCATTCTCAGGCACTGCTAGACTGGGGACCCCTGCCAAAAGAAAGATGACTATATTGATCCATCAAGGGTACGGTACAGATGCTGGAGACAAGAACTCTTCCTGCAGAGCATAAATCCAAATGAGCAAATGTTCTTCACACTTCACCTCAAATTTGACTTTCTGGTGTTGGTTGACATGAGCTGGTGTCATTTTATGTAAAGGAACTTAACTAAAATGAAAGGGGGATGAACCTTTGACTGCCTTCTGTTTAGTTTAGCCTCTGTTGACATACTGTATACATTAACTCATTTTTTTGTGGAAGACTTGGCATCCAAAGTTCAGACTGCCACATTAATGTGGTAGTAGGCATGTCTGAAGGACACAGAGGGAAAGGACAGAAATGTGTGTATATATGAGGGTGCTTCCTCTTTTGCAAGCTGATGAAAAGAGGAGAAGCGAGAGAGTAAGGAGAGAAGATTTATACAGGAATAAAATCATCCACACAGATTGCTACAGTTGAATATTTTGTTGTAATTTTTCATTTTATTTGAAAGTGTTTGTATGTACAAGTCAAACCCTCTCAACACAGTTCTTCAGGGAGAAGCTGGACACAACATTACTTAATTGGGTAACTTTGGGAGGAGCAGGTATGGTGATGACACGCTTGAGATAGCAGCGGCGCCTAGAACAAAAAATCAACATATAAATACACCTGACTTCATATCATAAAACAGGGCTACGATAGCATCAGATTGATGATCAAGTTAAATGTTACATGATTTCTGGGTTTTGCTGGAATTGTTACAATTTTACCAAAAAATTGACAACATTTGTGTTTTGGGTCTTTTTGCATACTCGCATAAAGAATACTGTTGGCCTACCAGTAATTACGGTCAAAGAAGCTCTCGTTGACATAAGTGTAGAACTGGCAGTTGGGATCCTCTGTGCATTTCCACTGGCACATGTCTGGGTCATCCATCAGCTCATAGCTAATGTCAGACCCTCGAAAATCTATTCCTTCATGAGCGTCCAGCACCCAGCCTGTTAGCAAAGAGGAACAGGATAGACTGTTGGCTAAACTACAGAAATATTGCACTAAAATCAAATTAAAAGGATTAACAAACATTGATAGGTGCTGAATCATTCTAGTCTTTTCTTTTATCTATTAGATTACATCTAAATACAAAGATTTACATCACAAACTCCCTGCCCAGTGCCATCTTCTCCTTCTATAGGTACCACTCACAGTACCTGTCCCCCTACCAGCTCCCCCCACAGGCTTCATCTGTCACTACCACCTTCACCACTTACCTTCCCCATACAGACCATTATTTCCCACCATAGACTCACTGCAACTGGCTCATCACTGTCACCGGCAACCCACTTAAGCCAGTTGTAAGCGGTAGCATCACACAGTAATGAGTAAAAGCAATTGGCACAATTTGGCCAATTGGAGATAACTGGAGAGGTTCGGGGACACCAGTGACACCACAAACTAAAAACTCCCTAGCTCCCATAAGGTTAGGCCTAGAGATATGGAATTTTATACAGGTTGACAAGATGTAGAAGGTATGTGGTGATTTGCATGGTTCTGGCATAAAGCATGTCCTAATTACTGTTATTCAAATATGACTCATTATAAACGAGGACCAAAAACACCTTTTTGAGCCTTATTTGAACTGATGTTGTTTTGTTTGTGTTTTAGCCACATGCTAAACAAACACATTTACAGAAACTAGAAGATGTCACTTGTCAAATGAAGCCTAATACATGTATCGTGGCCTTACAGTTCTTCTGTTACGAGCTTTTCCATTTGGGTGTGCTAAATAGGTGAAAATTCTATAAAAGGGGTGGATGCTAAAGGGTTAAATGCATCCCCATTTTAATTAATAAGAGTTTGCCGAGCTACTTTCCTATTTCATGTCAAAGTATGACAAAATTCTCATTTTAGGTGTTTTTAACATCCATACCTGCTGCCTTTCTCAGACGTTTGTAACTGATTTTATGAACACTTTAGAATCTTTTAACCTCACTCAGGCAATACAAGAACCTACACATTCCAAGGGTCACACTCTTGACCTAGTTCTGTACAGCAGTCTCAGCTCCAACAATTTTGAGATTAAGGATATCTGTGTGTCTGATCACCAAGCAGTTTTATTCAATGTGGTTTTAACCCAATTACCATTTAATCACAGCACACCCATAAGCCACCATGTTTTTAATTCTATGTCTGCTAGCAAGTTTTCTGAGCTTTTTACTAATGCCTTTTTAACTGCCTTTAATCTTCATTTTAATACAGAGGAGCTGGTCTCTCTTTTTAATCACACTTCTCAGTCTGTCCTGGACTCTGTTGCCCCCCACGATAAAAAGTCAAAGACAGAACCGCAACCCTGGCTAAACGGATCCACCAAAGAATTAAAGCGGGCCTGTAGGAGAGAGAAACGCAAATGGAAAAAAACAAGTTTACATGTATTTTATGAGATCTGGACGGACGCAATGACAAACTATCAAAAGGCAGTTAAAGAAGCTAAAACCTAATTTTTTTCTAGTTTAATTTTAGCAAGTCATTCTAACCCCAGTATTTTATTTAAAATAATAGACTGAGTGACCACCACCTCCCCTTGTCATTTTATTGATGCCTCACAAGAGATGTGTGAGAAGTTTCTAAATTTATTTAGTGAAAAAGTCATGGATATAAGGCAATAAATCCACCTATAATTGGTTTTATTCTTACCTTTTAGAAAGAACCTTCTTGGTCACCATCGGTAACCTCACTTCTTCCATAGCCCACATTACCAGTGGTGTACCGCAAGGTTCAATTTTAGGTCCAATTTTATTTTCCATCAACATGCTTACACTTGGCCAAATCATTCAACAACACAACATTTCTTTTCATTGCTATGCAGACGACACACAGATGCCTCCAACTAGTTCAGAACACAGCAGCTAGGCTTCTTACAGGTTTTAACAGACAACATCACATCAACCCAATCCTGCCTTCTCTCCATTGGCTCCCTGTTCATTTTAGAATTGATTTTAAGATTTTACTGATCTCTTTTAAAGCACATCTGGGTCTGGCTCCCACCTACGTGACAGATATGTTGACCCCGTACGAACCAGCCCGCAGCCTTAAGTCCTCAAGTGGGGCCCTTCTGGCTGTTCCAAAGTCAAGGCTTAAATCTAAAGGTGACCATGCTTTTGCCATCAGGGCCCCTTGGCTTTGGAATGACCTGCCTGAGGAGATAAGGCTCACAGAATCAGTAACTTTTAAATCACCTCTCAAAACCCATTTCTACAGACTTGCTTTTATGTACTGTTGTCTTTCGATCATCTTTCTATAGTCTTTTAATCTTTTTATCATCTCTCTATTGTTTTTCATTGTCTTCTGCTGCCTCCTTAGGGTCAGACCTGTTATTGCTTTCTGTGCCGTGTCTTTGCTTTGCATTGTACTGCTTTTGCTTTGTCTGTCAAAGCACTTTGTAAACTCTGTTTTTAAAGGTGCTATAAAAATAAAGATATTATTATTATTAAAGATGCTACAGCCATGTTAGCGGCTCTGTGAAGCTGTACTTAGACACAGCATTGCTTTGAGTAAATTGTAATGTCAGCATGCTAACATGCTCACAATGGCAATGCTAACATGCTGATGTTTAGCAAGTATAATGCTTACCATATTCACTATCTTAGTTTAGCGTGTTTGCATGCTAGCCATTGCTAGTTAACACTAAACATAAAGTACAACAAGGGCTGATTGGAATGTTATTAGTTTTTCAGGTATATAATCCAAAGTCTTGGACAAAATGAAAGATGAAAAATTAAGGAATCACCAAGATTATTACAAATTATCCAGAGGCAACATGCGTATACCAAATGTCATGGTAATCCATCCTGTAGTTGTCAAGATATTTCACTCAAAGCCACAAATGTGAACCTCATAGTTATTGAGAGTTGATCCAAACAACCAGAATAGAACACATGGTCTGTAATATGTGACGGTCTCCTGTATGTCTTTTCTCAATGTTTTTGATTGACTAGTGATACATACTGTTATCTAGCTGACAGAAGCGTGCTGGTAGTCCAGATGTTGCTCCCTCTTTACTTATGGTCACCATTTCATTGGGGTTGTTCTTCAGATAACAGTTGAAGTCATTACTGCAAAAATAATGAAAATAAACCTTGAAAGTATGTCTACATTTTGAGATAACAGAAAGAACAGATAACGACATTACAAATGTTGCCTATTTGATACACGAATCATATAAATATTTGTTTGACTTGACTGAGACAGTAACGTTGTACCCTTTAAAACTGCTGGCAAACACACACTACCTGGTGTAAGAGAAGTAGGTGCAGAGTGGATGAGCAGAGCACAATGTCTGACAGTGTTCAGGTGAGGCAGCGGGCAGCGTCTCGATGTTGTTTCCCTTGATTTCAGTTCTTGGAAAAAGCTTGCCCTGACACACTGTACAAAACACAGGTCAAACAATGAGAGAGCATGCACGGCAACCTGCAGGATGCTTTCCTAATGCTATGACCTTTGCTGTTTGTGTACCTGTGTCAAAGGACTGAGTTTTTTCTGCTTTGTGGGAGAACCCAGATACTACACCAGCCTTTCTTTCTATAGTAGGAATCCTTGGTATTGTCCAGCTGAATTTAAGGTGGCACTTGTACCTAAAAACAGAACAAGAAATGACACCATCAGGGAACATCACTCCACAAGAGTTAAATCTTATACTAGTCAGCATGTGAAAACAGTTGTACAATGTCTACTTTGGCTCTGGTGGAGTGTCAGGTGTAAGAAAACAACCCTGATGATGTCACAGCTATGTCATTAGGGTTATTTCAGCTTGGGCTCAATATTTTTTACAATATATATTCTGACCAAGGATCTTTGTTGCTGTCAGCTGTCAAATAAAGGCTTGCCAGAAGAAATATTAATGTCACTCATCCACATATATCTACATTGGCACTCCTCCTCCTGACTCTTAACCACAAAACCCACAAATACTAAGTATGCTCATGAACCAGTACCTACAAAGCTACAGACTAATACGTCTAGTTTTTGAAGCCATGTTCAGTAGTTAAAGAACGATTTCACAATTTTTCAAGTCTGTTTTAAAACATAAGTCAAATGCCCATATGAAGACAACAACAGGTTTTGTTTGCTGTAATGATCCTTTCCTACAGTAATACACTTTCAATAGAAGTGATGGGGGACAAAATCCACAGCCCTCATTTTGTGCAAAAAATGTATTCAATAGTTTATAGTTACAGGATAGTTACAAAAAGGGGGAATTTCATGCTAAAAAAGACTGACTTTTGAGAATTTCAGTGCAGGAGAAGAACACGTTTCCTCTTATAAGCCAATAAAAGACATTACTTAAGTAACAGCATTACCTCTGCCTCCAGAGCAGCCCTGCCTTCACAAAATGACAATACAATTTAAACTGCAATGTAATATTATGTGAGTTTTACCTGATTTTCTCCAATGTGAAGACTCCATTTACAAAAGTAAAGAACTGACAGCCAGGGTCTTGTGTGCAGGCTCTCTGACACTCCTCATAGTCACTTGTGAACAAGAATCGGTAGTCTGCCCCTAGGAAGTCCACGTTCTGGTACACCTGAGAAAGACAAGGTTCTGGCAGACAGACAGAAAGAGTTAAAGAGAGTTTCACCACACATCACTAATTAACTAGTGACCAACTAACTAGTGAATAACTGTTAAATGGTTCAGTGGTTGTGTGCCTACTTGGGTCTGGGTCACAGGATTTAAGAGAAAACCAAGACCCAAACAACCTAGATAGATGGACCAGCAGACAGACAGAAAGAATTAAAGAGTCACTAATGTCACTAATTAACTAATGATTTTAATAACTGTTTAAAATAGTTCCTACTTGTGTCTGGGGTACAGTTTTTGAGAGAAAAGCCAGAGGTGACACCCAGGAGTGGAGTCTGAACATTAGGCTGTCCAGAGGGAGTTGACTTGAGGTAGCAGTAGAAGTGCCTGCAGAGAGGGGCAGATTTTTTGTGTGCATTTAACTTAAAAACAAAAATTAAAAAGTGAAGAGAAAAGTGGTTTAGATAATAAACTGCATATGGAGAACAGTGTGCTCTGATTTATTTTAAATTACACTATGTTTTGCATCCAGTACAGTGACTTCTTGACCTCTAGAAGGAATTTGAGTTGGAATAAGATTTTGTTTGTTTTGTTTTTGTGCTTTCTAATTTTACAAAGCTTACTCTTAGTTTCTTGTTTTCTGACAGCATTTTAAATAAAATAAATCACTAGTACATCACAGTTAATCATTTATTTCTGATTATATGTCTATTGCTTGTTTGGTACCTGTTATCTCTGGTCCAGTCAGGCCGAATAAAGGTAAAGAATAGACAAGAGGGGTGCTGAGTGCACAGCTGCTGACAGTGATTCACATCAGGAGAGTAGAGAGATGTTATGTCTGTTCCCGGGAAATCCACGTTCTCCAGAAGCTCATGGCTACATTCTGAGGAAATAGAAAAGGAGACACACACCTACAGTATTTATATGTACAAATACAAATACACACATATCAAATAGATTTTACCACATGTAAATGGTAAAATATAAACTCAAATACATGATCATACTTAGGTAGTATTACCTTCACTAATGGAGAGGCCGCAAAGGGAGAGCAGACTCACTAAAATCAAATGTGTTCTCATCTTCTCAGTTTCTCTGGTATTCTGCTGAGATTATTGAAGCACAACTACAGTACAGTCAAAAGAAGTGAATTTGCAGCTGCAGGCTCCCCAAAGGACTGTTTTGCAATCCTCACATGTATACATCTGTTTTACCACTGATTGTTGACACATACAGCGATTGGCTCACAGGAATTGCATGCAGCTGCCTTCAGGTGCAATGACCCAGACACACAACCTTGGAAGCTAGATCGACAAGTATCAATGTTTGTCAAATGAGCATGCAGGAGAGCTAACTGAAAATTGTCCAATATTTGCAGATGTAATTTGACTAACCTTTTAAAATCAATAAATGAATGGGACTTGGTTAAAAATTAGTGAGATAAAAAGGTGTGATTTTATGTATTCATAGTCAAAAATCAGTTGAAACTAAGACCTCTCAAGTTTATTGGACGTTCCTAAGTCATATCAAGGGTTGATCACTCTTTGGATGGTGTCTTGCTCTGCTGACCGGTTTATCCTGTCACTTCATTGTATTTTTTGTCCTTTAGAAAACACATTTTGCTTGAGCAGCTGCCAGCTGCGGCCTGCAACTTGCAAGTCACCAGCAGTGATAATGGTTTCATTTACTTTGATCCCAGGGTGAAGACTAAAAAACTCAGTTTTGTGATAATAAGAAGCCAAAAGGAGCCTGAATCTGGGTTAATGTTCTGTTTGTACAGCATGTTTCCACCCACTGGCCAAGAAGGGCAAGACAGAAAAACCGTATAAGTAGAACGAACTATGGACGAGCATAAAGCATCAGTAGTTTATAGGAATTTAGCAACCTCTGCTGTCTAAACTGTTAAAGTGCAGAAACCTTTTCCCCTCAACCAGTTGTATAAAAGAATTGGCATTAAAATTTGCTCCGAATGATCAACTTTGATGAATATAGAAGCCTTCAGTGTAAACTGTAAACTGATATTGATATTAATAAAGCAGGTAAAGTTGAAAGTCAATCTTTATTGATTTGTTTACAGCATACAAAAAGAGTCATCTGTAGCTTAAATTACAAACAAATAATGTCAAGAAATTAACCACCATAGAAAATTCTTTTTTTTTTTTTTTAAATGCAGTAGTGCAATGCAAGGAGTGGTTATACATATCAAACAACAGGAACGGTTTAGTGTGACAGCTGATGTGAGTTTGAATGTCAGATGTCTTTGAGCATGTCTTGTCCCTGTGGGTTCTCCAGCCAGGTAGGAGGCCAGCTGGCTTTGATGCTGGGTCTGTCCTTCAGAGAGTTATAGTAAGCTGCCAGTTTAGGGTAACGCTCCTCAGATAACCTACAGAATGAAGAAAAGTTGGTGTGAACTTCAAATTACACATTTAATGCACCTTGATAATCAATCCATTCATCTTGCCAAGCAGCATTAAGTCATTCTCAGGCATTTGATTAATGTCATTTAACAATATTTAGTACACTTACCCAAAACGGAAGACGTAAGCGACGCTTGGAAAAACGATCACATCAGCCAGTGAAAAGGTCTTTCCTGCCAGGAAGGAGCCTGATACCTATAACACAGAACAAAGGAGCTAATTCCATATTCATGTGCTGGCAGGCAGATCTGACAACATGTTAATGAAGAGGACTGCATTTGGGGAGGGGGTAACTCATTGAAGACACACATGGGCCTCCAACAGCTGTGTTGAATGGGTATATTTTAGTTAACTAAAATACAAAATACATTATAGGTATATGTGTATATAAAATGAATAGTTCAACATTTTGGGAAACAGCCAATCCACGCATTCTTGCAGAAAGTCAGATGACTAGATAGATACCACTCTCATGAGGGTGGTATCAATCTTCTTATCTAACCTTACATTTCCTAAAAAATGTTCCTGATTTTGCTACAATCCCAAGAAGATTAAAGTTTAATTATCGTGTCATTAATTAAACTTGTGTCGCAAACCTTTCCCAGACTTACCAACTGGTGTTATCACACTAGAAGTACAATTTCTTATACACACACACACACACACACACACACACACACACGCGCGTGCGCAATAGTATGTACCTGCAGGGCTACTTCAACAAACCCTGAGCAATTGCCAATCACTGCAGCTCTGCATTTGTGTAAATATGTTTGAAGGTACAGCATCTTCAGCTTTACCTTCTGCAGGTATCCCTCCCACAGCTTGAGCTCAGCACTCAAAGCCTCTCTGTTTCTCTTCACAGCAGAGTCGTGCCTCTCCCCCTCCGGGACCTTCCAGTCGTAGTAGATAACATCAGCTGCAAAATGTCAACAGACAATCAGTTGTAACACCAGCTCTCCAAGGTATGAAAGCCGTGGGAACTATCAATGAAGCCCATCTGCACACTGTACATCCCCACCCACATTGTGCTTAGACTAACTGCTTTCACTTCCCCTTGCAGCTGATTGTGAGGTCAGTCAGGACATTATTATGTAATTTCAGTAACTAAAGACGGTGAAAGTGTCTCAGATAAAGTTTGAAGCAGCCTACTCAGAAAATAGAGTATTCACTTGAGTATTTATAATCATGTACAAGATTGTGCAACTGATAGCTCTGTGCAGCTCCCCTCTTTTTGCAAGCTCTCTCCAAAAATACCCCATCCCATGACTCGCATGCAAGTCTCTCCGAACATGTGATTCTTTGTGGGATTAAAATCATTCCTTTCAAAATCACTTCCTGTTTAAGCTGTGCACAACATACACTTCATGCATAGTGCCAAGGCTTGATTATGTGATAGCACAGCTCATTAGTGCACACCGTGTGTTTTGAACACACAGCATGCACTAATTGGAGGGGTCAGCTGGGGGATGATGATAAGTCCCAAAGGCAGACATCTAAATGGCAACAACAACTATGTCAACAGGTATGTCCCGTTTTGCAATACAACAGCATTACTTGACTTCACAATACTTTGCATGTCAGGGTTTACATACCCATTTTCTGGGTGAACGTGACACCCTCAAACATGCGCTGGTACATCAGTGCTTGCTCAGCAGGGCAGTCAGGCATCAGCTTGTTTCCCTGGGACTTGAATTGGCTCTGTTGTTAGAAACATGAAAAGACCAACTATTATGAGCAGCTGCACGGAGCTCCGGTTTCTCTTCCTTTGCAGTGTGGGGTATCTGTTTGTCTGTGAGGTATTGTTAAAAAAAAAAAACACAGAGTACAGGGAACACTCCCGGATATTAACTCCTTGGCTGCATAAATGTTTAACAAGGGCCAAGTTCAGTTCCTTGGCCAAGTTCTTACCTCCAGGTACATGCAGGCAGCGTAGGACTCATTCAGGACATGAGACCCATGTTTGAAGGCTGGAAGCTTTAAGAAAGAGTGAAATGTAAACTTTGAATAGCTACTTAAAGCTTTATTTCTATCACAAAAATGAATATGATTCAGTGCTTATCAGGAAAATATGCACCCTGTTTAAAGTGAACTCACCTGTCCCCTGGGATTCATGGCCATGACTTCCTGAGACTTGTGCTCCATTTTCTCAAAGGCAAGCAGTTTCTGGTTGTAACCCTGCAGGTTCTTCTCCTCCAGGGCAATCATCACCCTCCAGCAAGGGGGAGAGCCGGAGCCCCACAGCAGAGTCATGTCCTTGGCCATGGTTTCAGACTGAGATGTTTCACCTGACGGTTGGAATTGTAGACGGTGTGAAATGAATGAAGAGTGAAGCTGGAGAGAGACAAATGCCTGGTTTTATAACAAGCACCAGTCCTCCACAACCGGATTGGTTGAGCTAAGTCCCATCCCATTTTTGTGTTATCATCAAAGATCTGTGGCTTAAGACAGTTGAGATAGTTCACCCCCTTCTTCTGATAACATGATATCATATTTTAAGTTCACATGTTACAGCAATGGCAAAGAACTGCTGGTTGCATTTATAAAGTATTTTCATTGTGGAATGTGTCTCCAGCTGCTTGTGTCCACAGGCATTACTGTCAAGCCAAACATGAAGAGGAGTGACTTCTCTTGCTTTGCACCATTGCTCTTTGATTTCACACACACGTGCAGGTTATGAAATATGGGGAAAAGGGAAACGAGAATCTTACACAAATGCTGGGGTTCTTTGCACTGAAATGGGCACAAACAATAAAACTAGAAACACTGAAATTCTAAAAATAATCACCCAATTCACAGCCTTTACAACTACTGAGTTTATGGAGATCCTATCATGGCTGCAGTAATGTCTTTTATGCTGTAATATTCCAACAAACATAACTGAGATCATGTTTATCTGTGAAGCCACCAGTCATTGATATTATCTTTGTTCGTTGTTTTGTTTGAAATTATCCCTGGAGTGATTTCCTGCTGCATGCATACGGTACTGTTGAAATCTCACAGTGACTCAGCACTTTTCTTTTACCTCTGTACACACAGAGAGAGGGAAAACCAGTCTTTTTATTATTATGTTTATTTCTTATATATTCTGACACAATCATTCATACTAAACAATCAAATCTGCATGTAATACACACTACATGATGTATCCCTACATTTGTGATTGACATTTAAGGTAGCATGGGATTGAAATATTTAACACCCACTAATCATATTGCAGTTTCTTTGTCTGTTCCTGAGTCATACTTTGAACTCTAAATGTAATGCACTTGAATATTTTCCAGTATCAACACTACGCTTAAGTAAACTGTGTGAGGAAATAAACCACAGTACTGCCCTGTAGTCAATACAGTTTGCCTTCACCATCTCTTTGATATTCTGGTCTGCGAAGAAAACTTGTTGAATGGAACGAAGTTGCAGATATCACATGAAAATCATGTGGTTTCTCCAAAGCCCATTCCTTGCAGCAACACTTTCTGACCAGCTGATTATGTGTATTATTTTATGTTTTTGAAAGGTTCGACAAAAAGATTGCATCATAATTTATCCCTATTTCAGGAACAATCCATTCAGAACAACTAGTGTAATGTGTAACTGAGTGACTGCACCGGTGACATTCCAACTCTTCATGTCATTTCATCTTCGATCTAACGTACGTGCAACTGAAAAAATTCTTTATCTGCTGTGCATGAGTATTTCCTGCCAGTGTGCATGAGTCAGTCATCCTGCTTGGTTGGCATAACATAAACATTTTGTGTTGACAAAGCATAGAGAGGAGAGCAAAAAAAGCTATGATGTTCACAACTGGTTTTTCTCGTTAAAAAAAATTTTTGTTGAAAAGATTTTGTTCTTCGTGAATTATTTAAACATTAAATACAATACACAAAATTCAAATAGTATTTTTTTTTTTTTTTTATTGTAAAGGCTAGGCTTATGCTACCCACTGGTATGTTTCAACTCCTAAATAGTCACATGAGGCCTTTTTGTCCAGGACTGGTGTTTCCAAAGTAAAGTCATATCTTGATCTGCTTCCCTGTTGTCCGGCTTTTCCTCTGCAAAGTCACAAAACTTGTTCTTGCAAGTTGATTGTTAGCAGAATTTCATTTCAATAAGATGTGGGCCTGCAGACTTTCCCAGCATATACTGGTTCACTGATACAGTACATTGCTCATGTTAGACAGGCAGAACGGACTGTTCCCATGTCAGTTACAAAGAAACACCAGAACTGACCTTCTCATCATCAGCTGATGGAGGGAAAACAGGGGCAACCGAAAGTCCACAGTGCCAGAACTAAGCACGGACCCGGATGAGCATCCAGAGCATAAGACGTGGAAGCTGCTGTATCTTTAGTGGCATGTAAAGTTCTTTTACACAGCTGATATGCACAACTATTTATTTTTTTATTTTTGTGATATAAAGTGATATAGACCAACACACAGAGCAGCTGCTGTGAATGTCTCAGAGAAGCTGTGCATTCTACATAAATGCAAAATCATGCACATGACACAATATAGATCTACTATCTCATTTATGCAAAGTCACGATGAATGTCATGTCATTTGAGTTAGCTTTGTGTAGAGCAAACCTGTTCTGGCATAGACGTTTAAACAATACAACCATCAGGTCATGTCCTTAACGACACCACCCACATTTTCTAGATACAAGATAGAAAATCTATGGTACAGTGCACTTGAAGTAAATATTATGTTAACTTTTTTTTATGGATATCAACTTACATGAGCTCAACAATAGCAATAGTAACGTCCAAACTTTAATTCAGGCGGTGAAATGACTTTATCAATAGACTCAAAGAGGTAAGAATGCACTGAAAACTGGTTATAGTAAATTCTTCATGTATTAGTCAGCAGAGACTGGCGCCAGATATACCACGACATGTATTTGAGCAACAAAAAGCTGCTATACAAACAATGCCACATGTGATATTTTGTCTACTACATAAGCCTGTTGCCTTCAGTGACCTGTGAGTTTCAATTAATTGACAAAATGATATCTCTAAATTAAATAAAAAAGTTAATTTGACAAAAAATAAAACATATAAATGCCATTGTAACACTAATATATTTGGAACATAATGCTCATCTGATTGCTTTCCTTCTTTTTTAAACATCAGAAAAATAGAAGCACTATATTAAACAGTTGCAAACACTTTTTAGACGTGACTGTAAAGTGTGTGTGTGAACATCTCAGATGTCTTTGAGTGTGTCTTGTCCCTGTGGGTTCTCCAGCCAATGAGGAGGCCAGCTGGCTTTGATGCTGGGCCGCTCCTTCAACAGAGAGTAATACTCAGCCAGTTTAGGGTAAGACTCCGCAGATAACCTGTAGAACAGAAGGTACAGATGGAGACATTTGAACTCCAGCGTCAGTGCTTATTTAGTGGGTGAGACATCAAGGAAATGTGACAGGCTCCTCCCACTTACCCAAATCTGAAAAGAGTAGCAACAGTTGGAAAAACGGTGACATCTGCCAGTGAGAAGGGGGGTCCTGCCAGATGAGAGCCTGAGCCCAGCTACAAAGAAAGGGGTGAAAAATACAGCATGTTTGAACACAACAGTGCATTTTGAGTTTGTATGTTTGTGTATGTATAGATACCTTCTGCAGGTAACCCTCCCAGAGTTTGAGTTCAGCAGTCAGAGCTTCCCTGTTTCTCTTCAGAGCCGAGTCATGCTTCTCTCCTTCAGGGACAAACCAGTCGTAGTAGATGACCGCATCTAAAAAAAAAAAAGAAAAAAAGATGAAGATTATACACACATCACCATAGTCAGTGGATAGTGGCTTCGATCAGTGTATGAGCCTATCATCATTGCACATTTTTTTTGTGTGTGTTGAGTGGAGTGTAGCATTTTCAGACTATAATTAAAGGATAAAGACTTTTTTTATTCAGGGGCCATGGCTGTATTTTCATTATCGATTAATCTATCGATTTCCTCAATTCATCATTTTGTCTATAAAATGTCATGAAATTGTGAAAAATATCCGTTGTAGTTCCCCACAGCCCAAGGTGACGTCTTAAAATGTCTTGTTCGTCTAACTAACAGTCCAAAACCCAAAAATATTAAGTTAACCATCATGTATGACAAAGAAAATCATCATATTTGAGAACCTGAAACAAGCTAATTTTGGGCATTTTACTTAAAAAATTACTTGATTAATCAACTAATTGTTGCAGCTCTATTCTTATTGTCTACATATCCCATAAAAAGCGCATCACAAATATACAGTTTTGTTTTTAAAAGAAGTTATGTAATATCCTCAAACACCTGGGCACTGTAGTTTCTAGCAAATATTCCACAAACGGGACTAAATAGTGCATTTGTTAGGGACTATTTTCAGCTGCGGATTAACACACATTTGTTGCTCTAGCTAATTTACTGCAGCAGACAGTGTATCTAGATTGACACAAAATAAACTATGGTAAATATAAAATATTGCCCGTCTTACCCTTCAAATCACACTTTGGTATAACTTGCAGAAATGCTTCAGTGTTTGTAGTAAAAAATAAAAATAAAAACAGGACCTCTTACTGTTATGCGTCTTTAACAATCTGAACCACTGCTACTTCAAATTAATAGAATAATGTTTATTGAATGAAACACAACAGGACGAAACCTGTTGGTATTATGCTGCAACAGTAGAAATAAACTGTGCATTCTTTATCTGTGCGGTAATGAACAAATATGAGGTAAGAGGTCAGATTTGGTTTGTGTTACAGCTTGTACGTCCCATGACGATAACACTGCAGTCACAAGCTTTGAGCTGCATACTTTAATGTGTTTGTCTTACTGAGTTTCTCATAGAAGGTGAGACCCTCAAACATGCGCTGGTACATCAGGGCTTGTTCTGCCGGGGTGTCTGGGATCAGTTTGGTCCCCTGTGACTTAAACTGGCTCTGCCATCAACACATATAGAAAACACACACACACACATTTCCATGCTTCATAATGTTGGATTTAGATATAGTTAGCATCTAGAGTGTCTTATTGGTAATTCAATTTGGATAGGCTCACTCACCTCGAGGTAAAAACAGGCTGCATAGGATTCATTCACAATGTTGTCTCCATGTTTGAAAGTGGGAAGCTGTGAAATGGAGCGATTATGGTGAGCATGACAAACAATTCACAGACAAACTGTTATTTAGCATTAATCAGATATGAGATCCTGTGCTATTTAAATCCTGTTTGCTAATGCTACTGGGAGCTAATTAAGACAACCTGCTGAGCTGTATCACACAGTAGGGCTCTTGGGGAACAAAACCTGGCTCACTAGCTCAGTAACTATGAATGACAGCATAGGTAGTGTTTTCCACATCAGTATGACTATAAAAATATTTACAGAAAAAAATGGGAAGTGCACATATTTTGCTTGAGCTGTCACAGCACTTGCATACTGTCAAACGTAAGACTAACGTACGCCAAACTGCCTTCAAAATCCTGTCAATTAAACCATATCTTTTTTACTAGTAAATATGGGCAACTGATAAAGCAAGAACTAGGACTTTTAAGTGACAGGTAATCATTTCTGATCATTTCGGCATACTGATAATGCACCTAGAGATCCTCTAAAGCAGTGGTTCTCAAACTTTTTCACATCAAGGACCCCTAAACTGACACAAATTAGACCACAGATAAGATTTTTGCTTTTAGACATTTTATTATGGTAAGTGTATTAAACCCATGATCAAAACAGTCGTACATTCTGCCATTGTGTTACTTATGGATGGAATTATGGTGAAAATAAATTATTCCTCTTTTTGCCCCCTGGAGCCCCATCAAGGACCCCCGAGGGTCCCCGGACCCCACTTTGAGAACCACTTTATCATTGCTTACACTGGTCCTTAGTGCCCTCTGTTGGTGTGTTGAGGGGAAAGACCCTTGTGTGAAGTAATACAATTTTACAAAGTACAAATTTTGCTTTAAAAATGAACTGCTTGGTGAAGTGAATATAAGCCGAATTAAAAAGTCCATCCATGTGATTCGTCAGAAGCCTTCAGTCATGTTTCAACATGAGTCCTTTTTGCCGAGAAGTCGGAAAACATTACATAAGTCAAGTTTTGAATGGAGTTTGGTGCTAACTGACCAAACAGCGCGTCTATCGGGGAAAGTCAACATGGAGGGAATGTACGCTGCCTGTGTTATTAATACAAGCTGTTGTAGTTAGTATGCGTTCATCACAATGGGATTTGAGGGAAGGGATGTCATGAATTTAGTCTATTTTACAAACTAATGTATACGGTGTTTTCTAAACTACTTCTCCCTACCTGTCCCCTGGGATTTATATCTATCACTTCTTGAGATTTGTGCTCCATCTTCTCGAAGGAGAGCAGTTTTTGGATGAAGCCCTGCAGGTTCTTCTCCTCCAGGGCTATCATCACCCTCCAGCAGGGAGGAGAGCCGGAGCCCCACAGCAGAGTCATGTCCTGGGCCATGGTTTTGGATTGAATAGCCTGAGACTTGGTTGGGCCTGTTAGCTGACACCGACGGATTTGTCTTTGCAGGATTGGTTGTAACTCGTCCCACAGTTTATGTGGATCGCAGGCTATAATAACTGTGCATATTGCCATCTAGTGGCTGGAAGAAGGAAATGCAACTTTCAAACAATTTCCCTTTATCATAATTTACCAACAACTGTATTAAACTAGATTTGGGGGCACATTTTAAGTAATTACAAAAAATCAATACACTTTTTGTTTCAATATATTTTTATATATATATATATATATATTTATAAATTTCACTGTTAAACAAATAAACACATACAATAAAATGATGTGCAGGTTATACAGTGTTCCTATGTTTCAGAGGTCCTTCAGGACATCATAACCCTGTGGGCTGGACAGCCAGTGTTGGGGCCAGCTGGTTTTAATGCTGGGTCTGTCCTTCAACAGGCTGTAGTATTTGGCCAGTTTGGGGTAGCGTCCAACCGACAGCCTAAAGAAGAAGACACTGATGTCACTAAAAACAAAGCAGTTTGGGAAAGGGGAACATCATCTCTTCCAGCCCATACTATACTGTGGATGAGTAGATAGAAGTCTGTCACCTACCCAAAACGAAAAGCATAAGCAATGTTTGGAAAGACAATCACATCAGCCAATGAGAACGCTCCCGCCAGGTACGAGCCAGCACCCACCTTGAATGAAAGAAGCACTGCTGTCAGCATGGTGTGTATGCATGTCTGTGAGAGCGTAATACACGTACCCTACCTTCTGCAGATAACCCTCCCACAGTTTGAGTTCAGCAGCCAGAGCTTCCCTGTTCCTCTTCATAGCAGCATCATGTCTCTCTTCTTCAGGGACAAACCAGTCATAGTAGATGACTGAATCTAAGACAATATGGATATTGATATAGTGTGTGAATTTGTTCACTGCTACTTCTTTCCTTTTCACCCTGTGCTGGTGTTTGTGTGTGTGCATCTTACTGAGTTTATCAGTGAGGGTGAGACCCTCCATCATGCGTTGGAACATCATTGCTTGCTCTGCAGGACTGTCAGGGATCAGCTTGTTGCCCTGCAACTTGAACTGATTCTATCATAGCAAAGTACCAGAAAACATAAAGATTATATGTATATATATATATTCAATATTTTTCACATTTACTGAGGTTGTTTATGAACTGATGAGCAGAAGCATGTAGTGTATCCTTCCAGTTCAGTAAATAGGAAGTTTTGACAGTTTACCTCCAGGTATAAACATGCAGCACTGGACTCATTCAGTATGTTGTCTCCATGTTTGAAGGCAGGGAGCTGGCAGAAAGAAATGTCATGGTATTGGCATAAGAAGGTGGGCTTTTAGGTTGCTAATTGTGCAGTACAGTCTGTGCCACATGTGCATTTTGTTATGTGCAGCATGACTTAAAAAAATACATTAAGTTGCACATGGTTTTTACTCAAACATTTTATAGTGCAGGCACACTAATAAAGTTGAACACTGACTATATAGGAAATTAATCTTTTATTCAGAGGCCTCCCTAGTCATTACTGGACATTAACTATGTTGTTAAGTTAATCCATAAGCGAGAATATTGCAGTACTTGACTGATGGCTGGTATTAATTCCTCACCATGTTTGTACATTTTACTGTAATCATTATATGCACGCTAACCCTACCTGTCCTCTTGGGTTGATTTCCAAGACTTCCTGAGATTTGTGCTGTTCTTTCTCAAAGGACAGTAGCTTGTGTTTGTAGCCCTGCAGCTTCTTTTCCTCCAGAGCGATCATAACTCGCCAGCAGGGAGGGGATCCAGCCCCCCACAGGAGACTCATTGACTTTGCCATGGACACAGAACGGAACGAGTCAGTGAGACAAGGATATGAAATGAAAGGACGCAGCGAATAAAGTGAACAGCACCTCACAAATCCAAAGGTCAGTCATTAGTGGCACGCCCACGAGTTCAAGTGTGGGTTCAAGGGGCTCAGAAGTGAAAGCAGTGAAGAAGAATGACACGCACATTCTTTTTTTTTTCACTCAATAGTTTTTTGGGTTTTTTTATTGCAGAATGTGTATACACAGCATTTCAAGTGAAAGTGTATGTAACCATGACTTCATGTTCAACTCACTACATGACATTTATGCAGTGATGTTTCCCAGGTTTGTTGCACTGTGAGAGGAGCGGAGACTTCAGCTGGGACTTCAATTTATCCAGACTGTCCCACAACCTGTTCAAGTTCATACAAAATGTGACCACAGAGTTCAAAGCAAACGTCCAGATATTTCAGCTATAACCACATCTTTCCTTTCTTTTCTTTTTTTTTTAATTACAATTCACATAATAGCCTCTTTTGACCTTTTCTCTCAGACTATAATACAAGTTTCTACAGAAATTACAAAAATAATACAGAACACGAACCGCACTAAACATGCACACTGTAGTACTACAGTTTAGGGTGTCTCGCAGCTGACGAGGGCATTTACACATTATATGCAGTCTTCTCTGCACGTCCTTCAAATAGTTTATTAAAATTTTTAAAAAATGTCCTTATCTTTTTGTCTTTTTACACTTTACAAACAGTTCCTCTGAGATAAATACTTCCTTTTTTTCTGTTCAAAATCAGTCATTCATTTCAGCATGAGAGACTATTAATGTTGAGAAGAGTAAGGTGCAATAAGAAAATGACTGTCCGAGCTTTCAAATAAATACTGAGAACAATTTTGCCAAAATAAAAAAGTGAATCCAACACTTACACTGTATCACCTCGATGCAACTACACCTGCTAATGTGACATTTGTGAGTTTACTGAGAAGCAGGAGGTGAGTAAAACAAGAGGGAGAAATGGCGAAAAGGTACAGCATTGTCCCTTTTAGATGAAAGGCACACATCAGATTGAAAAACCTTTCACGTTCCTACTAAAACACAAACTACACTCGTCACTTATCAAACGTGCAGCCGTGGAAGCGAACATTTGCATTTTCACAAAGGATAATTTTCAGTAAGCCTCTTTGTTGGTGTTGATGTCTCGGGATTCTTTGAAACTGGATAAGAGAACTAATGAAACTTCCTTTTCAGGCCATTCATCTTTACAACCAAAATTCACAGCTTAAATACAAGGAAAATGGTGAAGTCACAGCTGCAGAAACTTACAAGCAAAAATTATCCCTTTGTACTAATACAATGTTTCAAATATATCGTTACATAAATAAAAATTTCAATTCAGTGCAGACGCAGCATCACTGAATTACTTTTTTTTTTCCTTTTCCTTGCCTTGATGTTGAATACATCAGTCCTTATTCGATGCATTGTCTTTCTTTACTTCCATGTTTTCCCCTGGAAGATTTTTCTTTGTATTGCATTTAAAAAAAAACAACACTATCACAACTGCAGCTTCATCACTCAGACACATCAGGCAAGATTAGCAGCAAAAACCTAAAGGGGTTTCTGGCTGGTGCAATAAAACTCTGTAAAGTGTGGCGAAGGCAGCCGGCAGACAGTGACTGTGTTTTCATGGCGACGGGGACAGGCCAGTGGTGGGTAGTTACATCTGTATATCCGGAGAATCGGTTAGTCCTAAAGCAAGTGCTTCCTCTGGGGTCAGACCGTTCTTCAGAGTCCGCCTCACTGTGAGGAGAGGAGAGGAGAGGAGATGAGAGGAGAGGAGAGGAGAGGAGAGGAGAGGAGAGGAGAGGAGAGGAGAGGAGAGGAGAGGAGAGGAGAGGAGAGGAGAGGAGAGGAGAGGAGAGAGTTATCACATCGTCATGTGATAAAAAATGTGACTTTAAATAACATTGCCAATTACACTTGCCCCAAACACATCAGTGACAGCTCGGATCTTGCTGTTACTCAAAACCCATTTTTTTAAATGTTTGATTTTATTTCCAGCACTACTCTGTACTTGTATTCTGTTTTAATTTTCTAAGTTATTTTTCTCTTACTCATTATTAAAGGGGTATTCAAGAGATTTCGTTTTGCATTTTCATTAAGTTGAGGAACTCGGGAGAGACAGATTTTAAAAAGGTCAAAACTGATGCAGCAGAGGCCGAGATAATGTGACTTTCAGTCTCTAATATGGGTCCATTTCCAAAAAGACGGGATCCTACATTTCCCATAATGCAACTAATACATGTTAATGTTGTTCCAAAAATGTAATAGTGTATTTTTTATTTTCTGAGGTGTTCTTAGAGTTGTTTCACAGCCATCCACACCTTTCCTTTATGCATTCCTTTGTGAGATAATAGTGTACAAGGTTTTTTTTAGTATGCATACTGACTGTTTTGGGTATAATGTACTTTATTTTTCCAGTGTGAACACACTAGATAAGCAAAACTCTACTTAGAATGAATATGTAGTAAGCATTTGAGAAGAAGTCTTGTTTCAGTAGCATTCAGGTCATACATGACTTGCGGTTGGCCCTGGACCTCCTCCTCTCTCGGGGCTGGGCTCTGGTTCCTGGACCCTGAGTGGCCGACCTCACTATGCGCTCCATGATCTCGTCTGCAGCATCATCTCCACCGATCTGAGTGTCCTCCACAGGTGGTGTCCATGCCTGCATACTGCGACCTGAATGAACAAGATGAAACAGATTTATGCTTGAGCAAAAAAAAGAGAAGAAAAAAACTCTAAAGTACTGTGACTCTTGTTTTATAGTTTAATTATCTGAGTGATCCTGTAAGGAACCTCCAGTCACCCTCACCTCCCCGTCCAGGCCGTGATCTGGTCCGTGTCCGGAGCCCCGGTACTACGCTGCTCTCCTTGTCACCGCCGCTGAGGCTGGTTCTCAGCACCGCTTTCATGTTTTCATGCTCTGCAGCGTCCTCTGCGTGGCCCAGACCCTGAGGCTGCTCGCTCTCCTGGCTGCCACTAGGGACGCTGTTGTTGCTGCTGGAGCCACGTCTGCCTGAGCCACGTGACTGAGGGGGGAGACAGGAAGAAACAGAATGAGAGGTTGTAAGAAGTACTTTGGACTTTGACTCAAACATTCCAGCGCTGAAGCATCAACGGCAACATCCAGACAAAAATGAATGCAATGCCTAATGCATTTTAATGATCCACTCAAATGTTTCAATCTGTTTAAAGGAAACTTTAAGGTAAAGTGGTGGAGTTTTGGTTAGTGGGATCATGCAGACACACATATAAAGACACACATGCAGAAAGGCATGGTGATACCTCGCTCTCCTCTTCCTCATCAGACTACAGGGGAAAAAAAGAGTGAAAGTCAAAGAATAGATCAAAGAAAATAAAGGGAAAAAAGTGAAAGAGCGGCGCTAGATTTGGAAAAAGAAGAACATGAAAATAAAGCTGAAAGTCTGAGTGTGTATTTGGGATTGTGTCTGTGCAATGCTCACAGGAGCGTTGACGTCTATAATCATTTTTCCTCGGGTCTTGTTGCGTTCGCGGTGGTCGGCCCGTTTCTGTTTCTGCTGCAGCACGCGGTCTCGGGTTGTTCGGTACTCCAGTGCGAACTCACTGAGGATCTTACTGAACCTGTGGACACTGATCTCTCTCACACTGTAGGCTGGATGACCGAGGAACAACAGGAACGAATGGAACCTAGGAGGAAGAGGAGGAAAGGAAAGGAGAGGAAGAATGAGACCATTGTTGCTCAAAACACAATTTCACATCAATATTTTATTACAAGGGCAGCTAATCTGGTTTTACTGGATTTATTTTGAACAAACGCATATCGTAAACTAGACTAATAAAAAAATCTGAAAAAAGTTGTGGTGAGAGGAGCTACTCTACCTGTTGATGATCCTGCGGTGGACGATCTTGAGGATGATAATCCTCTCAGCACAGTCTTTGAGGAAGTCAGACATCTTCTGCTTCAGCTGGGGCTTCATCTCATGCTTGGCGATCACTTTCAGATGGTCCCATGAGGCTTTGCAACGCCGCTCCATCTGACACAGGTTCTCCTGCAGCTGGTCGAAATCCACCTGACGGCAGAGACGATGCAAATCAGAGGCTTTGTGAATGTAGAAGAAAGGTGCTTTAGAAAATTTGCATTCAAAACAAAATGTGGGAAGTCCTCTGAGTGACTGTTTTGCATCACTCTTTTAAAGATTTCCATATCAGTCAGCCACAGTGTAAAACATCATACAGGAATTTAATCTTTTATCAATAACTTAATATAAATACTAATTATCATGAGTTCTTTTGACTTGATGCTTTGAATTGATGAGTGTTCACTGAACTCATCAAATAAGGTCACAGTAAAGCCATTTCAGGTCAATTTTGATCTTCACCTAAGATGTTCCTGTGACTGACCAGCACCTGACTGAAAATACTGGCTGTGCATGGGGAGTTCTGTTCACAGGTTAGTATTGCTTCAGTTCCCACCCCAGTACTATTTTAATTTAACAAAGTCGGTGTGAGCAACCTGATGATAGAACTGGTCCAGGTACAAAGTGGCTCCAACAGTAGCACCCACATATAAATTCAGGGCTGGGCTCTGGAAATGAACTATTCAAACTGACAAAATGTAACTGGAAAGCAAATCTGACTGTGACATGTTCCTGTTTGACTAAACAGTTGTTGAATGAACTGAATATCCTCAGTTTATTGAACTGGTTTTTTCAAATTCAGTGAGTTTTACATTAAAACAACTCATGAACCAATTTTGAACAAATTATGCAACTTAAGTTCAGTTAACTCACATTTTTAAGGCAGCAGCAGAAATTGTGTTACCAAGTTGAACTTCACATGTTTTACAGTGCTTGGATACAACATAGAGTAGAGCTTTACTATTTATTACTGAGTGCCTACTTTGGCAGAACGCGTGATGGCTCCAATCTCGGAGTAGAGGTCAGTGCTCTGAGGGAAGTTCTCCACCACCACAGAGCAGGCGTGATGCAGCAAAGACTGCTTATGAACCGTGTCCTTTACTTCTGGAACCTTCTCCAAGTACGTCAGCTCGAAGCCTTTAGCCTAGACACATGGGCACACCAATTATTAAAAAAGAAACAAATCTAACTTAACTTATTGTGCTTCCTTTTATGTATTCTTATGGTATAATTATACATATTATAAGGCACTATAAAGTACATCTGACTTCCTCTAATTATAGAAGCTAATATGTGATGTAATTTTTTAACTACAAATTACAGACTTAGAAAATTCACACACAATTAAAATCACCCACTATCTCTTCAATTACAACTAACTACTAGCACAAACAAAGGATGCTAGTCATTATGTCCCAGTGTGACGATGATGTGAACCTGTAATCGTCATGACTCACATTGGTTCCATTGAGGAAGTTTCCAATGGCGAGCAGTGTGGCGAGGATGTAGCGTAGAGTTTTGTTCTTCTCCAGCTGTTCCATACCCTCCTTCAGATCCTGCAGCGGCTCTGCTACTTCCTGAGATGGTAAAACACACACATCATTAGTTGAGTCAATTAAGCCTTTTAACAACATGTGTTTCATTAGTCCGTGGTGAACAGGTGCACCTCATCTCCTTCCACAAATCATCTGCGCTGGTTTGAGGTCATGAGAGGTTGTTTAAAGGTTGTTGCCTTGGTCAGCCTTTGCTATCAAACATGGTTCTGATTACATAAACTTTTTGTTTTTGTGCAGCAGGTTCTTCTGCGCGCATGTGTTTGTGTGCCTGCACGGTATGTTGCCCTCCATTAAGCCTCCCACTACCAAACCGTCCCACAGAGTCGATTCGGGAATGCCGCTCTGCCAAACATACGGTCAGGAATCGTGCCTTTCATGGAGAGATTAAAGACAACTACATCCTGCGGAAAGCCGTAAAATTTACAGGACAGCAACGGAGGGGCGGCATGTTTTTCATTCTCTGGGTTTGACTTTGAACTTCTCCTCCTGGATGCATTCTTTGCTCGCGTAAAACATGGTGTACCAGAAGAAGACAAGGCGCCGTTAATAAGCGTGCATATTTTGCTATGATGTTATGATGTAACTATGCTGATGTTTTGCGGATGTTTTTTGTACTAAAGAGATGTTGATACTTACTGACACAAGCGCAACACACATACGCATGCGTGCACACACACACACACACAGATGCACACATGCTGTGCACATTTACTCAAACCTTTACGGTGCAGAGTTCATTTGGCTTTGTGTGCACATGTCTGTTTCTGCTTTAATAAAAACCACTTTCACTTGCTAAGTATGATTTTAAATGTGCATTCAATAATGGCTTTTGTTTGGCCTTCACTTCTCCAAAGTCTTACAAAAACTATCTACTATTTTTTCTGAATTCTTTTTGTTTTACTAAAAGGTTAACAGTTTTAATTGTTAGAAGTGCTTTCCCATGTTTGCACAGACCTTCTCAGTGGCTTCGTAGTCCATCTTAAAGGCCCAGAGCTGGAGTCTGGCAGAGAGCTCGCTGATGGAGGACAGAGTAAGGAGGAACTGCTCTGCTGAGCCCAGTGGGACATCGGGGTTAGCCAACTGGGCCTCCTGGATCTTCTGCTTCTCCTCCTCTGTGGGGATCATCGTCAGGATTTTCTGAGGAGGAAGATGTCATATAAAAGAGGAAAGATGTTAAAGAGTTTCAGTCATGAACATCGCTCTCTTTCTTTTCGCCATTGTCTGTATCTCTCACCTCTATGCCCTCCTTGTTCAGCGCATATTCATCAAAGTTAAGGATGGCTGTCTTGATAGTGCGAGGTGGAGGCAGAACCGTCAGACCGATGTTGATGGCGTTACTCCTCTTGGAATCCAGAACGATGATCTCCTGGCGTTTACCGTCTGCTGCTGTTTTCTGGGACACACAAAAACACAGAGAGGGTCACTGCTGGGTCTCTCTCTCTCACTCTCCCTCCATGTCTGTTTTCTTGGGGTGGTCCGCTTTATGGGCTTGTAAGGATTAGAGGGATCATCACTCAGGTTACATTGACTGCAGCTGTGAGAACTATATGTTTAGTAGAAGCAGAAAATACCATCACATGTTAGATATATACTGTGTGTGAGTGTTTATGTGGATGTTTGCATTAACGCAAGTCTGCAGATGTACTGCATTGTTACTGCATGTGTACAGATGACCTCACCAGCGCTCGAGGCTATTAAAAGCCATTAGTGTGCGCAAGTTGTAATAAGTCACCACATAAAAGAGTAACAGAATAGGTGCTAAGACTTGGTTATTGCAACTAGGAAATTGTATACTCACCATATGAAGACTGGTAGACAGCTCATGTTGTAGATTATGCTGTGATGATACTGAAGAGTAACTTCATTTTTAACTATGTTTTTGGCTCACTTCCCTCATAAAAACCTTTATTAAAATGTTTTATAGAATACATAACTATATTTGTTGATGATGGTCTTTTTTCCATTACTGATGCACTGACTGGTAACACATAATGACTATGTGTTACAACACAGGTATTATGTTTCTGTTGATGTCAGATGTCAGATACAAGTAAAACCAGTAAAAAGAGCACATTAAAGCTTGCAAAAACCAAAAATAGTATAACTGAGAAATTCAGACATTATCAAAAACCTTCTGAAATGAGACCAAAGATTGGTATCTCTAATCTCTACTAGCACATACACAAATCTGCAATAACTGATTTTCTAACCACTTAGGGGCAGTGGAACAAAAGCTGGGAACACAACACTGACATTACCACCTTTTAACTTTAAATGGCGCACTTTGTAGCAAAAAGTGGCATATTTAAACATCCACCACATACAGAACAACATTAGCATTCATTTAGAGTCGTGTGTCTGGCCACCTGATGCATATAAATCCAATATTCACTCTTTTCAGTTCTGTTTCTGGTCTCCACTGACTCTTGGGGGAAATATCTGGCTCTTTAGCTGCTAAATCTTCCTCTCTGTTCATCAGAGTTGCAGTTGGGCAGGAGAGTACAGTGGGTTTTTAGAGCTTTGATTGATTCTAGCTGCTTTAACATTCTGATGAGACCATTTGTGACACACTATATTGTAAGTACAAGTGTTTTCCATCTATTAAGCACCCATGCATAAAGCATAACCAAAGGTAAGAAAATTATAGAACAAAATGAGAGAGCCTGCCAGAGCAATAACAAAGCAATATCAGCAGAGTCTGCCCTGACTTCTGAATTCTTTGATACCCTGGAGGTCCTCTAAGTTCTGGATTCTCTCATTGACTGACAACTTAGCTTGAGCTGTTTTGATACTGAAGCTGCAGACCACCATCATTCTGTTACATTATTTGTAGACCAGCAGCCCAGCTGAGGTGAGTTTCTAACTGATTCGGCTCTAACAGAAGCTGTGGTTTTGAAGTAGGGGCTCAGGGGTTCAAAGTGTGAGAGGCCTGGTTTCGGGTCCCCATCTTAGCAGACCATACTCTTCTTATTTAGAGGCTTTGTGAGCATTACAACAGATTCAAGTTCAGTTCGATCAGGATCAGAACACACATGACCCCGCTTAACCCTTAAAACCTTAAAAGTACTGGAGATAATGGACAAAACCTACCAGGCTGTTTGACTGGCAACCAAGAGGTGTTCAAAAACCAGTGCAGAAGTACATGAAATGTCATGAGAACAAAATAGATAGTACATGACTCCTCACAAAGTTCTGCAATTTATACGAGGGGCTGGTATGACTTAAAATATTCTACATGATGTGGTGGGTTAAGAATTTCCCAAATAGAAATCTCACATGGTGCAAGGTGACCACGAAACATGGCCATCTTTTGCTCAGTGAGTAACAAAAATGTCAGATTTTTAATCTGGTACAGTAGCACCACCTTTTGGCATCGCTGACTCACAGATAAATGAAAAATGTAATGTCTATGGACTGAAAAGCTTCATTTTTAAAATGCTCCACTACATTCCTCTAACTTTTGTCAAAACCCAGTTTGAGTCCACCATGTGTGATGTGAGATGGATGAACAAATAAATGAACAAACTGACAGCACTTCCCTCAGAGGCAATTGTGATTAATAGTTGGGTTAGTCGAGGAATTTGATCATAAACCTCTGTGTTCCCAGTTCAGACACTGGTTGTTTACCTTTGTAACTGGTATTTCCTTTGACTTCGACTCAAACAGGTGTTCCAGTTTGGCTGTGTCTAATTTTACTGAATCCAGTTTGGACCATAACGAGTCTCCACTCCGCTTGTAGTCCCTGTATTGAGAGTCTGTTGGACGCACCTGATCACAAACAGAACAAGAAAGAATTGGATGAGACATGTGTTGGACTTTCCAACAATAAAAAAGGCAAATGAGAGACACTCCACACAAACAACAATGATTAATAGCAGCAACGGGAACATGTTGGGTGAGTCATTTTGTTTTTGATGACTCCTCAATTACTGGCTGATTGAAATGTGATGTCTTTCGAGAAGTCTTCATCTTGGTCTATTGGATCTCCTGCATGGCCGACAATAAAGGTCAAACATCTCCACAAACTTAAGAAAGGTTAAGAAAAACTAGTTACTAAAGACGTTTTATGACTCCCTACCTCTAGTTATCATCTTCTGGATAAATTATATGTGAAGCTGAATAAACCTATAAAATTGTTTCTTTTGTCCAAAAAGCCTGAAGTGTACCTGGTTCATGTAAATATATATGTCTTGACTCACCTCACTCCAGAAGAGCCTGATTGTCTTCTTCTTCTTGTTGAAGAGAGGCGGCTCCGGAGGAGGAGGCACTGGAATTGAAGAGCTAGAAGAAGGGAGAGGAGGAGGCCTCATAATCCCTATCAAGGGAGGAGGTGGGGGGCAGCTGCCTAGCATAGGTGGGGGTGGAGGTAAGTGGGGGATGAAGGGCGGAGGAGGCGGAGGGGGAGGGAGCTCACTGCATCCGCCCATCAAGACGGCATCCAGAATGTCTTTGTCATCATCCTCCGTCAGGTCGGTGAAGTTGATGTCCCCGATGCGCAGCTCTCGAGGGCTGGCCAGGAGCTGGTCCCAGATCGTGTCCGATTCCTTTTTGGGTGGAGGAGGAGGAGGCTCATTGGCTTGGACGTCCAGGTGAGGGCTGGCCATACCGAAGTCCTTGATCAAGTTTCCAAACCGCTCAGCGAATGGGCGGATGCTCCTGCGTGCATCTGATTTGTCAGCTTTGTTGTCGCCCTCTGCGTCACCCTCCAGTTGCCCGTCAGCGTCCTCATGTGTCTCTTTGTCTTCTCCCTCTCCTTTCTCTTTCTCTCTCTCTTTCTCCTTCTCTGCATCCTCCTCTTCCTCCTCCTCATCACTGGGTTTCTTGTTCTGGGAGTACAGCATGTCCAGCATGAAGAGCTTGCTGTTGAGGAGTTTGCTGCACTGCTCGTTCATCTCTGCCTCTTTAAAGCCTGAAAGAGAGGGTGATGGGGTTAAGAGGAGAGAGGGATATTAAAAAGTGCATACTATGTATTATTGCTATTGTCAAGGAGACTTTAGTACCTTACAGTATCATCAGGATGGGATGAATTAGAAATAAAATATAATAACATATTTATTATTATTAAGTTTACATACTGATGTTTTTTCTTCTTAACATTTTACACTTTTCTTTTTCTTTTGTGGTCTTGATTCCAGATTTCTATGATCTTAGACTTTTGACATGTCATGTTCTTGGTCTAATTTTACTGTTGGATGATGTTCTAGTCATTCATTACTCTGCAAAATCACCATTTTTTTCCAAATGTAATACAATCTTCAACATATTTGTCCATCCACTATATAAGACTCTCATCTGAAATAGTATTATTGATAATGGGACCATACCACCAACTTAAGACTGTAGCATTGGAAAAACATTGCTTCAAAAACATACTAAACATGCTTAAAACCAATTTGCTTGCGGTTTTGAGATTACAATCGACCTGCAACTGGTCTTGACATTAAGTTACGCTTACTTTCTCTGTTGCTCATCAAAGCAATTTCCCTTCTCATCAATCATTTGCAACACTGATTTTTTAAAATATTCTGAAACCTGCATTGTGGTTACATCCATGTCTGCAATGCTGGCAGCAGAATGGTCTCTTGTGTTGTTGCCTGTGTGCTTGTGCATGTGTCCTCATGCACGAACACGCAATACAAACGAAATGGGGACCCACCCTTCAAAATATTGCTCAATAGCAATATTTACTCTTGGTAAAAGAATCCACAGGTTACCTTTAAACATGTACGTTGGTGTGAAGTAGTGGATAATGCTAATAAGGTATCACTAAGTATATCCATCCTAACAAGTGAGACTTAACTAGATTTGAAAATGATGTAACTTGAATGTTTTGCAGTAAAAACTACCCACCATTCTCATTGCTGCCTCTCTCCTCTCTCTCCAGAGTGCTGCTGGCGGAGGAGATGCTGGAGGCTGAGCAGTTGTCCTTCTCGTTCACTTCCTCATTCTGTCGCTCCTTGTCGCTCAGGATGCCACTGTCCTCCTCCGCCTCCTCTCTCTCCTTCTCTGGTTCCTGCTCAGGCTCCTCAGCTTCCTCCTCCTTTTCTTCTGCTGTTTCCTTCTGCACTTCCTCTTCTTCCTCCTCTTTCTGTTCTTCCTCCTCTTCAGCAGTGGCCTCTGCCTCTTTTTCCTCGGTTTCTACGCTGGCGCTGGAGTTATCGGCCTCTCCTGTCACAAAAAAGTCAGATTTACTTTATTTTTCTAAGATGCTGATATGCTATCTCTATCTCTCACGCCTTGATTTGGCATTTATCACACTTATCACACACACTTATCTGCAATGAAATACAGTTTGAAACATGTGACATGGCTGTCATTTTAAAGGAGCCTCTGTTTAGGCACATACACTCACAAGAAAAACAAAAACACTAATGTAAACAATATGGCAGGTACACAAAGTTAGGTTGTCGCAGGACCAGGACGGGAACAGGAAATGAAGAATTAAGTTCCTGTTTACGTTAAAACATACTCACGTACACGGTACACCCACATGTAACACACAGTACAGTCCGTGCAGTGATGCAGGCGGGGTTAGAATAACACGGCGATGTGAGGCCTCATACACTCAGCTACAGTACCTCAGCTCACGGCGACACATTCACTCCAAAACAAGGCTGTTTTCTTACACAAGATGTTTTGGCATCACACTTTCAAAAAGGTCTTTCAAAAATGCATATGACCCTTTCACCCATATCCTCTCTCTTTCTCTGTTTTTTTGGTTTTCTTTTGAGCCCTCACTGACGGTGTCCCCTCCTCTCCCTCACTATTTTCCACAATCTGTCTCTCCTCTCCTTTTGCTCACGCCTGCATGCTAATTTAAATGGCAGGCTGCAAACTGAAACAATTTAAGGTTAAGAATGATTGCTTTGGGGCGCTCTGTTGGAAATTGAACTGGCAACCTTCTGGTTTTAATTATAACTCCCGAAAGTAAAAGCTATACAAGTGCTCTGAACTAACAAACAGAAACAACCTTAAAAACATTTGTTAGCATGTTAAATCAAATGGCTCTCCCACCACGATTTGTTAAATTGCTTCACACTATAACATAGCATAGTCTTATTTTACAGTAGTAGTGGTAGTGTGAGCAGTACTAGCAGGAGAAACAGTAGCAGTCGCCCTAGTAATACTGAACACTATATATGTTATAATACAAAACCTAATAGGTATTTGGCTAGAGTTTTACAATTAAATCATCTAAACAAGCAGGTAAACATGTGGGCTTTACTTCTCATCATCTAAACAATTTTGGACTTGTTAATGACCCACATCCCCTCAGAGACACGGTGTTATTAGTCAAAAATATACGCCGCTGTTCGCTACATGACAGCCACTCCATCAAGCAGTATGCTAAATTCTCCTACCAGTCTCAGAGGGCGTGTAGGGGGTGGCGGGGGTCTCGGCTTCGAGGTCAGCCTCTGCCTCCTCCTGGGAGGCAAATGAGGATGGGGTGCTGCTGCGCGATGATGAGGGCCAGGCCTCTGAGGGTTCAAAGGTCAGGTCGAGGTCAGGGCGAGTCCTTGACACCCGGACGCGATTCTTCTCGCACTCCTCCGCTGCCAGACGATCCAAGTTCTTATACCTGAGGGGGAGAGAGGGAGGATCAGAGGAGGCAAAAAAAATAGAGTCAGAGACCCCTTTCTCAGCGGTGCTGCTCTCAGTGTTGATATTTGCCAATTCACTAAACTAAACCACTAGCGAACCCCTCTTTGCTATTTTATTGGAATTCCTCACAAAATCCAATCCTACTACTTTAACCTTTAAAGACTCATCTCAATTTCTCCTCTAAACTACCAGCCCATCTCACTCCTCTACCTTGCCTAATTAATCGTCCGTAAAGCATATTCAGTGCATTCATCACTAATTTCCTGCAGTCAAGAGGATCAACATTCCGCTCTCCTTTTCTGTCCTGTCTAGACAAACACCCAGCTATCACCAGCAGTCCAAATATGAAAACAGAGGAAGTTTTAGAGAAGAAGAGACAGTGTTAGGGAGGAGGATGGCAAGAATAGGAGAGCGACAGGGAAGAAGAATGGGAGAGATGGGGTGAAGTTAATGTTAGCTTGGCTGCTGAAAGGCCAAACATCAGAAGTGAATCAGAGTAAACCTGTTCAAGATGTGCCTCGATCGGTTCTCCTCCCTTGTCCTTTTCCTCTCTCTTCCTCCCTCTTCTTCTTGTTCTCCCCCTACCAAACTTTACCATTCAACTTGCCTGCCAGAACAGAGATTGGGGGCACCGAAACAAGTCTCTCCCTCTCTCTTTCTTTCTCTAACCCCTCCTCTTTCCCACCGTGCTATGAATGTGTGGTGCTTCTGTTCAGACTTCATTAGCATCAGGCCACTTCAGAGGTCTGAGGAAACTGGATACTGATATATATGTGCGTTTGTGTGTGTGTACACACGATAAAGCATGAAATTGAGCGAATGAGGGAGAGCGGCCAACTATGTATTGTGTGCTTGAACCCTCCCATATACACTGTATGTCTTTACACACTTAGAAATAAAGTGTTGAGTGACAGCAAAAACACTCTAACATACCAGTCTACTACTGTAAGCACTGTTTATGTCTATACATCACTCTTTGATAACTGTTTGTGTTCACTAAGCTGTACCCAACCAATAACTCGATATATTACCAAATATTGGACTGATATTGCCACTGTATTAAAATCTGATCACAGCAAATTAGTAGTGATACGACTGACACTGTGAATGAGAATAATACCACCTGAATTGTCACGATTTATTTAGTTAGCAAAATTAATTCACCCCAGGCACTCTTAAAACTCTGTAGGAGCCTAAAAACACATGTTTTTCTGATAATACCATAAATACATCAAGCTCTCCTGTGGATCCGATCTCCCACATCGAATCAAACTGCACTTGGTTTGTCTTTCTTTCCTTCTGTCTCCCTCTTGTTCTCTCTCTGTTTCAACAGTGACTTAAGTGAAGCCAGCAGCAAGAAGTGAAAGCACTGTAGACTGTCGACAGAAGAAGCAAAGGAAGGAGGAGAGGAGAAGAAGGAGAAAGAGGAAGAACAAAAAGGAGAACAAGAGGAAGGAAATGAGAAGTAAGAGGAAAGGAAGACGTTTTACCTCCTCATATGTTAAAACTCTGTGATGAGCAGCACAGTGGATTTGGATTTTTTAAAATTGTCATCATTCCCCACTAATATATACAATGTTGACTATGATCAGTACTAAATCTGATCGTGACCTCACATACCCTCTCTTTCTTCTTGAGATTCCCATCTGCACACAAACATAGATTTATTAGGCTCATGAAAATTCTTCGTATGTTTGTGTTCGGATGTGCATGTACTTCAGTGAAAAGTGTGTCTGTGTACGCGCACGTGCTTTCAATGTGAAAGGCTTGTCGAATCCTGGAATCTGATTTCTTCACAGCACGCAGCTAAAACAATCAAGCCCTTGGCAGTTAAAATACAGCTCCTTAAAAGAGGAGAAACAGGCAGACGGAGCAAAGAAAATCGGTTCAGTATCCCCTCGGCCTCTGGCAGCAAAGGGCACCTTTTTAACCTGAAAACAATTAGACTATTACCGAGCTTCCCAAACCACAGCCTGAAACATATTCCCCCCGGGTTCAGCTGTTCTGCGTGTGTGTGTTGTTTTGATTTAGTGCACACACTTACCTCTCATCCCGCGCAAGCCTGGCCTCTTCCATTTTATCCACATAGTTGCGGCTGTGAGGGACACACAAACAGAGAGTTTTAAAACATAATAATCATACCCTTCATAAAAGCACAGTCAGTATGGTCTTCTGTAGGCCTGCTGGTATGAATATATCATGTTTGCACATCACACACACAAGCAGTTAAGGTATTTGTTTAACCCATACCTTCATACTCTTTCTTGTGTGTTTCCATCATTGATTTTCCTAAGGTAAGATGACTTCTTTCAGACTATTACTCTCAGATTTTAAATATATATTCCAAATATTTTGCTCACTCATTATGTTGCAAAATGAATGAATATCTTTTAGAAACATGGTGTTTATCCCTCCAGTTGAGTTCTACAGACTTTTAGAAGCTATGCCAAGAAATATTTCATGTTTGGTTCATGGTGGCCCAACACCTTAACAAGACATATCATGTTGGTTTTCCTTTAACTGGTTATTCATCTGTACAAATGGTTCATTAAAAAAAAAAAAAAAAAACAAAGTCAGCAATGCCTCACCTGTGCTTGTTCCTCTCCTCTCTCTCTATCCTCTGCAGCCTCTCCTCTCTCTCCACACGGCGGCGCTCTCGCTCGGCCGCCAAAGACTCCTGGTGTTGTCTGTAGGAGGAGGACAGAAGACCTCCAAGCGCAGGCCTGAAAGAGAAGCAAAAACATTGATTTAAACCACTGCCAAGTCAGTATAATCCAGATGATAAACAGAACATTTCTCTTTTTTATCATTTATTGTTGGGCTTAAACAATTGGTCGATTAATTAATCGGTCAATCGACAGAAAATTAATTGTCAGCAAATTTGATAATTATTTGATTAATTGTTTAAGTGAGTTTAAAGGAGAAATGCCAAAAATAATTGTTTGATTAAGCCTCCAAAATTGAATATTTGTGGTTTTGGACTGCTGTTGAGACAAAACAAGCAATTTAAATATGTCAACATTTTTCACTATTTTCAGACATTATACATACATTATAAAAACAAATCACAATCATTATTTGATAATTAAAAAATCATTAGTTTCAACCCTAGTATATTAATTTTTTTTTCTGCTTTACGACAAAGTTTAAAATTATGTCTAGTATGTAATATAATGAACGCATCACTGTTTTTTCATCTGCTGGCTCACAAATGCCACAAAATCATTTCATGATACACATACTCATTGTGTATGCAGTGTTTCTATACAGTATATGTAGGTATGTATGTAGCATGTCATAAATTATGTTTTCATGGCATGGAGGAAATTTGAGCAGCTCATTAACAAGGGAACCAGAGAGCTGAAATCAAATTTACTTCAGTATGTCATCACCATGAATGCACCACGGGACTGCACACAATCCATACTTGTTACACATGTGAGTGTGTTCATGTTTGTTCATGCAAACACACATGAATATGTACTTTTATGTGAACATGTTTAAAATACGGCATATTTTAAGGATGTCTTTGTGCTCTTGTGCAGACGTGATTAAGGTGAAGCCATCTCTCACCTGGAGCTGGTGGGCGTAGAGGGGCTGCTGAGAGAGGAATAGGACATGTGACCTCCATTCCTAGGTGAGAAAGGGAGCAATAAAATGAGTGACAGTGAGTGACTACTGCAGTCATCCAGATACATGACACCATATTGACTAAGCAGTCAGTGAGAAACCGGTGGCAAGAAACGAATGTGACACCTTGTTACATAACAGAAATGTTAGTGCAACACCAGAGTGACCCTAATTAGTAACCGCTGTGGTGTTTATTCCCTTTCTGGAAAATTCCAAGCAAGGCATCTCTACTCAGTTACAACCCGCTGTGAATCTGAAAAGACTCTTTGCTAAAATGTATTTCCCTTGACAAGTCATTGAGTGAGTGTTAGCAGGCAACACATCTCTTTTTGAAGTAATAGCAGTGTATTGCAAAGGTGTCATCGAAGCAAAACCATAGTGTGTGTGTACTGTAAAACAGGCAAACAGGGCTGTAAATAGTAGCCTCTTGAATATAAGATTATCATAGCAAGCCACGCAATGTGTAGCTGAGGTGCAGGCCTTTTACAATAAGACAAACACAACAATACTATACATACTGATACTGAAGTGGACAGTGAATGGAGAGAGTAAGGCTCAGAAAATGCAAAGTTCTATAAAAAGATCATGCTAAGAAGCGAGCCTATACAGAGACTATACAGATATACAGGTGAAGAGTTGGAAAAGGCATCTGTGAAAAGTCAGTACTTGCATACTGTATTTCTTGAAAAGAAAGGTGATGTAGTGGCACTGGAAAGCAAAGCAAGGCTGTCAAAAAAGTGTGGAAGACTATCAACGCAGTGGCGGGACTAAGAAAAAGTGATGTGAAGGAGCAGCAGGTGATAATAAGAATGCTGAAAGTGAGAAGCGGTGCAGTCAAAGAAGTGAAAAGAACTAGTGAAAAGGGGGAGTTGATGAATAACAAGAGTGGAGATTCAAGCTGGTGCCAGGATGGGAGCCAGAAACGGGAGTGGAAATTGAAAAAGGAAAAGTGCATCTTCGAAGAGATGAAAGGAAAGCTTTCTTTGCTTCTTAAACTCATGGGAGATCACGTTCTGCTGTCACGCCTGACCTTGGAGGTGTCATTTTGGTTGACTGCTCGCTGGGTTTGGCTGGAGCCGGGGGCGACGGCTCCTCATCCAGGTCGTAGGAGAAGAGGTGGAAGGGAGAGTGGGGCATGTAGGGCAGGCGATCGGGGGAGGGACGGGAGCTGCCGCGCAATGGCGGGCTGACCTCCTTGGTTGCTGGGACAGTGATGATAGATTTCTTCCTGGCCAGCAGGCTGGCCAAAAGGGAGGGCTCGGCTGGGGGGCTGAGAGGGGAGGAGAGGGGAAGAGAGGAGGTGGGGGTAGAGGGGGAGTGTTGGGCTGGTGCGGGAGGTGGTTCGGTCCGATTCCGCTGCTCCTCTTTTATACCCTCCTTTCTGGAAGTGATGGCGATGGACTGGAGGGTCGTTCGGTGAACTATGGATGGAGGATGTCTACAGTAGGAACAGAGGAGTGGATGAAGAAGAGGAATAAACACATGAAACTAACCAAATGATTGTTAGCTAGTATGAATGTATCTATCTGTGCCAGTTTAACAGATTCAAGGGTTACAGAGTAAAGCATTGATACTAATAACTAACAAGCACATATGCACATAGGCCACCAAGGACGTCAAACCAACCACATATACAATGGAAAAGAATCTTTTAATAGCTTTGTGGCCTCATGTACACTCCTCTAGATGAATAAGAAGAGCACAGAACATTATTTCATTTCTACATTACCACCATGTCCTAAAATACCTGGGGGTGGTCTGACTAGACACTGTAAAAGCCCCCTCCTGCTCATCCGAATCAGACTCAGTCACTGGAGTCCCCTCTTCCTCCTCCTCCTCCTCTACCCCATCCTCACATTCCTCCTCTCTGTAGAGGCAGAGGGGGTGAGAAGGGGTGGATGGATGGATGGACAATTGAGGGAAGGATTGAAGGAGAGATGAGGCGATACATAAAAATAGCACGCAAACAGAAATCACTAAACTTTTGAAGGAATAAATAGATGGAACAGAGGAAGGGGGGAGATGGAGGGTTAGATGAGACCGATGTGTGTGGAAATAATGATCACAGCTGCGCTACCAAGCAGCTGCACAAGTATTTATATGATGCTAAAAGACAACAAACAAGGACATCAGATAGAGATTAAGTGAGAGGAAAACAAAAGGATTAAGACAACAGAAAACAACAGGAATGAAGGGGAGAATATGTCGTGGCTTGACAACTGACTTGAGATCAGTGTCACCGAGCTGTGTTGTCCAGTGAAACCAGATGAGCCATGTTGCAGTCGAGTCAGCGTGTGCTGCCAGGCGTCGTACCACAAGACCAGAGCCACATGTGTGTGACGTGTGTGTGTGACGAATGGGATGGCCAATAAAAATGTGTTTGTTTGTGCTGAGTGAGCATGCATAATAGAAAGCAGGATGTAGAACAGGCTTTCACCCATCACTTTGTTCAGTAAACCATTATGCAAACAGATTCTCACTCAATTATACACATATTCGCTTTTTTGTCCAGAGATACACAGGCGTGCCTGTGTATAAAGGGACAGAATCGGCTACATCCCCTGGAAGAGGATGAAGAGTGAAAGAGATAAGATGGAGGGGAAAGAAAGGAGAGATTTACCTGATGTAAACAGCAACACCCGCCTCCAAATTTCCCTTTAATGCATAAACACACAGCACTAAAAAGCCTGTGCTGGTTTAATAATGTGTATGCTTGTATTAGAATTACAAACAAACAGATCAGCAAACCTTGCAGGGTTGTGCAGCTGCTATGAATGGGGTTTTTTTGTATGTTTCTTTTTTCTTAGTGGAGCACGTTGTTTAAGTCTGCACTAGTGTTTCAGAGTCCACACCAAGTGCTGTATGTCAAGTGAGACACACAATTAGCTGTTACAGCATGTAGGTGAAGAGCAGCGGTAGTAATAGATAGGCAGAAAGCCACAGAGGTCAACAGCTGACCTTTCTCTGAGTGACCTTTGAACTTACATGGATGGAAGGCAACCCGACAGTGCTCTAAAGCAGAAAGTGTTGGTAAAAGACAGTCAGAACTTCTCTCTCCAGTTCAGTTATTTTAACACATGTGCATCAAAAAATATCCTGTAAGAAGTGATGACTGAATCGTTCACACCATAGTTATTCTTTGAACCTACTGGACACCCTCCCTCTGTCATGACACTTCATAAAATGACTTGTGGACTGACATTTTTCCATCTTGCCTGCTCCCTCACCTTTCGCTCATGTCCTCAGCCCTCTGGCCACTGAAAGGCTGGAAGCCTGCTCTCTGCGGAGATGCAGGGCTGCAGGGGGAGGCGTTACCGGATCGCCCAAGAGAGGCCCTGCGGCTCCGCCTCCTCTCTAGGCCACGCTTCTTATCCCCGCCCCCAAGGCTGGCCCGACGGCGGTCCCGGCGTCCCATTGGTGGAGGCTGGCTGTCATCATCGCCGTCTTCATGCCGTAGGGTCATCTGAAGAAAAAATAGATTGGGTGTGAGGTAGGAGTGGTGACGGGTGGTTCCCACAGAAAAATTTTGCATTGAGCAACTGAACTATAAATACTGTACCAGACATAAGCAGCAGCTAATAGAAATCTACTCTTTAATTAAAAAAAACAGTATCAGCTTGCAATATTTTCCTTGTGATCTTATGACTGAATATGTTTGAGTATGTCTCAAACCTCATAGATGTTGAGCTGCTCAACCAAGTCCAGATCGGTGCCCTTCCGCCCCAGGTGTCTTTGGGACACTGTCTCCATGCCCTGTTCCTCCAGACCATCCACCATGTCATAGAACGAATCCTGGTCAGGCAGCGCTGCCAGGGTCTGCAAAAAAGGAAAGGAGACAGAGAAAGAGAGGGGATTACTCAGGTGTCACCATGTACTGTACATCTGACTAAAGAGTCAAATCACAAAAAAACATTGTTCTAAAATGAATGGAAATAAATCAAGTAACTTTAAGTAACTTTATACTTAACACAATATTTAATAAAAGTCACCATAGACTTAAATACCTTATTGATGAGGGTCATGGCATAGACCAGCAGCTCTGTGTCTACGCCATCCTTCTCATGCAAGATCTCCATAGCATTGGACCATGGCTTGCAGCCTGGAAATCACAGATCAATTCATAAATAACAATATGAATTAGTTTGTTATTATCCACCAAACCACCCTATACACTTTCCCTACCTGGGCAACAAGCCAAACTATTAAATTGTGTAGACAAACAGAATAAGGAATGATTAGTTCCTCAGCAGTTGATGGTGTATTCAGTACTCTGTACCTCTCTTGGCGTCCACAGCGGTGATGGCTTGTATGAGCAGTGGGGCGTTGGACTCGGAGTACTCCACAAACACCAGCAACAGCTTCAGAGCTGTTTTTACTACCAGACGGAACTAGGGGGAGAAATATTATTATGATATAACTTTAAATTGAACTGACTTTGTTGGGTGCTTCTATATCAGACAGTTGGAATTTACGTTATAAAGGTTTTATAGATTTAACTCTATTGGCAGTCAAGAAATACATTTATGACATCAATGATAGATGCAATTCCCTATCAATGACAGGTGGGTATGCGGTATGAATGTGTTGTATATGTGGTATTATATGTCCTATGTCTATGTGTTATAGAAAAGAAACAATGCAATGTCTGGTTTTATGTGCTGGAATCAAGACTGTTCAAAGCAGAAGCGTACCTTTAAAAAATACCACAAAACAAACAATAGACACCACCCTCAGGGTCAGAACACAGAATACAATCAATAGCAGATGTTTTTGTGCACTGACCTGTTTGCAGTTTGTGTGTGTGTGTGTGGGATTGGGTTTGGGGAAGATTTAGTATGCATTCATGTCTATACCTTTGAACCAGCAAGAGTGTATAGCCACTGGATTGTCTCGGCGTGGCCAATGACACCGTTCATCCCGTCCACATAGAGCATGATCTGCCCCAGAGCTGAGAACAGGGTAGACAAAAAAAAGTGGAACAGAAAAGTTAGAGCGAGATAGAGCAAATATAGAAAGATAATTCAACACATACTCTGAACAAACCATGCATACCAAATGGCAGCTGCACACGGGTAAAGCTACAGTGGCTATAAATAACAGCAGAGGTCATAATGAACCATGTTTCTTTTTTATGCTTTGGGTTTTTAACGAAAGAAAAAAGCACAGAATACAGTAGAAATTTGAAATTAAAATTGTTTTTTAATTAATGTTGTTTTCAAGCTTCATTGGTATTGTGTCTTACTTTATTTCCCATCACAGAAACATACCTGTCAATGGTTATATATGACAGTTGTTGACATATGGTTTCCCTCTCTTCCTTCTCTACTGGGTGTTTACAGGAAATGCTGAAACTGCACTGAATGACCTTTTACTCAGTTATCAATGATGGTGAGTAAACAAATACATTTACTCAAGTACTGTGCCTGAGTATCATTTTGAAGTACAGTATATTATAATTTACTTAAGTGCTTTTTACACCACTTTATAATCACTCCATTTATCTGATAGCTATAGTTACTAGTGACTTATAGAAGATAAAGATTGTAATACATACAAAACATGATTTGCTTATCAAATATGTTGTTTGAAATAACTTCCACCTTGACCTGTTTACATGATATTGAATATGTATTGAATATTGAAGAACATTTTGCAGATAACGCTTCTGTGAAAAAGTGAATAAAGGACCTTTACTTGTAGAGTGTTTTAGATTATGGTATTTTTACTTTTACTTAAATAATGGATCTGTATACTTCAGACTAATTAACCCTTAATGGGGATATAAATAAATAAATAAATAAGTCTATGTATGCTCAAATAGTTGGTACCAAATAGCTCTGAAGATCAAAGTTAAATATCCACATGGAGACACCTGGCTGGACACCAAAAGGAAGAAGAATCCCTCTGGAGTATTGAGAAACGGGCTAATTTCTTCCCAATGATCTATTGAGAGACGAAATAGTAAAATGACAGCCCCACTGGCAATTGTGTGGTATTAGTGAGCTGTATGTGTTGAGCTTCTCTGTCAAACTCCAGAGCTGCTTTTGTGTCTTTGTCCATCCCTGCTATTGCTGTATGTCAAAGCACAGGACAAACTGTATTACACCCAAACTTGAGAAGTGAAAGAAAATTAACATATCTAATTTTACCACATGATGAATATAGTACCTGTGACAACTGAACAAAGCTCACACACATCCTGATCAAGAGAGGGACAGAACAACTCCTATCCTACCCAACTATTGTCTCTTTGTTTGTTCTTTTGGTTTCCTGTGTTGCATTTCTGTTGTTCAGTTCTTTTGGTCATTTGGTTTTGCTCATTCATGTTATTTGAGTTGTATCTTTAAAGGACTGTATTACATTTTTAGTTAGTTTGTAGTGTTGTGTACCTAAGTTTATGTATATTGAGACAGCTTGATTTATGATGGGTTGTAGTTTGAGTATTATGTGTTCTGGGTTTTGGTTTTCTCTTTGCTGTTTCCCTCCTGTGTTCCTGCACTCCTCCCAAACTTACAAAGTGATCCTGCAAACTCAAATCAATCCTAGAAAGAGAGAGATTTGCCAAAGATCCGACAACTGGCTCATTCGAGTTTGTGAAGGAGCATCTGCCGAGGAGGAAAAACAGATAGTGAAGAGCTCTATTCAACCTTATGGCATTCTGATTAAGGAATTAAAAGGATGATGATGATATTCGCACTAGTGCTGATGATGATGACGACGATGACAACAAGGACAATGGTGAATATGATGCTGGAAATGGTGATGATGATGACAATGAAGATAATGCTGGTGATGGTAATGACAGTGACAGTGATGATAGGAATTAGAGTTGATGGTGATGACGTCATTAACATTCAACAAGAACTTTATTCTACACTTACTTTGTGCTTATAATTTAGTGACATCTTCGGTTGTTTTCTATTTGAAAGTACTGTATTAAGTAATATTGGTTCAAACTTGTTGGAATGGAGGATCAATGACACATTACTTTGTTTTTCTCAGGATTTTGCTATTTTGTGATTCACCATGAAGACTGTTACTGACTTGAACTTTCCACCCATATATTTTAGTCTTTGATATATTAATCAAAAGTAGATATTTCTGTTAGTATTTGTGGTTCATTCAGAATCTGAAACCATGTTGCACATTCTATAAAAACAATGGACCTAAACACAAAAATAATTTAAAGGCTGCAAAAACCTATTTTTTCAATAAGATTCTTACTATGATTGAGAAAGGTCCTGTATGAACACACAATTTTCTGTCCAAATTCAAACAATTTGGTTATTTCACATGGAGGATTTCTGTATTTGTGTTTAGTTTTTGCTCACAGCTTTGAAATGGATGTGGCTGATAGAAAAAAGTATACGAAACAACCACACCTACATCGTTCTGTTGAACCAGATTATCTGAGTTCTTGCATGTTAAACCCCTCACAGATAGTACTTGCTAGCTTTTCTAATGTTTTAGAACTACCAGCTATAATTGTAAACTGAATATTCACAGAAATGTACTTATTCCAGCTTCCTTGTTACGCCTGAAAAACATGTTTGTTAATTGTTCATGTGTCACTGTATATAAATAAAGAGTTGTAAACGTTCTACACTTGAGTGTTTTATTTGTGCTGGGGTGTTGAGGATTTCCTGTGGAAACTTTAACTCTGCAGTTTGTAACTGACTGCTGGGCTGACAAAGACCACAGAGGTGCGAACTACACAAAACAGAAATTACCTCAGTACTTATCATACAAGTGCTTTGATGAAACAAGTGTTAGAAGAAAATAGGGATCTCTCTGCACAAAAAAAAAATATATGATTCAAAGTACCAATTGGTTTGGCACATTTTGAGTCCTCTGTCAAATAAAATATCAAAATCAAGCACAAACTAAAAATTATATGAAAATATCTTTCAAGCCTCAATGGTATTATATTCAACTATATTTTCTATCACAGAAAATTACATGTTTTTAGACTTATATGTACAGAAGCTGAGCCAAAAAGGTTCTGTTTGTCATCTGTTGCTGTACGTTAAAGTGGAGCACAGACTAATTTCTATTCAAACTGTCAGAAGTGAAAGTAAAAGAGGATTTTCACACAGTACATTATTTCATCACATGTTGAGTATGAGTTTCAGGGAGGAGTGAACTCAGCTCACACACAGTTTGACCAAGAGACAGAGAAGGCAACTTCCTCAACCATGTATTTGGACTTCAATTTAAAAATTGAAGTCATATCTTCATTTCTTGGACAGATCCTAAAACCCTATGACAAGAAATGTGGGAAAACTGCAAGTATTTTGTCTGTTGATGAATTTCATCTCCTCAACCTTATTGGGAGACAAAGTGCTTATGTGAAGGAGTTTTTCATCGATGAGGAAGAATTTTTTGACCCAGAGTATGACTACGACTTCACTGAACTCTCTGACTACTCTCAGTGTATGAGAGGCGATGAGCTTTATGAGCGCCCAAATGGTTGGTACCGAATGGCCTTAAAGGTCAAAGGTAAATATCCTGATGGAGACACCTGGTTGGGCAGCAAAGGATGGAGGAGTCACTCTGTACCTGGAGAATGGCCTGTTTCCTACCATGGAACAAGCTTGGAAGGAGCCAGAGGCATCATCAAGAGTCACTACAAAGCAGGAGGCAGAGCTAAGTATGGCAGAGGAATCTACTCAACACCTGATATACATGTTGCTGAGGAAGAAGAGTATGCCAAAACCTTCACATCAAAGACAACAGGGAAGAGTTACAAAGTGATCCTGCAAAATCGAATCAATCCTGAAAGGAGAAAGATTTGCTCAAAATCCAACTACTGGCTCATTCCTGTTCCCAAAGAAGCATCTGCCAAACGAGAGAGAGAAATAGTTGAGCGCTCTATTCGACCTTATGGCATTCTGATCAAGGAATTAAAGGATGATGATGATGATGATGATGACATTAGCAATGATGCTGATGACAACGACGATGACGACAACGACGATGACGACAACGATGATGTCATCATCATCGTTGACGATGATGATGACGCCGACGATGACAATGAAGAAGATGATGCTGGCAATGGTGATGACGACGACGACGGTGAATATGATGCTGGCAACGGAGATGATGACGACGATGATGATGACGAAGATGAAGATGATGCTGGCAATGGTGATGATGATGAGGACGGTGAATATGATGCTGACAATGTAGATGATGATGACGATGATGAAGATGATGACGACGAAGATGAAGATGATGCTGGCAATGGAGATGATGATGATGATGATGATGACGACGAAGATGAAGTTGATGTAGGCAGTGGTGATGCTGATGATGAGGATGACCATGGTGAATATGATGCTGGCAGTGGCCATGGTAATGACAGTGACAGTGATGACGACTATTAGAGTTGATGGTGATGATGGCATTAACATTCAACAAGAACTTTATTCTACACTTATGATTACTTACTTTTTCTCAGGATTTTGCTATTTTGTGATTCACCATGAAGACTATTTCTGACTTGAACTTTCCACCCATTTATTTTAGTTTTTGATATATTAATCAAAAGTAGATATTTCTGTTAGTATTTGTGGTTCATTCAGAATCTGAAACCATGTTGCACATTCTATAAAACAATGGACCTAAACACAAAAATAATTTGAAGCCTGCACAACATTATTTTCTCAATAAGATTCTTACTATGATTGAGAAAGGTCCTGTATGAACACACAATTTTCTGTCCAAATTCAAACTATTTTGTTTGTTGTCACATGTAGGATTTCTGTATTTGTGTTTAGTTTTTGCTCACAGCTTTGAAATGGATGTGGCTGATAGAAAAAAGGTTATGAAACAACCACACCCACATCGTTCTGATGAACCAGATTATCTGAGTACTTGCATGTTAAACCTCTCATAAATAATGCCTAGTGTGAGAAGTTTTTTTTTCCTGAATTTTGTTGTGAATGTTGAATTTGAAACAACATGTTCAGGTGCTTTAGAATTATCAGCTATAATTGTAAACTGAATATTCATATTATTGTGTGGTTAAGAAACTTTGGGAAAATCAATATTTAATGATTTATTCTGTCAAAGCATCAGCACTCAGCACTTTTAACCCAATAGTATACTCTTTTTCACAGAAATATATTCATTCCAGCTTCCTTGTTACACCCGAAAAACATGTTTGTTAATTGTTCATGTGTCACTGTATATAAATAAAGAGTTGTAAATGTTCTACACTTCACTGTTTTAATATCACTGGGGTGTGGGGGGATTTCCTGTGGAAACTTTAACTGCAGTTTGCAACTGACTGCTGGGCTGACAAAAACCACAGAGATGCCAACTGCACAAAAGAAAAACGACCATAGTATTTATCATACAAGTGCTTTGATAAGATAAGTGTTACAAGAAAATGGAGAAAATCAAGCACAAACTAGAAATTATATGGAAATAAGCTGCACTGTGTTTTCTATGACATAAAATTACATGTTTTTAGTGTTATATGTACAGAAGTTGAGATATGGTTTCCTCATTGAAAGAGTTCTGAACTCAGTGAAACCAGTCTGAGCAGCTTCACCTCCCCTTTGTTTTACAAAATTACACAAACTTTTGTGATATAGCCCTCACATAATACTAAGATAGGCTCCTGTATGCACTTTCATATATATGTATTCCACTTTGAAGTCTGTAAAGGAACAATTGTGAAAGTCATTCAAATAGGGAAGAATGTAGTTTCTATTGCGTTCGTCATCTGTTGCTGTACGGCAAAGCGCAGCACACATTCATTTCTATTCAAACTGTGTCAGAAATGAAAGTGACAGAGGACTTTCATACAGTATATTATTTCATCACGTGTTGAATATAACTTTCAGGTTAGAGTGAACTCTCATGCAGTTTGAAGAAGAGACAGAGAGAGCAACTTCCTGAATTATGTATTTGGACTCAAATTTCAGAATTGAAGTCATATCTTCACTTCTTGGACAAACCCTACGATTTTATGACCACAGACGTAGAAAAAAAGAAATTTTGTCTGTTGATGATTTTTTCTTCAACACCATCACCAGGAAGCAACAGGCTTATGTGAAGGAGTTTTTCATTCATGAAGAAGATTTTTTTGCCCCAAAGTATGACTACGACTTTACTAATCTCTTTGACTACTCTCGGTGTAGGAGAGGTGATGAGCTTTACGAGCGCCCAGTTGGCTGGTACCGAATGGCCTTAAAGGTCAAAGGTATATATCCCGATGGAGACACCTGGTTGGGCAGCAAAGGATGGAGGAGTTACTCTGTACCTGGAGAATGGCCTGTTTCCTACCATGGAACAAGCTTGGAAGGAGCCAGAGGCATCATCAAGAGTCACTACAAAGCAGGAGATTGAGATTCATATGGCAGAGGAATCTACTCAACACCTGATATACATGTTGCTGAGGGAGAAATGTATGCCAAAACCTTCAGATCGAAGACAACGGGGAAAAGTTACAAAGTGATCCTGCAAAATCGAATCAATCCTGAAAGGAGAAAGATTTGCTCAAAATCCAACTACTGGCTCATTCGTGTTCCCGAAGAAGCATCTGCCAAACGAGAGAGAGAAATAGTTGAGCGCTCTATTCGACCTTATGGCATTCTGATCAAGGAATTATGAAACAATGACTAATGTAGTCAGTCATCTTTTGCCCAGACCTGTTGCTCGTCCATTTCATGCTGTATCAAAACGCTGTGGACTCAAAGCCTGAAAAGGTACTATCTGAATCTCAGTTGTTCTAAAGGGGATTTCAAGAACTTCATGTTTACTTTGTCAATGCTTCTACTTTGCTTTCATATTTTGTTTCAAATGTATTTTTACAATAATCAAAATATGATGACTTGCTGTATAAAAAGCAATGTGTTTACTTCAGCTTCTCATTCCAGATTTGTAGACTACCATCTGCATACGGTATACACATGTACATTTCAACAAATGAATGCATATTTTAAAGCTTGTGTCATGTCCACGTACAGTCACTGATGCCAGTCTGGTTTTTACACCTGACAAAAATGCCTGTAAAGCACTCACATGTGTTACATAAATAAAGAGCCTTATAGTTAATGCCCTTCAGTACAGTGTTTTTACAGGTGGGGGGTTTAGCAGGGGGAGTTTCAGCCAGGGACCACAGACCCTCTGACAACTACCCTGTTCCATTTTTCACATGGCTGCAACTAACAAGTCATTCCACAATTAAAAGACACAAAAATACTCCATAATTATGCCACTTATGAAAAGATTATGAGTGCATTTACTGCTAGTGGAAATTATAGAAAGCGTGTGTCTGTGTGTGAGTGTGTGTGGAAATTTGTATCTGTGTTCATAAATGTTTTGTGTATTAGAAAATACACAATGTTTTAACTTGAAAACCAAGGAGATATCAGCTGTAGTTGAAGAAATTACAGCATGGTGTCAACTCAAAATGCCTAATTTATTATTTCTAATGCTATTATCATTAATGTAATTGTTATTTTTCATGCAGTATTGCTCTATGTTTGTGTAGTGATTCAAAACCTTAAAAAATACATATGCTATATACAGCGCAGCATATCATTCTAAAATGCTGAATGAAGTAAAAGAGACAGAGGAGAAAGTGTGACAGAGATTAAGACAGAAACAGGAAGGAAGTCTGTAAGAATCACTGAGAATCAGTGTCAGTGTGTAGAGACAAAACGGCAATCTTGGCACAGTGATGTAATTATGGTTCTGGGAACAGTAATTCCTAAAAATTCCCAAAAAACACATCCGCACATTAACAACTGCTCAGATAATGATAAACTAAAAAATTTATTGGGGGAAATAAGTTTTGCCTACATTATAGTATATTGGCTATACTGTATATAAATATGGTCATGCCAATAAAATCCATTCAAATTTGGATTTTAAAGCGAGAGAAAAGAGAGAGAGAGGGACCGTACCTCTTAATATGTAGTTCTGGTAGTTCTGGTCAGCTTCTGCTCCCACCTTGATGAGACACGTCAGACCTTCAGCCATCACAAACTCATGGACCAGGTCTTTGTCATCCTGAAATAAAGAATGAAGAGAGAGAGGGAGAAAGAGAACAGGATACATTTATACAACTTACAGAAACACAAAGCCTGACACTAAAGTGTAATTGCATTCTCTTTAAATACCACACAGTGGCAGTAATGTGCAAAGTAATGTGAAACGTTAACAGAACATAAATTTTCAACCCCCCCCCTCCCCCTCCCACTGGTTCAGGCCAGCTGATATGCACACTTCACATGTCAGCAACCGTGTGTTTCGCAATTTTGTTGCTTTTGACATGTTGTCTAATATAACAAAAAGAAAACTAAATGGATGATGCAAACACTTGAAGGTAGTTGTCTGACATAACCCAAATGATTCCTAATGCTGCCTTCAGATGCACTGTGTAAAGTTCAGACTTTCAGAGTCTTACATGTGCTCATTCAAGAGTTCTTGGGAAAAAATAAGCATAGAATCTGGAGAACATCATTTTATTGGTAGCTGTTATGTATTTTTGTAGAAACCAAGCTGCACAAAGCTTGATATAGCAGCAGTGGAATGAAGAGATGTAATATACGTTTTAATTCAACTGTTAAAACGTCAATGCATTTGCCATCAGATACTCGCATGACATTTATGCTATGCTCACATGGTCATATTTACAGGTTCGGGGGCAATAAATCATGACACTTAGAAGTTTAAAACTTTTCAAACTTTCTCACATTGCTGTTTTGTATGTGCTGAATCACGTGTTATTGTATTTGAGTGCCTTTGTGTGTGTGTGTGTGCTCCAGAAAAAGCTCTTGGTGTTTTAAGTGGCTGACTCCTCTCATCTTAAAATAAAGATTCACTCACAAACACAAAACGCAAACACCCACACACACACACACCCCCACACACACATACAGGCACACAGAGGGAAATGCCACGTTGATGGAGATCCCTGTCATCATGGAAGCGCACAGTGGCCACAATAAGCGACTGTATTCTGCTACAACAAAACTGACAGTAATTGCATGTGAAATATGTGTGTGTGTTACCTGAAAAATTTGCTTTAGAGAGAACAGCGCCCTTCTCAAGTCACGTCCATTGGAGTTATACAGTCTTTCTGCAGAGAGGGAGAGACATAGAAGTGGTTATTTGTCTATAATTTAACAAACAAAAGCAATGCAAGGACTATTAAAGTGACTGGACACAATCTGTTGCCTTGTATATTCCCTCGCACACCTTTCATCTCTCTACACTCGTTATATGTTTCATTCTGATGACGAGATCAATAAAACCTGTAATGTCGATGAGTCTCAGCTGTGCAAAAGTTGCACAATAGTTTGAGATGCGAGAGGAAAGCTGAGGTTCGATGGAACCAATCAAACAGCACGACCCGGATCACCTGAGGCAAGCACTTCATCACACACTTTCACCGCGTCCTCACTCGCAGCGCAACACGTGCATGGTCTCTCTCTCTCACACACACACACACACACAAACACACAAACACACACACAGACACACACGTTGCAATGGTGATTAGAGCTGTATTGGAATGTTAATGAGTAGCTGGCCGGGCTTCAACGGTGAGGTATTCAGGTCACGACATGGAAAGCACTCAGAACCAACGGCTACAAGCTCTTATACTAGTGCAGTGATATTCAGCTTTATTATTTCTTTCCTTGAACACAAAGAGATAAATAAAAAGTTAGAAAAGTACAAAGAGATCATTAATATACTTCTATAATATTCCTGCAGGGCCTTAAAATGATTATTGGAACCCTTTAATGGTACTTCTGGTATTTCTTATCTCCTACACAGTAGTAACATTAAAATAATCCTTTATATTCAGGGGTTTATCACGTTTTCCTGGTAATCAGTGTTACAGTAATAAACCATCATATTTTGACTATATTCTCATAGTTATGGGTATGTTTTGTCCTTCAAAAATGTATTATTTGAATACCACATGTGCCCCTTCCTCTTTCTCTTAAGCAATGTTAGCATCTCTATGTTAACATATCTGTATATGTGTGTAACAAAGGTTGACAAAATGCAATAAATACTACTGTCATGAACCTAAGAAAGTTATATTTTTGTTACAACCATGTTACAGAGATATTGCTTCAACTCGCTGGTTATTTTTGAGGTTGCACTTTGTCCTCTTGTTGTACTGTACTAATTTTGTCCGCTCCCTGTATACACAAATATTTGCATTTGCATATTATACAGCACTTGTATTTGCATGTTCATACCCCTATTACGGTCAAACGACAGAATAATTTTCTTAAGTGCTCTGCATTAAGCTCAAAGTCTGTTTATTTGGGTGTCCATGATGTCCATTTGTGAACATGAACAGTTGTGCATTCAGCTGTGTGTCAGCAGGGGGTTTTGGGAAACCTATGTGTGTAAATCCTGAGTTTGCCTGTTGGTAACAAATCCTTCGGTCCATCAGAAGGAGGGGGGGTTGGTTAAAAGCGTGTGGAGGTAAGGGCATGGCAGGACAGTGAAACCACCCCCTGATGTGGGCCCAGACGCCTGTGCTGCTGTCTGGAGCTCAGTGGTAACAATCGCTAAGCTAGGTAAGGCTATCTCAAGGCCAGGGTCAAAATCATTATCATTCTGCACCCAGACGAAGAATTACAGGCTTCTCTGTCTCTCTATCTGCAGGACTCTTTCTGAAACATTCATGAAATACATCTGTGATAGTCTACGGCGGAGATAATTAAGTTATCGAAGGTCATCAAATCATCTAAATCATTAATGCGAAGAGGCAACTGGCATACAGCAGTAAATGTATGGGAAAAAGTGACTGGAAACAGAAAAGCAAAGGATATGGAGGGTGGGAAAAGAGGAAAAAACACATAACCAGCAAAGAGGTGGGAGGAAAGAAAAGGAAAGGAAAGTAGAGGTCAGTGTCTGATTCGAAGAAAGAGGACCAATTGCTTCTGGGTAATCACGACAGAGCAGACAAATGAGAGAGCCAAAGACACGGAATTCCCCTTCCTAAAATACACAAACTATATGTCGCAGCCAAGTCATTTTACTGAAATGTGGTCCTTGAAGATTTTTAACCCCTACTTAGCTTGTCCAGCAAATTGAAAAGATGGTAAGTTTACAGGCCTGTAATTCTATGTCTTAAAAGCACTTTGAATAGCCTCGTTGTTGAAAGGTGCTACACAAATTAGCTTGCCTTGCAGTTCTAGGGGACAAACAACCACTTTGTTAAAATGTTTACTTCTTATTTACTGTGTCATATTACTGTAAGTTCCCAACATGGTAATTGCATCTATCTAACAGAGAACATTTGACACCTGCTGGGCACAGAAAAGAAAAAAAAGACAATTTTAGTAATATATCAGCTTAACTGTTGATTAGTCACACATGTGCCTTTCATTTAATGTTATGTTTCCTAAAAGCAGGAGAACGTGAATAGGTAGCAGGTGCCATGACCTCACTCGTATCTCATTCAACAAACCACAACAAACTGCGGCTCGGCTATAACGAGCTCTTACAAACTGCCAATTTCTGTCTGATTTCCTTCCTCTCGTTTCTAGGTTTCCCTGGAAATCAAGTGGCCACTTAATGATGCAGGGAACACTCCATCTGGTCCTCGAGGGTCAATGGCTCACTCAGACGATCATGTGTGATGTTTGCGGTCTTCATCAGGCCGTGAGTGGGGCTGTCAGGGTAACCTTTACCAAAACGTCTGCTGTTCATCAGGAGCATGTCAGCAGCAGTGATAAAGCTTAAACTTGGCTTGATTCATTAGTGGTGCACCACTAGTGATGCAGTCAGGTGTGAAAAGCTAGAAACCTGGCGTTATTATTAAGTAGTTTACAAGGAGAACCACCGCCAAGGTAAATAAACGCACACTGAATTACACTTTCAAAAAATGTTCATGTTAAGCTAAAGTTTATTTAATAATCTGATTCCTATACCTCTCTTCTTGCATCTCTACAACATACATCTTACAGAATGAACACCGTTTAGTATAAGAAGCCTCCCATCCTCACATTTTGAGGGTTTAAAACTGAATTTAGGTGAGTGTGCTGCCTCCCTTGCAAGCCATTCATCAAATATAGGCCAGACACATGAATCTAAAAGTTACTGTACTTCATTTTGGTTTCCTGAGCTACAGACTCAAAATAAAAGTATCTGCTAACTGCACAGCTGCATAGGACATATTAAGGACTCATTCTGTGCAGGTTAATGTTGACTGTGACTAATTTATTAACCTAGCAGGACACAGATGATGAACAGTATGCCATAAACTATCAGGACATATTGTTTGTGCCAGGGATGAATTCCATGAAATACAACAGAAGTAGAGGTGAGAGAAATGAGTCATAAGCAGCCTCTGTTAACTTAAAGGGAAACTTTGGTATTTTTCAACCTGGACTCAGGTTTTCCCATCTTTTTGTGTCTAAGTGACTAATGGGGACAACAATTTCTGAAATTGGTCCAGTATTGAGTGAGAGCCTTGCAGCCAGCAGCCGATAAATGGACTGCCAGTAACCCTTATATACTTATAATAACAATCTGAGCCTGTCAGTGGCAAAAACAAGCACTTTTAGTGGACGTACATTGACGGGGTGCTATTGCCCCGTCGGATTACATTGTAGCCAGTTTTGCAGCTGCTGACTGAAGCACTCTCACTCAATACTGGACCAATTTCAAAAATTGTTGTCCCCATTAGTCATTTAGACACAAAATGATTGGAAAATAGGATCCAGATTGAAAAAGAAGTTTGGATTTTTTGGAGAAACTGGAGATCTCCCCGCCTACCAATCATCCGGGGATTTCTAAATGCACAGTAGTTGCTTGAATGGTGGCGAGTACAGCCACTAACAAACATACATTTTAAGGACATGCTTTACTGGACATGATGCTCTCCCTCCATTCTCCTCTGTAGTGAACTGCATGTCACTGCCCCCATATCAAGGGCTGCCCTAAAGACTTTAGATTGTTTCTGCAATGCAGGTTTTTTTTTTTAAAAACTCTATAATTGTTTCCACCCAATTTTAACAACGAAAGCTGGAAGATTGTCCTCAGTCTCTAGTTGAGTGAAGCATTTAAAGACTTGTGAGTAGAGAGGCTAGAAGACAGGTTGTTAGTTCATATATCAACACAATCAACAGACTACAAAACCATGTTGTTTTTACGTAATCAATAGCACCCGGCCACTTAATTTTGTTTCCAAAGCAAATCCCATTGAAATCCCTTTTCTTTTTTTTCTTGATACTATAACAAGAGAATCCTTCATTTGTTTTTTCAGACTTAAACATTCAGTAGTAAAACTTTTTAAGATGTTTTTTGCAATGCATAGTTGAGACAACAGCATCACAGTATATGCCAACATTACTCATGGTAATACCCTGCAATCACCTGATAGTTGCTAACAAAGTCTTGTCAACATAATTACCCTTCTGCTCCAGAGTAAACAGAGTTTGACATGCTAAAATAATCAATGGGCCGTTGTCCCATTGGCACAGGGGGTTCCAGCTGGCTTAACACTGATGGCGCATTCAACCCTGGAGATAATTCAAACAAACTACTCTCACCTTCAACCTCTGGGCCAAACAGCTTGGCCTAACAACACTGCTTCAGTGCCTGCATCTCTCTAGAGGGAGACTGAAATAACAACGAAACATAAACTAGGAAGATAACACATCTTAATTAGATGCCCTCCATTGGTTCAAGTGACAGAGCAGTAAATGTGGGGGTAAGTGAGGAAGGGGAAAAAAGCAAAAGGATGGTGTTTCAATGAAGGATTTGCCTGTCCACGTGTCTTTTGCTGGTCATCCTTTCTTTTTCCTGGCTGTAGGTTTTATTATTGTCACAAGAAAAGCTGAAACACACACTGGGATGTGTCATTGTGGCTTGTGCGTGTGTGTGCTCGTGCAGTATCTGCGTGTGTGTGCGCATGCATATCTGTGAATGTGTGCTCGTGCCCATGTGTAAGCGCTGGTGTTTGCTGAGTGCAGACAGACAGATGAAGGAAAGACAGAAAGGCACGTTTCATTTATAGACTTTCTTGGAGTTTTTACTGTTTTGTTTTGGAGGACTCACAGTTCTTGTCCACGCTATTTCCCCATGACCTCACATGCACTGCATTATGTCAGCCTTAACAAGTCATTTAGCCCCATATTCCGTCTTAAAATCGTAATTTTCTTGAAGCAAAGGGGGAAAATCTGCCAGCAGAATGAGTTATTTCCACTTGTTTCTGCTGTAGCTACTTCTGTTCATAATTTTCAGATATATTTTTATAGTTTATCCAAAGAGTAAAACAAAACCTTTCCATGAGCTTTTAATAGTAAATAACACTACGCTAAGTGTGCATACTCAATAAGTCAAAAGCCTTACCCAGCATGTGAAGCTACCTCTATAATTAGAGTTTTATTGAAGGAATGACATGGACACTGGTGTTCAGTTACTGTTTACTCTCTAACAGGGTTTCTTAAATCCTCAACACAAGTGTAGACCAAACAGATATAAAAAATTATCATCATGTCTATTGCATATCATCTACACTACTTAAGTGACTTGTCATGAGAAAAACGGATTTATTGGATTTGCAACACAAAATTTTTATTCTGTGATTTATTATATTGTTCTAATTATGTTTAAAATAATGCATTAAAAACATAACTTTGAGGTTCAATAATTGGTTAAATTACTTGTTGTTTTATAAAGTGTAAGGAATAAATTCATTACTTAATGAACATAGAAGAAAAATGCAATGGAAGGACCTGTATGTGCATTAGTGCACGTGTGCATGTGTGCATGGGAGTGTCCTCTGCAGTGCATCAGGGATTCCCCCAGTGTTGAGTCTGTCTGCTAAGTCGTTCAGGAGTGCTCAGAGCCCTCCTTCCCCTCCTGCCATAATGAGATTAGTGCTGTGACCCTTCAGCTTTGACTAATCCCTGCACATTTACTGCACCATCTACACATCTCCAAACAGAAAAACACACAGGCCAAGTCAGGTTAACACAAGACCTAATCCACAGCAATTATACTCACAACCGCACTGCAGTTTGTTACACTGCTGCAACGCAGTTTGTTACACTGCTGCAACGCAACTGGGGACTCTGCAAAAACAGAGTCCCCAGTTGACTGAAGTCAGCACCAGTCTACTACTACTACGCTTAATCCTCAGACTTAACAACAGGAAGTCAGGTCAGCAGATATTTCTTTAAGGAAGGCATAGTTAAAGAGACAGTGGTGTGAAGATGGGTCTGGTACACAAAAGGTAATAAGATGTTCATCATAAAAAGGAATAAGAAGGAGTTACAGCCATTGAAAAAGTGCCTTAAGATGTAGTTCCTTTCAAGACCACTAGATGCTGGCTGCAAGCACAAAAGTGAAATTTCTTCCAACTAGAAAAACAGAGTTAGTGCATGTTTTTCCACAAAACATTAGGGTCTCAGCAACTAACCTCACTTCTTCTTAGAAATTGAATTCTTCTAGATGCTTGCTTGACCCACCTCAGCACCACCTTGCTTCCAACCTGTTGCCCAAGTTTGGATTCTGACATGACGTTGACAGCAAAACCAAAATCCTCTCAGAAACTTGATGTCACAAATGCTATATTTATGTTTTCCTACAATCTATGGATGTAAGCATGAGAGATCTGATAAACAATCTGCTTTATCGTTTCCATTTTCTCATCACAAACAATTTGAAGATGTTCTCCTAGGCTCTGGGAACTTGTGATGGGCATTTTTCACACATTTTCTGACATTTTATGGATCAAACAATCAGAAGATTGATCAATAATGAAAATAATCGCTATTTGCAGCCATACTTTTAGTATTTAAAAAGTTGGTTTACAGTAAAAAGGAAATAGATGCAAGCAAAGAGACAAAGAACCCCAAACACTAAACCTCAATGACACCTTTTCACTGATAGTACATTAACCTGCTCTACTGTATGTATTTTGACCAGGGGGGATTATTTTAGTGTAACTCTAGGGACATCTTCATTAGGTCACAGGATATTTACAGATAAGCACACACCGAGGTCAACCAAGGGTAATATTTTTCAGGCAAGTACAACTGTATGCGGGTCAAGCGAGAGAGGGGCGGGTCACAGCTGGTGGTCCAGCATTTAAGCCTAGTTATAACCGCTGACTCGTGTTTCTGGAGGATTTCATTGCACCCCTTAAAAAAAAAAAAAGCCCCCACCCGGCTGTCTGGGCCAATCAGTCAGTTGGCTTTTAAACTAGGTCTTCAGTGGGATCTAAAATAAAGAAGTGAGAGGAGCATGAGGTGTAATGGCACGCTGGAGAGCCTGATTTAATCCCAGGAAGTCTTTTCCTCTCTGGGCTGGTATCACACTAAATATAGGCCGGTTGGATATCAAACATACTGTAACACCCATAGATGCAGGGTTCATTTTTCAGGTCATGCAGTGCAGTGTGTGTGTGTGCACTGCCCTGTAATATTTACATTCAGTCAAGTAAAAATGATGCCAATTGGATGAGACAATCCCAGTCATTTTCAAGGCAGCTTCACCTGAGTGAGGAATGAAACTTGATGCCAATAGTTCAATAATATCAAGGAGGTTAAACTTTGCTCTGTGAGTGAGATTAATTTTAAGAAGTGGCGGATTTTACACCACAAGCACATTTCTTTTAACTTCTTCTAAGAAAATATGATGAAAAAAAGACAAGATTGAATTTTGTCTCAGCGTGTGCAAAAGGTGCAGCTGCTTGTGTGCAGCACACATCTGTGGAGCGGCACATCCATAAATCTGCAGTTAAAAGAATAAATACCCCCCTCAATCTGTCACAAGCTAATATAGTTTGGACAATAATGCACCATTTCAGTCTCATGTCAAGTGAAGTTAAAAGGAAAAGTTGGCAGGCAGCAAAGACTGCTGAGGACAACTGGGTTATTTTGCGACTGTCTATTTTCTGTCTGTTGGTCTTGGCCTACAGTATGAGTACTGGAGGCTGCTGATGGTGCAGATGACGTGTGTGTATGTGTGTGTGTGAGGGAGAGTGAGGGAGAGGGAAAGGGAGAGTGAGACCTCCAAGGTTTGACTGTGGGATGCATGAGATTTAAAGAATGGCGACGGACCTAGACATGAGATTACACCAGGCTCAGCAGGGACACACACAAACATGTACACACATCCACAGGCAGATACAGTACAACTATAAGCCTGAATGCAAATGTACTGGGAATGGAAACACTTGGGAGTCAATGAAAACAAACTTTTATATGATTCCCACAAATCCACCTCTGTGGAAACAAATGACTGCATATTTTACAGTTAACACTCTGATATACAGCACATACAACATACCTACACACACACAATCACACACACACACACACAGTAAAATATCTCCAGACTGTAACCTCGAATCCTGATGAAGGACTTCAGCTGTGAAAGAAGCCCAGAAGCAGATGTCTGTAGGAAAGAAACTTACTGCCACATAAACACATAAAAGACATAAAAATACATAATAAAAATACACACACACACACACATATACACATACACACTCACAAATACACACTCTGAGACCAAAACGTGCCCTGTGCCCTTCACATGACCCTGGCACCTCTAAATTAGTCCACAAACACACACATACACGTACACACATACACACACACAGGAATAGTTACCCACAACACAAACACAAATATACTCAGCTTTTCTAGCAGGCTCCATGTGCTGCCACGGCGATGACAGGCCTGAGAGCAACAGGCAGCTACAGCACTGCTCTATATTCACACGCACAAGTGCACACACACAGACTAACTTACGCTATACAGAGACAGTGACAACTTATTATATACTCATATCAACATTATACAATATAAGATAAAACAAACTAACGTATGCAGCTCAATTGATTCATTTGTCTTCTTGCATCAGTGTCAGTGAGAATAAACATTCTGGATATCAGTTTTACACAGTGTAACTATTGGAAAACGGGCCAGAAATGTTTACATGATGAAAGCTTTGATAATAATCATGAACAAATAAGATTATGAAGTAAATGACTGCAGTATGTCATGCTGTTATTGTAACTGCTAGTGCTTGTCAAAATGAACCCCAGATTTTCCATAAACTCTAAAGATTTCTGTTGTAAAAACAATGTCCAATGCTCCATTTGGACTGGAAGAAAAGCAGCTTAATCTCATTTTTTTGTCAGAAATCAATTTGTGCTGTAAAGCAATCCAACACATTAACAAATACACTGTTACAGCTGTAGTTTGTAGGTAATTTACTTTCTTGCCGAGATTTACATGAGATCGATACCACTCTCATGTCCGTCCATCATGTTGTCTCTGTGAGGTTGCTAGGCAACCAGCGGAGACTCCAGGAAGTGACAGAAACAGTGCAACACATAACCCCTGTAAAACCACACTGTCATATTTACAGTTCAGTTTTGTACAAGTTAAAGAAAGAAGATATAATTAATAATTAATTTCTGTTTGGGTTTAATAATGTACCTATCTATCTATAACTTGTTAATCAGTGAGCTTTGGAGGTGCTGGTAGGCAGGATTGTTACTTTGGGATGTAGCCAGGCTAACTGTTTCCCATTGTTTCTAGTGTTTATGCTAAGCTAACCAGCTATCTCTCAGCAAGAAAGCATATCGGGGCATTTCCCAAAATGTCAAACACTTCCTTTAAGTGCAGAACAAGGCTGCCAAACTGTGGAATGATCAAAATCAAAATCTTGTCCATTTCACTCAAAACTTTTGTCCAAATATTGCGTGCAACTGACATTATGTCATGGAGCTGGTATGTATTTGCATTTTATTTGTGTTATAAAGTGTGACCTGGTTTTCTGCAGCATGCGGACAGACACAAAACCTGATTGTGGGAAATATTGTTGTCTTCACTCCCACATACAAGTGTGCACGTGTGAAACAAGCGTCCAGTGTTTTCCCTCAATTTTCTCCCACCCACCTTTTGTCATTCTCTCTCTCTCCCTCTCACTTCTCACGCTCGCTATTGCTGTCATTGTTAATTGACTGGCTTCACTGTGCATGTGCAGTGACAACGCATGTCAGACATAAGAAAAAAAAAATCAGAGACAAACAGAGAGAGGACATTTAACTTTATAGCTAAAATAACAATTATTTTATATGTATAGCTGGCTTCTTTTATGGGCTTTGCAAATGTACTTTGTCAGCATTATTTTTGATAAAGTCATACAAATAAATCGCCTAAATGGAGTATGTAGAGAAAGGGAGGCCGACAAAAAAAGAGAAAAGGAGACAGATATGAAAAAAGAGGAAAGTCAAACGGAGAGAGAGAGAGAGTGAGAAAGACAAACACAGTAGAAACAGACAGAGGAAGCAGAGACGAATAACAGCAGCCAGAGTGAGTAAACAGAGAGGATACTGGAGGATATGTGCTGCTTGCTGAGTGGATTAACTGAGTGAAATCTTGCTCTGACTCATACCACACTTGCCTGTTATTATACTCCTCCCTTGTTTGTGTATGTATGTGTGTGTGTGTGTGTGTGTGTGTGTGTCTGTGTGTGTCTAATACAGCCAGCATGATGACATACGATGTAAGATAATGTATAAGGGGGTTATAGCATAGTTTGATATATTTACAGACAGAGAAGAGACTGTATCAGTTCCACTTTTTTAAGTCTGTTGTTCTTGGCTAACAGTGTAGATCATATAGATGATGATAGATGGCCCAGCAACTTAGATGTGCATGTGTGTGTGTGTGTGTGTGTGTGTGAGAGGTGACAGAGATAGAAAGAGAGAGAGGACTATGACAGTCAAATGAGATGAAAGATTACAGAGTGGTGTGCAAATAGTTTCCTAAACAACCTATGGGTGACATGGGAAATTAACCTGCAGACAAACTAAATGGAGATGAGATATAAATACTATATAACACAACAGAAAGCATATGTTTATGTTGGACTTATACTGGAGGATGATTTACACTGGTTGTGAAAAAGCATGGGAGTTAGAGGCACAGTTAACTTCTTGTCAGTCCAGCCGAATTAATCTCTACATTAAGCTGCCAAAGCAATATTCCCAAACTTTTTTTAACTCCAAAACACATGCTCAGAGGAACCACAGTGTGTTAAACTTAGTAGAAAACTGTGGGATTGTACCACTTTGGCTTAACTTTCTTTCTCTCACTCCTCTCCTCACCTGTAAGTCAGAGAACCACGGTGCTATGACATAACTTGTGGAGCTGCTGGCTAACTGCTGCTCTGTCTGGCAGGTGCATTTCCTCCTTGCTTTGTTTTTCCCTTGTGTTTCCTTCCCTAAGTGATTTACCATTTCCCTGGAAATCCTCCCTCTCCCTGTCTCGCTCCACACATCCCCTAAACCCATCATCCCTAAAACCCCACGGCTGGATCAGATGCCAAGCCTGCAGATTCTCCAGTGTGTGTTCTGGATGTTTAGCTTGTGGTAATTGTAATGTTTTATTGCATTATGTAATAGTTTGAAAATGATTAAAACAGACCAGCCAGAAGTTTGTGCAGGCGCACTCGGGCGCATATATGAACAAGCCCAGACATAACACTCAGACACACACACAGCCAAACACACACAAACACACACACACACACACACACACACACACACACACGCACACACATGTATGTAGTCATATATTTCTTACTTTCTTCCGGTAACTTCACTGAGGATTGGGAGAGCAAACCCCAAACAGCAGCGTGTTCTGCCACAGCACAACAGTTTGGCTGCTCATGTTTGTCAGCATAACTAGAACCCAGGGAAAATCCTGCCACATCCACAGAAAGCCCAACACTGTAACATCAAGACAGGACTCACCACACCACAGCAACAGATCACAGTGAATATAGAGACTCACAGCTGCAAAGCACATCTGGATTTCACAGAAAAACCAAAAACATAAAAGCAGCAAATAATCACATTGTAGTTTTACTGTATATTGTGGAATTGTGCAGCCTGACAGCTGAGTGTAATCAGTGCAATATGTAGAGTTGTTATCCAGGTCTCTTTATGTCTAAAAAGATCATTTAAATCTACAAATGCAGCTGTTGCAAAGGTTCCACTTTTATACACTTATGCAACTACTAAACTGTTTGAAAGACCAGACAGCCAGTTATTTACAGTAAAAGAGCCAATGTGAAGAGTGCTACTGCAGTAGGAATGGACAACAGCTGCAGGATAGATGCATGTTATGTCTTCTCTACAGCGGCTACTGCTGTAAAATTATTCCACCCCTTCCACTGCTCTACACCTCCATCCCTAATGCCTCATCAGCCCATCTCTCCATCTCCCATAGCAGTAAGTAAGGCATGACTCATGTGGGCGCAATGCTCTCAGTTGCTCCTCAGGGTTTCAGCTGCTGGTGAGGGTAAAGGGGAAACTATTTGAGTGATTTTCTCATTCTTGCTTTGCTCTCTGGGATGAAAAGAGAAGAGTACTCTGAATGCATATACTGCTGATTTCAGGTAATGGTGAGACAGTGGAACAGAAAACATGGACACGTAAAGATAAAGAGATAAAAAAAAAGACTGAGTGACAGGTCTAAACTTGTCAAAGACCACGCAAACACTTCATAAGCATAGCGAAATATCCTTGTTGACTCACACACGTGCACGCAGAGAGATCATAGGCACAACTCCTTGAGCCAAAGCCACAGGTGTCTATGAGAACAAAGAGTCACGAACAGTATGTGAAGCTGAGCAGAGTAAATATAGATTTAGAGAGCAGAGCGGGCAAGCCAGGAAAAGAAAGAAATGCAGTTAAACAACAGAGGTGGAGTGTGTTTGAATGAAACCAGTGTATGCAATGTAGCACAAAGCAGACTAATAAGAGGATGAAGGAGAAATGATGCCAGATTGAAAAGCAGTTAGAGCACATTGTCTGAGACTAGCACAGATATTAGAGAGCAGCGTGTCAGCGAAACCATATAATGTGTCTGGACTTTTACGACTGCACAGCCACAGATGTCCTATACCACTGCCCCCCTCCCAGCTTGCCCATCAACAAGCATTATCTCCCTGTCACACCATGCCATTACCAGGCCTTATCTCCTACAGCGCGGTGGGGGGGGGGTGGACACCAACACAGTAAATCACTGTTAGAACCAGCTGGAGTTGTCTCTTTCTGCAACATCTCAAGGCCAGACTGCTGTCACTATCACCGCACCCCCGTCGGTGCAGCGACAACGAGTACTTCTTTTTATATTTACAAAGACTGTGATTTGTGCAATGCTTACTGATGCCTTCGAATCCTCAAAATATCTGAGAGAGAAGCAAGGAAACATGGAGCACAGTCTTCGACTCGGTTTTTCGACAAGCTGCTAATTTGTTATGTAACAGCACAACCAGGGAAAATCAAAGCAAGTCAACCTTCACTCCAGCTCAACCTCCCACCCCTGCCTCTCCTTTACAATACTGCAGGGGGTGATTAGAGACGGATAATTGGGGCGCCGAAATCCAACAGTATAGAAGCCAAATTTCTTTGAAAAAGGTCTAAATTCCAGAGCCAAGTGCCAAGGGATTGAACAGGCTCCAAAACACATGCAAGGTCTTTTGTTCTGCCCTCCAGCTCTTTTGTTTCACCTGCTGTAACACTCATTACAGGGAGCTTTACCTGTCAGACAGCATACCCTCTCTATATTTGATCACTTAAACTGTATTTAATTACTGCATATCCTTTCACTTCAGGAGATGCTGGGAAATGAGGCCGCATGGGAAACAAGAGCTTTGGGATTCTGAAAACGTCTTGTTAAGTAATGTGCTGTTAAAACAGAGCACACATTAGAAAATTACAGTTTGTGTACAGGCAGAGCAGGTTTATACTTGGTTTTATCATTTCATCATGCTTATTTAGCTACAGTGTTTGTCTAACTTTGGCTTTGGATTTATTACTTTGTCAATATGTTATTGTCTTGTATTGTGTTTTTATGTCATGTGTAGAATATACAAAGTAGCTAATGGAGATCCAACAAAAAGCTAACATCCACGGTTGATTGACTCAGAAGGAAAACACACAAGTGACATTGGTTTACTTTGATCTTTTTATCATAAAAAGTAATTTCAAAACTATAAATAATACTTAGAGCAGATTAAAGCATAATTTATATAATTTTATATAAACAATAGCTCATGACTACTTGTATGAAAAAGGTGTAGCTTGTGGTGATTAACCCACGGAGATTTATCATCCCATTCTGTGGTTCCCCTCAGCTATATTGAGCTTTATAGCGTCTTTCAGCCTTTGTTTTGGTTTTCTGTCCCACAACTTTATGGTTCAGTCTCACTGTTCTCATAACTATAGTTTTCAGCCACAACAGGCAGCTATTTTCAACAAAACAGCTCTAAAAACCGACTATACCTAGTTGACACTAAACAGCAGACATACAAAGTTAGCTACTAGCTGATGAACAGAGTAGATATTTAGCAGCTAAATAGCCAGATATTTACCTCATGAGTTGATTAAGACCAAAACAGACCAAAAAGAAGAGTGAATATTGGACTTAATTGCACCAGGTGGCCAGAAATACTCCAAATAAATGTTAAAGCAACATGTTGCTCGTTATCTTAAATAGGCAACTGTTTGCTAACATTTATTGGTGACCCCTGCTAACATTTACTGTCTAGCATCACTGTCAGATCAAATTTTACTCTTCATAAGCACACTGGTTAATGACAAGGTATCTCATGAACTACTGACCGGATATCTGTGACCCTTTGAACTTTCTTCTAGAGAAAATATTAAACAGTAATTAGCAAATTCCAATGAAATTTACTAATCATGTTCATGCCCCCCAGAGAATGACCTTTCTCCCATTTTGGACACTTTTGGTTTAGCATCGCCCTCTAACCAATATGTCAACTTTGCACGAGACATGTCATGACATAATTGTCAAATTTCAATTAAATGAAATCATGGCCATGCCCACATGTTTTGACCAGAGCTTCCATATTGTGTGGTGTAATGTAAACTGATGCCTCTAGGTGCCACTGATGCTGCTGTCAGGACTGTAGACTTCTAGTCTTGCTATACACGACTGTTCAGTGCAGAAAAAATGTCTAATACTAGTACAAGAGAAGTTAAGTTAATTTCAGCGACCTATCAACATTATTCATTCTAATTTTCCTCTATCTTCCTCAATCAACCCTTTTTTGTCACATCTTGCTTCCTATAACTCTAACATTAAGTGAGTAGAGGTTCAGCACTGTGCTGCCTTCCTTGCATGTTTCTGTGCTGTCAACACTTTCTAAAGATAACACCTCCACTTCACCCACACCCCTGAACCACCTCTCTCTGCCCGTCAGCTAAGGCCTACAACAACTCCACTGCAACAGAGACAGCTAAAATTAACCCTTAAACAGGAGGTTCTGATTGGCACTCTGACAGGACTTGCAGACCACGGGATCAACGAAGACAAAAGGGTGGAAATGTGGGAGAGAGGGCACACAAGTAAACACTGAAAGACAAAAGAGAAAAAAAAGAGACAGACATACATAAACATAAACATAGATGGGGAAAATGATGAGGCTAAAGCTGAGGACACCCAGGATATCCGCCTTGCATTTAAAAAAAAAGAAAAATTCCTGTCAAATTGACCCCAATTTCTTGGTAGGTGCTGAGAAAACCTGGATCACTAAAGTGCCACGAAGACCTCTCCAGTGCAGATACATTGTCTGCAGGGTTGTGCTTACACCAGCAGACAAAGTCACTGTTTTGCTGACCATGCCAATGAGTCCTCCTTTTCATATACAACAGAAAACCCCATTAACTCACACACATTATCACACCCTCACTCACACATACACGCATCACAGAGCATCCTTAATCCCAAATTGGCAAGATGGCATGTAATTTGATCTTTCCTTTAGCAGCGGTGCCAAGAAATGCCAAGGAGAGCTGTGTTTCTCATACAGTTATACTCTTTTTTTTTTCAACCTTGTGGCCTTGAGAGAAGATCAATGACTGACTAAAGAAGCCAGGTCTAAAACCCTGAGATCTGCCTGACATTTGAACTTAGTACAATCAAATCCTGATCCTCACCAGTCACAACTGAATGCTGATGAGTAAGATTAGGAAAATCTGAAAGGAATTGATCCTTTCCTGCATTTTAATCACAAAAACCAAACATTTCTCACGCATGTGGCACGGTCAGCAATCCATTAATTTAAACATGCGATCCTACAGCACCATACTGACCAACTAACTGTGAGTCACAGATACTTGATTCTATAAGCAATCTGTATCCTTGATTGTGACAGACTTTTCATTTAGTGGATAGTATGCTGACCACTACTCAAGCGATTTGAAGGTCAAGGCCCCAGAGGATTACAGAGCGTTAAACGGGTAGATGAGTGGACAGCTGAACCGACTCATTGAAGCACCACTGAGAGGGGGTTGGAAATTGGTCAGTGGATCTCTAAAGTGAATGGATCACTCGGACTCGCTTGAGCTATCTGATTATGTGTCTGTTTAATGCAGTAGAATTACAAAACCGCCACTCCAGAGTATCAACTCCGGTCAGGATTTGGTTGCTGCCCAGCATCTGTGCTATGCTGAATGAAATCTGGATTGTGGTCAATACAGTCAGTAAACTCTGTCATCAAGCCTTGGCATTGGGCAAAATTTGAGTTTCAGTCATGCCCTTCAAAAGGAAATGCATCTCATATGGTGATGATGCGAAGTTCATTTTTAATAATAAGTTTTTTCTCAAATTGTACTAAAAAGGGACATTGGTTTTCCTCAAACCAAGATGAGGCATGGGAAGATCCCTCATAAAAGCCTGTGTGTGTATTACATGTGTATGAGTGTGAGAGAAAAATTTAGCTTACACCATTACTCACTCCATTCACTCAGGCCCGTTAGAGGATGACAAGAGAAATGTGGTGTTCGTGGATGCACGTATACTTGTGCACATTGTGTGTGCATACTGTATATGTATGCAGCAGGTGGCTGCAGACTCTGGTCAGGTTTTCTTATCCCCTTAAGAGTATAGCTTGTCTGTTTCAAACATCGCTGACCCTGGTACTTAAGCAAGCAGTTATTCTAAGAAAGTCAGGGAGCCATATGTCCAGCAGTAAATCAGAAAACCAAGTGAAGGTGTACAATCCCTAAAATGGGAAAAAAAAAATGGGAATAGTTATGTGGCAAAAACGTCTCTTAATGTCCCTTTTTATGTGCTTTTTTCGCTCCTTAATGTTCTACTCCCAGTGACCTTTCACCTCATCACATTCTCAACCAATCCCTCAAAGGCCCTGATTCTGGCATCCAGATTTAGCACTGCTATCACTGGCATGGAGAATGTTGACCATGCAGACAGGTTGTGGAGGAATATGGAATAAAATTAGGGTCATATATATTGTAGCTGTGTATCACCATATCTGAATGTGTGAAAACATTTTGTATGAGTACATTCAAATGAGTGAATGTGTAAAAACATATATACGAGTACAAATCAAACCTAAGAGTACAAATACTTTTGTCCCACATTTGACATTTCCACCTGAATAGCCAATGGAGATGCTCTGAAACACTGGAGCTGTGTTTGCTGAAGGCGCTAAAAGTACAAACCAACTGCACAGCCTCTGAGCCTCTGAACTTAGCAATGCTCATGCCAAACTCCCATATAAAAATACACAATTTAAAATAGGCCTTGATTGTAGGTGTAGGACAAGCAACATGGATCATATCATTTTGTAGGTAAATGTGGACTTACTGCAGTAAAAATGTAACTTAAATGACTAGTTAACAAGCGATCCATCACCAATCATCATCATTCAAATTGTCATTTTTTCAATAGAGTTCAGTGTGAACACTTGTCTGCTGAAGAGTTTGCTGGCAGCTTCATTTTGGCAGTCACCCTTGGAGCAAAAGTTCAGAGGTTCAGAGGCTGTGCTTTCAGCGCCTTCAGTGGACACACTCCCAGCGTTTTGGAGCATCACCATTGGCTACTCAGGAGGAAGCATCAAATGTGGGACAAAAGTATTTGTACTCATAGGTTTGATTTGTACTTGTAGATTTGATACGTAGTTGTAAACTTGGGATTCATACATACAGTTGAGTTCTGTGTGAACTTTTTTCATCCACAAACAGATAGATGTGTAACTGCAAACCTTTTTCATAACTGCAAATCTTTTTTTATGCACTCACACATTGGAAATTATTTGTACAAATCTTTTTCATTTGTTCACAAAATGTCGTGCACAGCTACAGATCTCCTTATGGATTCAAAAATCAAATCTATGTGTTCAGATATTTTTTACGCATTCAAACATTTGAATTCATTTGATCAAAACGTTTTTACACATTCACACTTTTGAATGTACTGATACAAAATGTTTTCACCCATTCATACATGGTGTACATATGACCCTAATTTTATTCCATAGAGGAAAGGATTGAGACACAAAGACCTAGAGGACAGACAGTAAGAGAGAGTGGGGTGATTTTAATTGATATGGAGCGGCTGAAGTGAAGACAGAGAATGGCCGGTAAAGACCCTCTTGAGACAGACAAGACCAAAAACGAATAAAAGGAATATATTGCTTGCTGTGAGACTAGGCTGTTGGCCAACTTACTAAAAAGTAGATCACAGACACCAACATCATCTATGCGTTCTCAGTAGACTCTGTTTCTTCTAGATCATTAATATAGATTATGTGATAGGCGTAGGCAAGTAATAAGATCTCAGAGAGAGAAAATAATATCTTGTAGCAGCTGTAAGGCTAGATTACAAATCATTTCAAATGAAGTTGCTAATTCTGGCAAATGTGCTAGATTTACACTTGGATTCATCCTCTGGGGACCATGAATGTCTGTACCAAATTTCATGGCAACTTATCTGATAGCTGCAGTCTGGACCAAACTGACTGACCAACTTCTTCTTCTCCATCTGCTACCTTAATGTTATGTTATATGACGGACAGGTGCCAATGATTTACTACGGAGAAACGAATGATTTTGTTGACTGTGTTCTCATATAAACAGATGATCTGTAGTTTATCAAACTTGCCTTGTTCTTTTAAGATATAGATAAGAACATAGCAATGGAGAAGAAAAGAAAATGTTGGCTGTGTGTTGCATAAAAGTATGCCACCCTTACAACTCTCTATCTCTTCTCTCTCCCTCAGCTCTAACTTTATCCTTCCTGTTGTCATAAGAGTTTTCTCTACCTTGCTGGTAGGTTTTACCTTCATCACTCTCTAACTTTCAATGGTACTCACACCTCCCTCCCTCTCTTTCTCCCTCCCTCCCTCCTCTTCATCATTACAAACTGACAAGAGTCAAGGGCATCACACAGTGAATACTTCACCAGCCCCAGAAGAGAAAAGCTACTGTGCTACTGTGATAACACTTAAAACACCTAACTCACTTCACAGCCACGCTTACATTCAGAGCTTCCCTTCCCTTTTCTCTCTCTCTCAGCCATGTAAAAGCTCCCTCCACACATTGTAATGCAGTTTTTTGACCCAATCATAATATGGAAGACTTCACGCAACAGTCCAACCTGCCTCAGAGTGGGAGGTCTCCAACCCCCACATGTAAACCCCTGGACAGCCATCTAAACGTGTGGTACACTGCGTTCTCAAGCTCGCTGATGTGTTTGACTGTGCATGTGTGTGTGTCCAGGGAGAAATGCATGTTAAACACATATATAAACATGTCACATAGCACTCACCGATGCAGGCGTGTACACGGACGGTCAGCTGGGTTCGTAAAATAACACTGTGCTTCTTCCCTCTGGACCTAAGAGAAAGAGAAGAGAGACAGAATTTGTCTTAATAGCCGGTAAACAAAATCAGTGATGATTGAAAAATAATTTGATGAAAGCAGCTGAGTATAATGACAGGTTGCTGCAAAATAATGTCACTTATGGCCAAAGCTAATTAACTTGTATTTTCTGGAATCAAGTGTGATTTTCTTGGCACTAACGGAGTGATCTGTCTGGGTTCAAGATATATTCACACTTGATTCTAGACCCTGCACTGAAAAGCAAGTGCAATTACCTCATCCTATTGGCTGCTGCTTTAAGGAAAATAACATTCTGCTACTTGTGTCAACAAAAACAAGACAAAAGGACTTGTTATGATGGACCTATTTTATAATGTAGAGGCACTGGCATGATGGGATAGGTGCAAACAGTGAGCAAGCATAAGTGTGCCTGCATTGGGTCTGTGCCCCTATACTGATACACATCTGTGCCTTGAGGACAGACAGCAGAACGGCAGGAGCAGACACAACACACATGTACACACACACAAACCTCCACACACTCGACCATCGTGCCAATGAGCACATATTCATACGCAGCATATTTCCAGTGGAAAAAACAACATAAACATGAACATAAAGTATGATGGTATTTTGAGCGTAACTCAAACTCTCTCTCCAAAATGCAGCTGTTATCATCAAATCTGTCATCACTGACTTCCATCGCTAACATATTGATAGCATCCAATCCAAGCAGAGAAAGCGCTGCTCTGATAACGCACACCGCTGGAAAACACCCATTATACACAACGTGCAGTAAGGATAACACACACCCAAACAAGACAGCAGCTGGCCTCCTATCCTTCTGTTAAGCTGCGTTATCTGCTTTGCTGGGAAATAGAGCAAAATGTTAACACCACCTATTGAGATGCTGATAGAACAAGTTCATTTGTCTTACCTTGCTGATAATCTATTGTGTGAGAATGACAGTCAAAGCAGAGACTCAGAAAGAATGAGAGTTAGAGAATTTATAACTGTGAGGATATAAAAGGGTTGTTTGGGGTCACCACTCAATCTACACCAGAGAATTTTAAAGCGGGGTCCGGGCCTCCCCAGGGGGGCTCCAAACTGTTTCAGGGGAGGCTCAGTGAATGGAAATGAAAAAATAATACATTAGTTATTACATTACTTATCAAGAAGAGATTACATAGAAAAGCCTAAATGTTTTTTCATGTATTTCGTGTAGTCTGAAGTATGTCAAACAGTAATATCAGGCTATCTTGGTTAATTTTTGTTGAGTGTCTATGGGGTCAAATGGCATAATCATGATCTCATAGGCACCTCTCTACAGTACAAATACACTTTTCAGTATGACATTAGTTATACTGTATATATATTTTACATATATATTTACTCAAAAAGGGCATTTATCACTATTTAAATAAAGCTTTGAATGTTTAATAAGGAAGCTCTTCTCTCACACATTCTCCCTTTATTCCTCCAAGGTTGAATGTCTAGTATTTCCTCCTGGTCTAATTTTCTTCATCACTTCCTTTTTCAAGTTTCTACATTCACAATCCCGACATCACAATACCTGACTAATTATCTTTCTGAACACACACATCAATCCCTGGATCCTGTTCTTTTTTTTTTCAGACATACTTTTGTGCAACCCAGCACCTCTCCATCACCACCATGACCTCCAGGATGTCCGTGGAAACTCAGCTGGAAGTTCCCATCAACCACCTGCTGGCTTCACTCCACCACCACCAGGATCCTGTCCTATCTTATATTTTCATATGGGCACAAGCTTAATGAAGATGCTTCGCACTGAGGGAGTAATCACCAAGGACTTTCTTGTTCCTAACCTCAATAAATATTGTTATACACTTCCAAATCTCCTCTCTATATTGAAATATATTTTAAATATTATAATGACAGGTGAAAATGTTGCACTTTCTCTTCAATTTCTCTCAGTGGAAGCATACTCTGAGCTGTCCTCACCACCAGAGGAGCTTGTTTACTGTCAAGTGCGGTGAGCAGTGTCATACCGCAGCTGCAATCACGACACATTTTTGATGTGTGGGAAGATAAATTCTGGATGAAATTCAGTTGACACCAATTTGCGCTTCATAAAATTCCTGGCATTTTTAAGATAGGGGTTTCCAGACATGTAGTCCTTCATAGATGCTCCAGAAATATAGGTGTGACCTATGTCTTTAAGCAAATCATCATGATAACATGATATAGACAAGCCCATTGTAATGGCTATGCATAAAAATGAGGCAAAAATGTTGTGGTTATTGCAAGATTAGAGAAGCTAGTCTCTCCCCAAATTTCCTCCACAACTTGATGTTTAGTTTATGGCATTACGTACACCTTCAAGATATTACAGCAGCTGTCAAAATCTGCCATTCTATAGAGCACAAATACAAGATGTGGTGTGTGAGGCTGAGATGTTGAGTGTGATTAGTTTATTCATTTATGACACTATATAAACAGCATTCGTCCGACAAAGGGAGGACAGGACAGGCTTAGTAAGAAGCATCCATCCTCAATCTTTGTGATGTTTTGCCAGAGGGTCAAATCCAACCCAGTGTGTGACTCATTTCCTTCTGTCAGTACAGTATGACCTTGGTAAAAGTCAGGTTTGATAGGATGACATACAGGCCAGTCCAATCCAACCAGTTCTCCAAGATCTCGGCCACTCTGGAAACACAACACATGCCTTTATTCACCTGTCGATCATTTGTCACATGGCTTAGCAGGAGCACAACAAAGACTCCACCCCCCCGCCCCCCCCCCACACACACACACATAGACACAGAGATAGAGAGACAAACAAATAAATGTACACATGGAGACAAGCACACACAAACAGATACAGAGAACAACCCGGCTCTGTGGGTCTGCCATCACTTATCATACTGCCGCCCACAGCCCCCAAACAGATCAACATACCACAACTGTCCGCAAACGCACACTGTCACACACATACATACGCAGCCAGTTAACAGCTGCCATCTGTGTGCTTCTCTGAGGTCTTTGTCACAATGTTTTGTGTATATAAAAGGGCTTTCAGGTGACACAATGCTGCCCATGTTCCAGTCCCTGAACAACAGCTGAGAACAAAGTGATTTTCTGAACTTGTGACTCAACTATAGCAACAGCAACATCTATAACATTGTGATTTATATCTGATAATGGAAACTAACTAATTCACCACTGATCATTTTAAATCTGCTGAATGTAGATCATGTTTACTTGTTCACTACAAAGCTAGTTAGGTAAAGTTACAACACCTAGTCAGCTAAGTGACACTTTGGTTTACCAATATCCCAACAAAAGTAACAAGACCATATATGCTCGAGGCAGTGCACAGATCATAATACATCAATAAAGAAATAAAAGGAAAAAGCAAAAGTAAACTAAATAAAATAAAATAAATTACAATTAATTACGTAAGACTCTAGTTTTCACAGCTTCACAGTTTGTGCCATATTTTAATGTGTCAAGGTAGGATAGGGCATGAAGACAGTAAAGTTGGGTTTCTGTTTTGCTAGCCTGTAGGGCCGGGTGATATGGACAAAATCTACTATCACGATATTTTTGACCAAATACCTCAATATCGATATATAATCATCAGTAATGTGGATATAATGACTAAGTGGGTTAAGATAAATAATAGAACAGCTGGAACAGTCTAGTACGTTCAGAAAATTACATCACTTTACTGTAATGCAGCCTTAAAAACAAGGAAAAGACAACACTTATGCCATATCAAAATATTACAATATCTAAAATCTAAGAAGATATCTAGTCTCATATCACAATATCGATATAATATCAATATATTGCCCAGTCCTACGTGTATATTTAATGTTGCTAATAAAGAAATAAGATTGATGACATACATTTTCTTGACAGACATTTTATCAGGAAAAAAAAACAAATACAATAAATTAAATTTTGGACCTAAGCAACACTGGCTCTTTGTTAAATCCTTTGTCTTATACAGCAGAAATGTAGACCGAAAATTTACTTTAGTTGGCCTACTTCTACGTTACAAGTTAAATAAGAAAAAAAAAAGAAGCTGATAAGGCTAAATACCTGCTAACGCTAACCTAGCCAGGCGACACTGTGGTGCTATTTCAAACAGCAAATACCAAATATTTAGGCTATTGTTCAGGCCACAATCTATTAACCAAATTGGTCACAAGAAGGTAGGCCTAGGTAGTTTATCACCTCTGCCAAACAGTGTCCTGGGGGAAACCCTGAACCTTAGTAACAGATTTCCACTTTCCATTTCTCTTGTCAAACCCAAGAGAGGCATAAGCACTGCTGCTAGGAGATTCGAGAGACTGAAAATACTTCACAACAGTACTGTTACAAAGTGATCATGCTGCTCCCTTCAGCACGTAAAGTTGACAGCTTTGTGAACTGTGAAAATTTGCCACAAAGACCAGAATATCAATTATTACAGTGAGAGAAGAGCTGTAACTGTGGAAGGGAGGGCACATCTGTCCCGTTTTCCAGAGTACTTCATACTTTCCGTAAACTTTTGCTTCCAAGAAACCATATCCAGCAGCTTGTGATTCTTCCTATTTTATAAGAATGAAGAAACTCAAAAAATGTGTGTGTGTGTTTGAAGGAGAGAGAGGGAACGGGGACTCATCATTTTGTCTCAAATGGTTAGAGATGATTTAACAGTTAAGAGTGCAAGTCTGGTTGTTGCAAAGGGTATAAATGTGAATCAGTCACCCTGTGTCATCCTGCTGAAAGCCCTCCAGCTCGTCCCTTTGCTCAGCCAGAGAGGACTCCAGATCCAGATAGGTGCCATTGTGGGAGAGCTGCAGTGCGCAGTCATCAAGCTGTGGAAAGGAATAAAGAAATCTTTTTTAATACAACTGGTTTAATGACGGAAACAGAAGTGAACTAAGATCCAAACTGATTCTACAAAACTAATGGGTGTCCACTAAAGCTAAAAGTAGTCACTAACTCAAAATTGGCATTTGTACCTAAAAAAAGGATGGAAAATATGATTGAGCACTACGCGGTGGCATTTTTAATGCTCCCTCACTACGTCTTTGCATGTGTTTCACACCCTTTTTTTTTGAGCCCGTAAAATGAAGCCAGTTTACAGGGCGGGGGATTGAACATGAGTGCGTACAGTGGTCCATGAAAGGAGGGGGAGCCATATGCAATGTGGCTCTGCTTTCGGCATTACAAAGCTGGTAAGGGAATTAAATAGTAGAGACGTAGCAATAAATAAACATGAAACTAAAACCAGAGGGGAACACGGAGAGAGAGTAAGACAGATTTGGCCTAAGCTTTAAGTGTATTTAAATGACATCTGTGAGAAATATGATACTTAAATATTGTTGTGTACAATATGAGAGTCTCTGTATGTATGTCTAGGGTGAAATTACAGTAATTTCAAAACAAATAATTTAAAATTTATATATGTACATTTATGCATATGACAGATCTGTTGACACTCTCTGTTTTTCACTTCTCAAGAACAGACCAATCTTGTTGTGCCCATGCCATCTGCGATTGCATGATCTAAGTTAACACTGTGGAGCAGCCTACGTCAGAATTGACCCACTATGCTGTGTAATGAGAAACCCTGCTGAGTTTGAGACCAGGTGCACAGTAATATATCTGCACACCACTGGCATTAAGGTTTATGAGTACAGTCACAAGCTGATAGCAGGTGCGAGGAGCAAATCCTAGCAACAACTCGTAAAGAGTAACATACATCGGTCTTATTGTTACAATCAGCTATGAGCTCTTCAACTCTTTGTTGAAGCTGCTGATGTCTCAATATGTGAATGAGATCAGAGTCATGCATTGAATTAGCATTTAGCACTTCTGTGGTATCAGTGGGTTTGACCTAGCCTGGCCTCTGGTGTGCTGCGAAACGCCCCCCTGCCTGTCCAGTCAAGCAGCATGACGACACTTTCTGACCAGCAGAGACCGCAAATCACAAGACCTGCTGCTGCTCTCTGACTTTCCCTCCCTATCACTCAGAAACAGAGAGACGGACTGTCGGATGGACTCACGGCATAAATATAACCTTGCTATATTTACTCTGCACTGAGGCAGCATACACACAGGATCTCAAGGGTAGGCGTGTCCGCAGGGGCTGGGAGTTTAAGGGGGGTGCTGCCAAGGCCAGTGTTACAAAGGAGAAGCTGATTGTCATCCACGTTGCAGAAGAACTTTGCAGTACTACTACTATCCTAGATTTCTTTAAGTGATCCCAGAGTGAAGAGACGAAATAACAGGACATGAGCAAAGGAGGTGATTTAGGGTCCTGCACCAGTTTCCCCTCACCCACTCACATTATTAATCCGTGCCAAATCCTAATCCACAACACTAAAAAGGCAAAACACGAAACACGCAATTATCAGACGCACCCCTGATTAAAATGTTAGTCAGTTAGGCTGATTACAAAGATAATCGTAACCATATTTCCTAAGGTAGTCTAATTCTGATATAGTCAGGAGAGAACAGGAAATACATGACAATTTTCTGACAGCAAAATGAGGTTGAAAACTAAGGAATCAGCAAGTTAACTGATCTTAAATCAAGATTTTTAGCTACACTTGCAGCACGGCCCTATTTATGGTAATCTTTGTCAGTTAGTTGGTCAGTCCATGGCTTTGATCCACACTTTCCACTTTTGGATGGATTGCCATAAATTGTGCACAGACATTCATGTTCCCCAGAGGATGAATTGTAATAATTTAAGTGACCCTCTGATTTTTCTTCTTGTGTCATCATCAGGTCAAAATTTCAATTTGTGCAATACTTTGGTTTATGACCAATTATCTGCAAAACTAATGACATTCCCATAAGCTGCAGCTGTATGTGCTGTTATGTGCTAATTAGCAGATGTAGCCTGCTATCACGATAAACATAGTAAACATTACACCTAGTAAACATGAGTATGTTAGCGTTGTCATTGTGAGCATGTTGACATACAAGTGTTAGCATTTAGCCTCGAGTACAGTCTCATAGAGCTGTGAGAATGGCTGTAGACTTTTAGTTTTACTCCTGCTTGTTCCACTTGGTTTCAGATATTGACAGGATTTGTCGTATCTGAGGTGTTGTCTAAGGTTTTGTAGATTACAATCCCTCTATTAAAAAACCAGAGCAGTATGAAAAAGGCATAAAGTAAGGTCAATCTGTACAGTCTATCCCCAATTTCAGCCACTATGGAACCCTGGTGCATTACCATTATTATTCACACTTTTCGTGCCAATATGGCATATGAGATTTGCTAAATCTCAGATTGAGGTTTCACCAAGTAGCGGGGGGTGGAAACAATGAGGGGGGTTAATCATGCCCTGTCCCACTGCCCTGGTTTTATGTTGAAATAAGACAAAAGCATTTCTTGTGCCCAATCTGTCAACATTACTCAGCACTTTAATCAAAATTCCACCGTGTGTTTTATCCTCTTTCAGCATTTGAGTGAGGCTTTCTTTATCTCTTTAAAAATCCCCCATTCTGTCTAACACATGTCGCAAGACAGCTCCGTGCTTTCTCTTACATCTCTGCTTTATCTACACACATTACTCAATCATATAAATACTGCTTGGACAGCGAGAAGTGAGCCCCCGGACCACTTTGAAACACAATACGTTAACAGCACACCCTCCGAAGGGTGTCTCTTTCCTAAAACACTTCGTTTCAGTAATAGGAGTAATAACATAACAAAACACATCATGCTGGACGGAGACGGGAGGGAGGCGGCTCCAAGAGGAACCGCAAGCTCTTCACACTCAAGGCTCCAGTCCGGGCCAGGGAAACACTTAGTGGCTAGTATACTTTACACTCATTTAATCAAATTCTCCCAGAAGAGTGAAGCAGAGAAAAAAGGGGGTAGGGGAGTAATTACTTCCACGTTAAAACAACACCGGGCCTGCTGGCAATCATGGTGGGTCGACTGTTAACGATGCCCTTATGTAACTTAGACGATGAGTTTTTAAGAACTTTTTTGTGTCAAAATCAGAGCCCGCAGAAGAGGGTGTGTTCTACACGGCTATTAAATCTCCCAATGTTGCTTTAATGGGAACCCTTTGGTAATGAAATAAAAGCTGAGCTGTGAAGTCTGGGCTTTGTTGTTTTTGAGGGGAAAGGGAATTTTTATCCCTGCACAGCTTCTGCGCTGAGCTGAACATATCAAAAGGAAACTTTTTTGTTTAGCAGTTTGGGTAAAATGACACATCCCATGCACACAAATCAGTGACTTACTGATTTAGCTCTGGCAAGTAAGCCTGACCTTATTCGTGTGTGTTTATGCGTGTTTGTGTTTGAGAGGACGAACTGGTGCATGGTCAGAGAGGTGGAAGATGGAGATGGAGGAAGAGGTCAGGAAAACCACGGCAGCCAAAGTGAGGAGAACAAAGTGTTGCAGGGTGATCCAGGCCCCGGCCACAGGAATTCTGGGACAAGTGACCTATACTTTACATGTAGCCCAGCCAGCCATACACAGAGCTCTACCATCACAACATAATAATACAGTAGGCTCAGGCTTTTCTAAGAGAAGAGCACAGGAGGTTGAGACAAAAAGAGAGAAAGACTGTTTTTAACAAAGAAAAAGCTTAAACAGCTCAAACAGCTCAGCTCAGTAAGTTGTCAAACCCTGAGCAGCCTTGACATTTTCCAATAATATAATAACATTCAAGCTTTTTAAGCGTCAGCTCCGAGATCTGGACAGCGAGACGGGCAAATGTGCAACTTTTCAGTTTCATCCCTATAATCTAAACTCAATATCCAGTTGCCATTGCGCACGGTCGTCCTCCTGATGTGAACAAAATTGCAAACACGAACACAGGCTGTGCCATCTGTGCGTGTGTAGGTTGTAATCATAAGCTTTTCTGTGCTGTGGGCCACTTTTCATTTGTTTTGTGGCTTTTAAAGACGGGCAGCAAAAGATCGACTGCTCTGGAAAACCACTCTGCTGTTGAACGCTGGTGCGCTGTCAGGGCTGTGTGCCAAGAGTTCAACTCACTCTTTCACTCTCTGCATCTCACTTTTTTTTTTTTTTAATTTCAATCAACATTTTCAGCTTGAACTGTGTATCATCTACTTACAGATAAATAATTCAATGGTCACATATCTGCTCCACTTGTATGTGAGTGTGTTCATGTGTTTGTGTGCCTAAGTCAACCTGGCCAGAGAGGAATGTGTTGCTGTTTTGTTTTTTTTCTTGGTTGCTTCAAACTCTGAAATTCACTGAAAGTGACATCTCTCTTCCTCTCTTTCACACACCCATCGTAATCTGACACTTCCCACTAAATTTGATCATCTGTGATTCGGGCTCCTTGCTGGACTCCTGAGCATTATGACTGTCACTTGCAGATGAATGAGGCAACTCAGGATATATCCAGTTGCACTAATGCCTTTGCAACCACCTGTCACTGTGACATGCAAAGCAGGGTGCAAAGAAATACACCAATAAATCCATCTTATTCACTTTGACAATAAGAATAAGAAAATATGGCACTTCGGAGATCCCCACAGGGAAGTATTCTTACTTTTAGCCCCCCTCAAGAGAGAGGTCAAAGGTTAGACACAGCTAAAGGGGTTCTTGGAGCTGTTGGGGGTTCTGCCCATAAGCTCTCGCTTATGGGCACTTCAGCAAGGCAAATGTATGTGTACGGGCTTAAATGAGGATATTTTGAGTTTAACACAAGTGAAGTGACACGTTTGCTGTTGCTGTAGGCTTCGAGGCAAACATTTGCAACCTTATTTCATCCCTCAGGCTGGGGAGCCAATCAGTTGTGCTTGCATGTGTTCTCAAAATAGCCTCTGAATGGAGGGTATAGAAGTTTCTTTGCAGTAGGCTTCAAAAGAAAAACAGCAGTCGCAAAATAAAGCCATGTAGTCCTGTTTTAAACCTGCATAAGAGTGTGCTTTGAATCTGAGTCATGAAAAATAATTAGAATCCTTGATTATTCACAACAAGATTGTTAGTTGTCCTTGAGTTTCTAGTTTGTTAGAGGAATATATCACTATAAAATTGCTGCATTAACTACATATCTTTATTTATAAGGCTACAGTTTTGTTATGATATTCCTCTGACAGTTATTTCTAGGGTGAGTTTCTTATCACACTGGTAATCCTACCTTGTGTGGAGCTTTGAGGAGCCGGTGGATGCCTGCTAACTGGTTGATGAGGGGGATATCCTCCCTGAAGGTGTACAGCGGTGGTCGAGTCGGTTCTGGGAAATTAGTGCTGTTGAACGGATCGGTATCATCTAAAAACTGAACCCTGCAGACAAACGTGGCCATGGTGCATCCATGCAAGTGGCTCCTCTGAGCCGTAAGCCCGGTTTAATGAGAGCTGTACCAGCTATGCGTCCCCTTTGCTGAGCGCTCCTGTCCTGGTAACGACAACAAACTCCGGGTCTCCAAGTGCGCCCAGTGCGCAGCCTGTCCTCCCGTAGGACACGCAGTAGGAGGGGGGAGGGATGCCGAAAAGATGGCACAAGAAGCCGGTCGGGATCTTGTCTTGCCTCCTTGCTTTGGTTTTTGCTCGCTCTGAGCTGTTTTGATGCCGCAGTTTTATTCTCGGAGAGGCAGGTGGCCAGTGGTAAAGGGGAGGCAGCAGGCGGACTCCAGCTTGGTGCCGGAGAGTGAAGGATCAGCGCAGCTTGGGACAGCCGGTCTGCTGTCTGTCTGAGTCCTAGTAAATCCACCCCCCCATATCTATTTTCCCCTCTGCCTCATCTCTCCCTCCTCCCCCTCCCCCCTCACATCACAGTCTCCGGCTTAGCAGTGGCTTCATATATGAAAATCAACTGCACTAATCACCCTGTAATACATGTTTGTAGAAGAATACCATAAGTATGTAAATACGTTAATATAAAATTATTATGTAAGATGCCACAGGGACATCAGACAAGAGGCAAAAGCAGAGATAAAGTAAACATACCATAAATTAAATAAGGTAGGCTAAATAAACTATTGATATGAGTGCAGTGTGAAGTATTAGTCTATGTAGAATGTTATGGTGATTTTAATTGAAATAGCTTACTACAGTAATGTGGTCAAAGATGCTATTCAAAGTATTTAAGATTTCTAAAGTGCTCTATTGAGTAGAACAGACAAGTTTAGATAAGGGTAACATAAGGAAAAATATTGGCTGGCAAGTTTTTTTCCTGCAATTCAAAGTGCAACATTAACCAATTACGCCCTCCTGTGGCTCAAGTATTTCAATACAGGTGGTACAGTACGCCTGTTACTTGTGCCAACTAATGTGGTCTTTCCTCTTTTTGCTGTATATTGAAGGTACACTGTCAGTCTCTGAGTATGCTGTAATGTTTTGTCTCTACACTGTAATGTGACTGACATTACAGGCACTATGGGGTTCAAAAGAAACTTGAGGAATTTGTGTTTGGTTGCAGCTGCAGATGCTGATGGTGTAATCTGCCAGTGTTAAATTTTTGTGGCTGATTAAATGATTATCATGTCACAAGCTTGCAATTGTGATGGTGGTTTGAGGCGGCCACGATGAAATCATAAAATTATTATGTGAAATTATTGTGTGAAAATAAACCTTATGTGATCACAAGAGTACAAAACAAAATAATAACACCCAGGACTCTACAGCTTTTTGTAGTTATATAAATGCCCCCAAATAGAAACATACTTTTGTATTTATAGCAGATGGAAACACAAGAAGAGTGAGAGCTCTTTGTATTTTCCTTTACTCTGAGGTTTTATGATAGGCCTTAACCTGGTCCACAAATTGTAGATTTGGCAGTTCAATCCATAGCAGTCTGCTGTCGTTAGTGTGTGTGTGCGTGTGTGAATGAGAGGCAAATCGGAAAGTGCTTTGAATAAAAGCGCTATATAAAAGCAGTCCATTTATCATATGACTAGGCCCTTTGTCTGTGCCTCTGTAAACACCATCTGTGCACGTGAGCAAAATCTATTAGTGATATGTAGTTAAATCCATAAGGGAGCAGTGGAGATCACCTTACTGTTACTGTGCCACTGGAGGGCAGAAAGACACTAGTTTTACCACAAACAAACCAAGAAAAAGAACACATCACCCTCACATATGAGGTAGGATCACTATTAGTAGCATGAATCTTAAGTTAATAGCTGGTTGTAAAGTAAGGCCGAAAGTACAAAGATTTCCTCACATGCTCTGACAACCACTCACTGTATGTTCTCTTATCTCTAGCTCTCTAGCATTCTTTGGCATGCATGGTTAGGGATTATCAGCCTGTGTTAGTCTAAACATGACTGATAATCCCTGACTGATACTTTATACTGTGCATAATTACAGTAGATCTTCAGCTTGAATGAAATAATGTGTGGTATATCAGGCCATTAGTTGAGTGATGTGGCAGGGTTGGTACTTTTAATATAATTTGCCACCAAATCCAAACCATAACCTTTAAACTTAGAACTGCAATCCTGAATTTAGGCAATGATGACAACTGACAGTTAAAAATCCTAAATTACTCTAATAGATATTTAAGAATTTAGGAACATAGGGAAAGGTGTGCTGGTTTTCTGCTGGTTTTCGCCCTCCTTTGGCAGAGTTGCACTGGCTTTTCAGCACAAATGTACTGCATCCTGAGAGTGTCTTAGCAACCATCTGTCCCACAGTACAGACAGGATGTACCGATTTGTTTTGGACAGCAGCTACTGCACTGTAGCAACCTTTGAACACATGTGTTCTCCCAAGGATGCTGTGGGGCATAAGCGCATAATTAATGCTTCCTTATCTGATAGTGATGTTGTAGAGTTTCTATTAGAACTGCACCGTCCTGGTGAGTCAGATGTAGGTCTGTTGATAGGTTTTTGTTGTTACTATACTCTTGCTGCAGAAATGTACTGAAATCCTGCCGGTAGTCACACATTTACAGTAGGTTCTGAAAACATCTTAATAGGTTGCTTATTACCACACTCCAATGTACATTCACTCTCAGACTGGTAAAAATGTAATCCACAAAATGCTCTGTTTTGGTGAAAATGTGACTTGAAGTAAATAATGCAGAGGTGTTGTAATTAAAGGCTGAATTAAAGCTACAACTAAACATCTGGAAGGAGACTGTCTTCATGTTAAACTTGCTGTACAGAGAAATAATGAAATAAACTGAAAACCTCTCAGAGGTAGAAACCTGATTTCCCAACAATCCCAGTGGTGTCAAGGTAAAAACACAAGCTGCCATTCAGGAGAGTCTGCACTTTATCTCAAATGGTTAACATTTAGCTCATGTTACTACTGATTGAATCTGATAGGCACCTCTCTGTACACGCCGCAACAATCCAACATGTCACAACTCTTCCTCAAGACATTAAAACAATTAATCATAAGGATCATAATCTGATGTCTGATTCAGCAATTTCATATCAGCTGATTTAGATCTCTGCTATCTAAAGAAGTCCTGACAGCAGAGTGAACTTTCAGCCCTGAGTTTGCTCTACCTGCATGGTCATACATGATAATGAAGATAATGAAAGCTCAGATCCCTTCTGTTAGATGCCGCTATACTGTATGCAGAGTCTTGCTATGAAGGTTTTGACATTATAAGTTTGGAGAGATTGAGAACTGTACAGAATGAATTGGAAGGACTTACATGACTGGGTATAAAAAGAATTATTTATCTATCTATCTTTATTATTGAGACAATAATAAAGATATTATTGTCTCTTTATTATTGAGACAATAATAAAGATAGATAAGTCCTTATACAACATGCTATGAGGCAGAAATTACAGATTGTTTTAATGTGTTGAGCTGTTGTAAAATATATCTCATGCTCCAATGATCACATATGGTTACAGTAAACCAGGTGTTTCTATGCAGCCACATACACATCTTACCTATCTTTCCAGTTATCTGAGCTTACCTTGGTGTGTCCACAGGTGCTTTTATGATTGGTTTTCTTATCCTGCTTGTGTTGGAGGGCATCCCACTGTTGAACCTGGAGTTTTCCATCAGCCAACACCTTAGGAAGTGCAGGGTAGGGGTTTGCGCTGCAATTAACCCCTACTTGGCTGGCGTGAATACATGACTGATTGTTAGTCTAGCTTGAAATTTTGTTCCTTTCAATAGATTAAGGATTTGGATAACAAACTTAACAACTTTAAAAGTTTATTCATTCCCATCTGAACCTGGTACCCAGAGGTAAAAAAAAAAGATTTGTGAGAAATGTCTGTTGCAGAGGTATCTGTTTTCTGCTACAGGTTTTTTATTCATGGCAGTGTCATTCTTGGTGGGTATGTACAACATCACCATAACTGCTTGACTGATGTGGTGCCAAGTTTATTATACTTAACTAAAACTAAACCAACAAACTAAAACTAAGTGTGAAAAAACATTTTAGTTAACTGAAATAAAAATAAAAACTAGACTTTTGGGGGAAAAAATGAAAACCAACTGAAACAAAACTACATTAAAATAAAATATACAGAAAATTTCTCTTCTCTAAAAACGAAATAAAAATGAAAACTAATGAAAAATACAAAACTATAATGACTCTGTGTTGTACTTCTTCAATTCATCCCAGAGCCCCCTGCCCTAGAGCCAGTGTCCTCTCAATCCTAATCTCACAGGCAGGGTACAATTTTTAAACATTTCTTTAATTTGAGTCTAACATTTAATGAACAATTTTCACCCCTCCATATCCCTGTAGATCCAGTTTCAGAATGCAAACACAGCTCTCCAGTGGACTACTTCTGGTACAGAGAGACGCTGAACACCTCAGATGCTATGTAGGAGGCTGGAAGTCTGCATTTGGTTGCTGCTTGGACTGCGCTCTATATTTGCTGCTTTAGAGGGATTGAGACTACAGGCAAGGTTAATGTGTCTAACATGGCAGCGTTCTTCATGCCTTGTAAGTACAATACATCTCACCAAAAATAAAAGCTTTGGTTACTCTAATATACTGCATCTTAAAGCCCCTATACATCCATATATTCTGCATTTTGAAACCTCAAAACAGGTGTTCTCACTTATTTTCCTGATTAGACCTCTGACTGACTGGCAGGACTGTGTGGGTGTGTATAGATGTATGATTGACACATCCTCTACTTCCTTGTTAATTTTGTTGCACCTGTTATGTCAGGACACTTTTATTATTCTTGGAATTTGCTGATATGATGTTCTGTACCTTTTTTAAGGCAGACATTTTGACTTGTGATAGCAGGACAAGCACAGGTGTAACTAATAACAGCAAAGATGGCTCACTTATACATCAAGTATCCCACTAAACCAGGGAGCTAGCTTGGCCCTGGAAATGCAACCATAATCAATGTTACTGGTTCCACCTGTGTTTTCCCTGCTGTGATGCGTCAGTCTGTTCCTCGAGAAAAAAGGAAGGGACTTGTCAGATGCAAAAAAAAGTTCAGTATGCTCAATATGTGCATGAATGAAGGCATTATATAGTATGAAGAGCACAGAAAAGGCTTGGATCAGCAGCTAGTCTGGATTGCAACACATTTCAAGCTTGGCACTGTTACTCAGGCAGCATCAAGACATTTATGCTAATGTCACTAGAAATGAAGAAAATGCAGGAGGTAACATGGTGAGTACTAGGGATGTGCAGAAGGCCCGGTATTTGTATCTGTATTTGTTGAGGCAGCGAAATTATTTGTATTTGTATTTGTATTCGAATAAAGGTGGGAAGAGGTTTAAAAATCCTGTTTTTGTTTTTATTAGGCTTTTAATTTTAGAAAATTAAAGTGTTACGATGAGTATTCATGAAGACTGTTCATGAAGCATGTGTCAGAAGGCTCAGATTTATCTTTGGAGAACACCCCCAACTCCGGGAGTGATGTCCAAGTTAGGAAATGTGCGTCATGTAGCAGGGAGATGTGACTCCCCTCATTGAGACCTGCTGACAGACGTACCAGCGGAGCAGAGGAGAGAGACTGAGATAGTGATGTAACCGATCTGCGCGCTGGTATTTTACATGTTTTTTTGTTTTTTTTCCCCAAAAACAAATAATTTTTAAAATATTTGTATGAAACAAATATTCGTAAAAACCCCACTATTTGTGCTTTGCCAAATAACGTATTTGTATTCGGGCACACCCTTAATGAGTACATCATACTGTGCAATTGTGTCTAACAATAATGGGATGCTTGCATTATTGATAAAGAATATTAGACATGTTGCCATATAGCTTAATGGCATAATAAACACAAGCACAATAGACAATATATGTAAGAGGCAGACATGCCAAAAAAAAACATGTAGTCTGGAGGTAGCTCACTCAATAACCAAAAATATGTCAAAATAAGGTAATAATGACAATCCAGAAAATACACAATATAAAGAACTATATACACATATATTACAATAGTGGTTTAGATGAAACAAGATAGATCTAGTTCCTCATTAAGCCCATGGGGAGACATTGTCCCATCTTGCCTCATGATATGCCACTTTTATTTGGACCGTCATTATGAGCAGAGGAGTTGGAAAAAAAATGTTCACATCAGCAGATCAGGAAATTCTGACAGTGACTATATGTCCTATATGTCCCACTTAGTGAAAAGAACTACGAGAAGTGTCAACAAACCAGTGGTAAAGTGGCTACAAAGGAAACCATTGCTGGCAGTTGCATCTAAATGAAATCCAATATTAACATTGATAGAATGAATTCAGCTCATTTAAAAGGGCCTATATGTTTGTGTCTGGTTTCACATGTTAACAAACTGTACCAAAAGTCAGAATATACATGTGATATCCTTTAATACAAGTTTCCTTGTTCTTCCCATTCTGCTGACATGGTGTCAATGCAGAGCAGTCAGTAGAGGACTAATCAGGAATCAGGAAGAATATTGAAAACACCTGTGCAGCAGCTTTAGCATGTAATTAATCATCACATTGATTGAGATGCACCAGTGGAATTACCATGAACTACACTATGCAACACAATGTCAAAGAATTAGTCCAACATTTTGAGAAATTTGCTTATTTGCTTCTTTCCAAGAGTCTCTGTGTTAAGAACGAAGCTTGAATCAGAGTGTTGTCAGCTTAGTTTAGCAAACAGAGTGGAGGTCGGGACTTAGCCAGCCTAAAGTTTATATTTCAAACTTAATGCTAAGACATGAGATTTCTCTTCTCATCTCATTCTTGTAAAGAAAACAGAGTGTGTTTCCCAAAATGTTAAAACCACCACTCTTCATATTGTGGAGTCTATAACAGATTTATGGTAAATGTAGTCTTTATTTTGAGAAACACAAGTGCTAACCATTAGTGTGAGATAAAAGCTCCCAATTTGTGCAATTAACCATATTTTGTTCTTACATAAACCACCAGTTATTTAAAGATAATATTGTGTTATTTAAAATGGAGCTAATTGCACCTTTGAGATTTGTCTTTCTTCTTCCTCTGTGTACATCACCTCCATTCTGCCATGAGTTGTCCCTACTATCTTCCTCGTTAGAGGACTGACACTTAAAGGATCAGTTGAGGGATTCAAGTTCCTCTTCACACCAGATATTAACTATCTTTTAACCTAAATACCTATCATAAGGATGGAAGATACTTCACTCTGACGATATTCTTGTCGATTTCTAGCTACATGAGTTGATGAACCCATCAACATCTTTGGATGCAGGAGCTCAAGTTTTTTACTCTTCTCTTTGGCCTTTGGAGGTCTCATCTCTTTCTCGTGCTGCAACCTTGTTCAGTAAGTACAGTACATGCTACTGTGGGTCATCATATATGTTAAGAGCCGACTCTATAAGTTAACAGCTAATCTTATCAGTGGAGATAAATAGATAAAGCGGTTTGCTTCTTTTTCATGTTTATGTACATGTAAGTGCTTATAGAGCCATGAAGTATATATAATATTTCATATTACATTTAATAGATTTTCTTAAATTATTTACTTTGCAAAATTTAAAGAACATTATTATCTTTTATGTTTTCTAGAAACAACTGTGGGCAAGATGCTGTTATCATTTCTGTTATTAATGGCTGTATTTCTGCCTACGTTGCCACCGTTATCTACTCACTTATTAGCTTCTGGGAAACAGAGCACTTTGATGCCTGTCTCAATGAGTGTTTACAATGAATATTACTTTTTTTTTTACTTAATCAAGGCAAAATAAAATAATCTTTTTTTTTTTTTTTTTTTTTTTGAAGCAATAGCATTACTATTATATAGCAATAGCATGACATTATATATCCTGAATTCCCCATTTCAGAAACATCATGATGCTGCGGAATGCATTTGATCAAGCTGAGGGGACCATTACAGAGAGCAACTATGATGAAATGCTGCAAAAGCTCAACAGTACGGCCTCGGGGTCAGAGGTCATTCAGGGGCTGAGTGTCAACACCGGCCACCCAAGGACTTTTCTCAGTGATGTATGATTTTTACAACATTTTAGGGAGGCATCATAATGATTAAAAAAATGCTCTATTATCAGTGTTTTCCCTATACATCTAGTATGTTGAGTGTTGCAGGTGACTCTGTGTGCTTTTGTTTTCCGGGGAGTGACGCTAAACTGACATACAGTACCTCACCTGGAATCCAAATTCAGTATGTTGAATGGCTGTCATTAGTTATTGTACACACATATCAATTAAAACCTTTCTGAATGTATCATACTTTCATTTTTGATTTTCTTGTCATGTTCGCAGGCAACCCACCATGTTATGGACACTTAACCCTGTCCTACTGTGTTTACATCATTATCTTCCTCTTAGTTGGAGTCCTCAGTCTTTTCATTTCAGGATTTGCTTTGAACAAATTATTCCAAAGATACTGCTGAGAGAAAATGATCAATAAACATGAGCTCAACACTATCTCTGCCAAAATCAACATGTGCTGTATGACGCACCCATAAAGTCATAAAATGACAAGAACATTGCACTGGATTTTGCCGCTTTATTGATGTGAAGTCTCATTTCTCTCTAACTAAAGGAGTCAGAAGTGTAGTCAGAAATAAGGCAGATGTTAAACTGTTTTGGGGTGTATGGGGGGAAATTTATTTGGATGCTAAGATTTTATGTGTACTTTATTCAAAACAAGAGGCCAGTGCAATAAAACAGGATTACTTATTCGATGGAACTTCTGCTGCTTTACTCTGTTTAAATTTAGTTTGTTGAAGTGGTTTAATTTTGAGATTGTTAACTGTATTTTGTGTGTGTTGTGTTGACAAATGGAGATATTTTTATTATAAATTTAAAAAATATATAATTGATAAAAGTATATTAAATCTACATGGAATTTCAATAATACTACAGTATTTGATTGTATCTTTTGTAAAAAGCTGGATAAAATTTTTACAATGACATTGGCCTCATTTTCAGTCAGTTGCTTCGACAACACATCCTGCAATATGTAACACTGAATTTGTTTTCCTTTTACTCCAAACCACTCTCTGAGTTGAATGTGATCAAAAAAGGAAAAGTATTTCAACACAGGATATTTTTGTGGATTTATGAATGGCATTTGAACTGACTTGCAAATGAATTAGAGTATATGAGTCCTAATTTAACAAGGCAATATGTTATTATTTCATTGTTTTGATGGAACACAGCTCAGTCAGTTTTATACATTACACAATGGTATGTCATCATACTCTAAAAATGTATTATAACCATAATTTTTACAATTTCCACATTTATAAAAATGTCATTTCTGTGACAATCACATTTACATTTTACACAAAAATATGTGTATGTATGTGATGGAAAAGACTGAAAATAATGGAAATAACATACAAATAGTGATTCTGAGCATTACATTTCAAAAGTTGGATGTGTTTAACCAATGTCAAGTTCTCTGCGTAGGGTTTTTAGTTGACAGAGCTCACTGTAACTTGAAACAACTAAGATAAGAGATAAGATCTTCTCAACTTTGAAAACACATACAGTACTTCACCTTTAGAGAAAATGCTGTAAATGAATAAAACATAAGAAAAAGAAGAAATACATTCGTCAGTGTGACACATGCAGTATGTGGCACAAATAAACAAACTGCAAAATACATAAATGCTGCAGTTCTTTTAGTAGATATAATGTAAGACACCGAACATACACACAGATAGCTTTATGAGCATCCTTGACATAACGGCTATAGATTACGAGTCAATATACACCTCTCTATAAATGTCGACTTCAGTCTCTCTGTGGTTAATTATTGCATTAGGAAGGAACACTGATAAGATTTCTATATTCACTGCTTCACAGGTACACTGCAGGAAAAATATCATGATACAAATTCAAAAAGGAAAATCATATCTTTTAGTCTGTGGCATTTTGGAAATGACGCCAAACATTATCATTTATAATTTCATAGATTCATGATAGATTTATAACATTAGCATATAATAAATCTCAGTATCTGGACAACATGTGTCTTTACAGGCTGAAATGATATGCAAGCAGATCTTTATGTAATAAAACAATCTGATAACTCAAGGGCTGGAGAAGGTGTGGCCTGATAGTTATGATAAGATTTGATGGAAAATGTGTTGCCACTGTCTGTAGAGAATTTCATTCTTTCTATCAAACAAAGTGACACAAAATTGTAGTTTTTGCCACAATAATCAATAAAGTCATACTGTTTGAAAAAGAGTTATATAGTAAAACAATCAACACAACACTCCTCACAACTTTTTGAACTTGAACAAAGGCTTCTCATTTAGTTTCTTGTGTCTCTTATTCAACTATGACTTTGCACCATTTCTCTTACAAACTCATGAATATCAGACTCATCTATCACAGAAAAGTGTTGGCAATGGCACCTCATGTGAAGTATTAACCATTATGGAAAACGCTGCACTTTCTTCTGCCTAAAATTGCTGACATTACATAATACAATACAGACTCTAATGAGCAACTGATAACTGCAGTTTAGGTGCCATAGGTCACAGTAAATACCTCAGTGCCCATTCAGATGAAACACAGTAGGGGTAAAGGACTCCGAGGAGGACAGTCCACAGAGAATCAGTAACAGTTTCCACAGAGGAGGCTGATCCAGGACAGGCACACCCTCTTGAAGGTTGCACTGGAAAGTGACAAATCCAACAACTGAATACCAAAGAGAGCCTCAACAGCTACATTTTGCAATTTGGTGTCCAGTGAAGTTTATAAAAAGGCACCATGAAGCTGAAGATTCCAAATCCAGGACTGGATGATCGGATCCCCTCTCATGGGGACCTGGAGAGGATGGAGACTGAGGAGGCAGGAGACAGGCCCAAATGGGACAACAAAGCCCAGTATCTGCTCACCTGTGTGGGATTCTGCGTGGGACTTGGCAACGTTTGGAGGTTCCCGTACCTGTGTCAAAGCCATGGAGGAGGTAGGCTTGGATGAGAGTGACTGGATGTTTGAGTTTTTTCAAAAAAGATAGAAGGAGCATGCAAGAAAGTGAGCAGTGAGTATGAATGAGGAAATGAATCTAAATATTTCCTTTACCCCTTTTCAGTAACTGATTATTTGAGCATTTCCAAAACTCAGTCATTCCACTTTTTGTCTGAATTAAACCATAACACCCATAAGTACAGTAGACTGTAACACATAAACTGTCCCATTTGAAATTGAATTTTCATGTATAAAGGCTCCACCAATTTAAAATAAGAAGGATTTTTTTTAACATTGTGAGCCAACTGAGATTTGGAAAACTTGGGAGTTAATGTTTGAATGTGCAGTAATATTTTTACACACAGCAGAGACAAAGTATTCATGGCAGAATACACGGACTGATTCATTAAAGTCTCCAATAAATTTGAAGAGACAGAAATGCTTGTTTTTAAAAGCTCAGTTTAAAATAAATAGATTTATCCCTCGGAAAATGTCTACTAACTCAGAATTATTCAACAATTTCAACTTAAATATTACAACTTGTACTACTGGAATTAATTACTTTTCTGTTGTTTTGTCAAACTTTATGCTGACTGAATTTGTCTTTTCAAGGTAAATGTAGGTAATAAAACATACAAAATGCTTTTTACAGTTTATGGGTGTCTTGATGGAAGCAGTTTTGTGGAGTGAAGTGCTGAGTATTTACTTACACTCACATTAAAGTGAATCACTCACCACATTGACAACGCATAACAACCATTTAAATGTATTTCCAGGGGCATTTATGATCCCATTCCTCATCCTTCTGGTTCTGGAAGGAATCCCACTGCTGCACCTGGAGTTTGCCATCGGTCAGCGTCTGAGGAAAGGCAGCGTGGGAGTGTGGAGATCTATCCATCCTTGCCTGACTGGAGTTGGTGGGTGAAAACATACACTTTTGGTTGTGTATTTTTATTTAAAAGCAATACTACAATACTAATTGTTGTATTCTGTTACAGGTATTGCGTCCTTGCTTGTCTCATTTTTGGTGGGCATGTACTACAACACCATCATGGCTTGGATCATGTGGTACCTCTTCAACTCCTTTCAGGATCCCCTGCCATGGAGCCAGTGTCCTCTCAATGCTAACAGGACAGGTATGTCTTCATCCATCAAGATAACAGTCAGAGAAACTTTAAAAAACTACAGTGACAGTTACTGTAGATATATTTCTGAAAATGGCTTCACAAAATCAATTAACATTAGACAAAAAGAGATGCTTTCAGAGCCTAGTTTCTTCAGGAATCAAATGTTACACAAGCAAGCCCTTTGTAGTCTACCTTTCATGCAAATCTGGTAACAATGAGAAGATACTACTCTCACATCTGTTCAGTAAATATAAGGCTACAGCTAGCAGCAGGCTAGCTTATCCAAAGACTGGAAACTAGGAAACACTACAGATTGGCTGGCTATGTCCAAAGTTAAAAAATCCTCCTAACAGCACCTCACTGCTCCACTGCCAAAATTAGTCTGGCACATAATTCCTGAAATGTAAAAACAACAAGCTGTGAAACCACAAGTTAGCATTTCAGTTTTTCAGCTGGGAGTGGTATATTCTTCTCATCTGTAGTCATTTTCTTTAACTACAGTATGTGATCCTAGATTTTCCTTTTGTTATCTGCCCCTACAGGTCTGGTGGAAGAGTGCGCACGGAGCACTACTGTTGACTACTTCTGGTACAGAGAGACTTTAAACATTTCAACAGCTATCGATGAATCTGGAGGTCTGCAGTGGTGGATGGTGCTCGCTCTGGTGGCAGCCTGGGCCCTGCTCTACGTCTGCTGCATCAGGGGGATTGAGACCACCGGCAAGGTCTGAGAGTAATCAAATGTGGGAGACTGGGAGTGCATATATGTTTTGTTTTTTTGTTTTTTTAAAATATACAGGCATATTATATCGTTGAATAATTTTGTCATTCTCTCATTTCTCAGGCTGTGTACATCACCTCCACTCTACCATACTTGGTCCTCACCATCTTTCTCATCAGAGGACTGACTCTAAAAGGCTCTCTAGAGGGAATCAAGTTCCTCTTCACACCAGATGTAAGCACTGTTGTAACCAACATTTGTCAGTTAAATTGATATCATGCAATTTTTTTAAGGAATAGTTTCATTTGTTGTCAAGAAATTTTTTTCTTGCACGAAGTTAAATAATATGATTTATACCAATCTCATGTCTGTTCAGTAAATATAAGGCTACAGCCAGAAGCCGGTTAGCTTAATTTAGCATAACACTGGAAATAGCCTGGTTCTGTCTGACCAGTATTGCTAAAGCTCCGAAATTAACATGTTACAAACAACAGAAACTGCAGCAATAAAGCAAAAGAAAAATGAAGCTGTAATTAGAATAAGCAGAGATTACCAAGATTATGCAAGACAAAGAAAAATTTTTTGCAATAAAATTTCATCACAAGACTGATAAAAGCTGATAATCAAAGTTCAAACACTGTATAGCCAATAAATTATGCATACAATGTCTTTCAAATCATGACATGAGTAATATCCAGATAACAACTGGATATTAATATAGCAATAAATTTATCACCCAGTTATTTTTCAGGATTCTTAAACAATAGTCAATCTTTTTTTAAACTCCTCCTGGTTTTATTGTGTGTCCTTGAAGATTAGAGGTCAGACAGATTATATATAGATTATATAATCCTAGTGTGCAGTAACATCACACATTAATTATTAACAATGGCCAGGACATAAGGAGATAGTGCTTACTGTCAGCTTTAAAGAACAGAAAGTAATCTAGGCTCATTTTCACAAGGAATTTATGTTTTTATTCTCTTTTAGGTGAATGAGTTAATGAACCCATCAACCTGGTTGGATGCGGGTGCTCAGGTTTTCTACTCCTTCTCCTTGGCTTTTGGAGGTCTCATCTCCTTCTCCAGTTACAACTCTATTCAGTGAGTAACTGCCTCATCATTAGTACTGTCATAGAGGAGTTCTCTGTTTAGCAGTTCCCCTTCCATGATCTACATTTTACATTTTCTTGTAGCAACAACTGTGAGCAGGATGCCGTTCTCATCTCCATCATCAATGGCTGCACCTCAGTGTACTCTGCAACGGTTATCTACTCCATTATCGGCTTCAGGGCAACACAAAAATTTGACGACTGCACGGGAGAGTGAGTTTCATCCAAATGTGCAAAAACACATTTTATTTGCAAACTAAGTGTGATTCACCTATATGAGGCTGAAGTTATGTCTGTGGATCTTTTGCAGCAACATCTTGAAGCTGATGAATGCCTTCAACTACCCTGAAAACAGCATCACAGATGGCAACTACGATGAGGTTCTGACACACCTCAATCAGACAAATCCTGATATCATTCAAGGGTTGCAACTAGAGCACTGTGACATGCAGTCTTTCCTCAGTCAGGTCAGTAAAGAACATTTAAATATACTGCCAGTGCTGTTAATCAGTCTATTATCTACAATTTATCCATCATTAGTCCAAATGAAATGACTTAACAGAGTGTTAAAGACCGAAATATTTGGTGTATACTCCTTTAGGGGGTGGAAGGAACAGGTCTGGCCTTTATCGTGTTCACAGAGGCCATTATCAAGATGCCTGTTTCTCCTCTCTGGGCTGTCCTCTTCTTCATCATGCTCTTCTGCCTTGGCCTCTCAACTATGTTTGGGAACATTGAGGGAGTAGTTGTTCCTTTGCAGGACCTTAGACTGTTGCCCAAAACATGGCCCAAAGAAGTTTTTTGTGGTAATTACTTATATTTCATTTTGTACATAAAATCATTTTCATGTTGAAATAGAAAAATTGATATGGGTATTTCAGTGTAATCAGTTGTTTCGTTTTGTGTTTCAGGTCTGACATGCTTGATCTCATTCGCCCTTGGGCTCATATTTGCCATGCGCTCTGGAAACTACTGGTTAGCTCTTTTTGACAACTTTGCTGGCTCTATCCCTCTTCTGATCATCGGATTCTGTGAAATGATTGCTGTTATCTACATCTATGGCGTAGATAGGTGAGTGTCCTAGAAGTGATTGATCAGTGCAAATTCACAGTGTCCAAGGTAATTGTTTTTCGCAATGTTAAAGGCTGATTTATGGTAGATTGCTCGACACTGTTGATAAGTGTTGCTCACAAGAAATGACATATTTTCAACAAAAATTGTTGCTTGACACTTTCCTCTCATGTCACGCACCTGGAGAATAATGTTATGTCGCGGAGTGTGATTGAGAAGTGCTAATGACGGCATGGAGATTGTAGTTTTCACTTCCTTATTGATATTTTGGTCTGTAACTTTAGATAACTTGTAACGTCCTTGTCTAATTAGTCCTGGTCGGGATGATGTAATGTAACTAGACAAGCTGGCTGGAGGATAGCATCTGGTTACCATGGAGATGACTGAACTCTTTCACTGAAGCATAAATTGAAAACATCATGCAACGCTTTAATTTCTACTAAGTGACACTTATCACAACTGTTGAGCGACCTGCCATAAATCAGCCTTTAGCAGTGTGGTTGTAGAGATGACAGCATCAGTTAGTATATTTGGTCTAGACTGAAATATCTCAGCAAATATTAAATACTAAATTTTGTATGGACAATCATAGATCCTTAATGATGAATATTAGTCACATATATATATATTCCATATAGCACCATTATAAAATCATAGTTTAGATTTGTCCACTATTTTGGTTTATGATCAAATACCTGTAAAACTAGTGACAACCCCATCAACCTCAACTGTACCTTATGTTTGTTAGCATACTAACATTTGCTACTAAGATGATTATGTTAAACACATATACCTGCTAATCATCAGCGTAAGCATCGTCATTGTGAACATATGAGCATGCTGATGTTAGCATCTAGCTGAAAGCACCTCTGTGCCTAAGTGCTGTCTCACAGAGCCGCTAGTGTGATCTTAAAACAGTGCAAAAGTGAAGGAAATAACACAGCACAATGTATTCTGACCTTGGAGCACAGATAATGTGTTACAATTGTCATAAAAGAGATAAAGAGGTACAGAGTGTACTGTTGATGTAGTAACACCATGGTGAGGAATGTGGAAAATGTTTTGCTCAGAGTTTTATAATATTATTAATAAAAGTAGTAAAAATGCTAGTAATTAGTTATTAAATGTGCAAAATATTCTGTAACAGTATGTTTTACACAAATTAATATGGGACACAAGGTTCGGTTAGCCTAAAGTAATATAGTTCAAGTAATAGAGTGCTAATTTTCACATGGTTAAAAAAGGTTTAGGTCCAGTGTAGCATCAACACGTTGAACACAGGCTGTAACAGCCACACAAGCTGCTTTATTTACTGTAACTAATAAAAGTACAAGGTCGTCTTTTATGGATGCTTTCATACACACTCAGCTGACACTAAGTCTCCCTCTTATTGCTTCCACACAGGTTTAACAAGGACATTGAGTTTATGATTGGCCACAAGCCCAATATTTTCTGGCAGGTGACATGGAGGGTGGTTAGTCCACTCATCATGGTCGTCATCTTGATTTTCTACTTTGTAACCCAAGTCACAAAGACTCTCACCTATTTGGTTTGGGACCAGGAGGCGGTAAGTGTGTTCATCACTTAAGTTTTAATTGAGATCATATAAAATAAAGATGTGGGTTTTAAAGAAGTAGCAGCCTTAAGAGGTTTCTAAATGTGTCTTTTATCAGTTTTGGTAAAATATGATAAAGGGTTTGGTGGAGGTTCTGGAGTTAATAATAGGTGTGATGAAGTGTGTGGAGGCTTTTCCTCATCATTACTGAGGAAACATGTAGTGTTTTATACATTGCTGTTGACTTAATCATAACACTGTCCTTTACTCTGGCCATAGGAGAGCTTCCCCACCCTCGAAGCGCGTCCTTATCCTTCTTGGGTCTATGTCATCGTTTTTATCCTTGCTGGAATTCCCAGTTTATCCATCCCAGCGGTTGCCCTCTTCAAATTCATCCAGAAGAAATGTTGCAAGCAGAAGGAATACACTGGTGACACAGTGAAATCTATCTCCTCCAAAATACAAATGAGTGACAAAGAGTTTTAGATAGATTTTACCTTGATTATTTAATAACAAGATGAAGGAATGTGGACATTTTATTTGTTGTTTGTATATTATGCTTATTACTTTTTTCTTCCTCCCATATCCTGGACACCAGGAGAAGAGCACACTATGACTTTTAACTGAGAAATGTAGAAGTAAATTTGGAAGTGTTTTCTGTAAAATAATGTAGGTTTGGAGAAGAAAGTAATTGATGTTGCTTTTCATACAATTGTAATATTAGTTTCCCACTGTGCTAATATTTCACATGTTATTGTATGTTATACATTAAAGGAGTAGTTTGACATTTTGGGGAATACGTTTCACTTTCTTGCAAAAGTTGGACGAGAAGATCGATGTTAATCTAATGTGTGGATGGTAAATATGAAGGAACAGCCAGCAGCTGGTTAGCTTAGCTTGGCAGAAACTGCTAGCCTGGATCTGTGCAAAGGTAACAAAGTCTGCCTACCAGCAACTCTAATGCTCACTTGATTTACACATTACATCTCGTTTGTTTAATACTTTGCACAAAGCTAAGCTAACCAGCTGCTGCATGTTGCTCCATATTAGTTCTACATACATAAAAACAGTATTGGCAAGCAAGAAAGAGAAAAAGTGTATTTTCCTAAATATGCCAAGCAAAAAAAATATTGCAATAATTTATTTTAAAACAGTATTTTGTAAATAATCTTTAATAGAGGAGCAAATTTTTTGTTAAAACTTTAAACATACTGTTGTGTAAATCTTGTTTTGTTTTGTTTTTTTAAACCAAAAATGACTATATTCATGGCATCAGTGCTTTTTAACCCACTTTTGTGTTGTTTATAAGGTTTTTGGCATATAGTCAAGGGACTATTGTAAAGTTTTAATATTTTGTGTGTATTACAGCACTGCACTTACACTGCCATAAACTGCCTGTCAGTTTATTATCTGTAAATGTTCCTCTCTCACCAGTTCAAACTAAAGAGCAAAATGAAGAGGTTACATGCTATGAAAATAAATCATGTGGAAAATCATTGAGATTATTGGTTCTTTCAAGGATTTTGAGACATACGTACATTTAGTTGTTTTTTTTTCATTGAACCAATGAAATTGGATTCCGTTTTAACACTGACATACAGTGGTTTTGAATAATCAGCAAATTTTAGAAACAAGAGACCAAAGCGATATGTACAATCTCATCCTTTTCACACTGTATCTATTTTAGAAGCAAAAGAGACCATCTAGTGATTAAGCTTAATAATTACTTTAAGTTGAGTATTTTTCAGGATAGACATGAAACTCAGAACATTTACCCTAGTATTAATTATTAAATTATGGTTATACAAGGGCAAAAGTACAGGGCGTACTTTCACTAATCTATGGACCACAACAGATAAAGTTAAAGATCATAAACTTGTTTCAAAATTGCTGAGTGCCCTTTTGTGGACATTCATACATTAAACCCTCACTAATGCTTCAACTGTAGTAGAGACAACTCCCCTGCTTCAGTGCATATGTGGACACCATGAGACTGGTACTTCCTAACCCAGGACTGGATCTGCGGATCCCTAACCATGAGGATCTTGACAGGATGGAGAAGGAGGAGGCCGGGAGCAGGCCCAAGTGGGACAACAAAGCTCAGTACATCTTAACCTGTGTGGGCTTTTGCATTGGGCTTGGTAACGTGTGGCGATTCCCTTACTTGTGTCAAAGTCATGGAGGAGGTAAGCTGGAGGGGTAAAGAGACATACGTCTGTGGTTTAACTGTTAAAAGACTTTCAATTTTTGAATGTTTGTTTGAAAAATTATAGACTGGTTGAGGCACCCAGGAGTCAGGTTATTGTTTACTCAGGTACCTTCATTTGTGATTTTGCTGGAGTCACTATTAGTAGTTTACCTGTGCAGCATTAGTATGGGTCATTGAGGGATTACGAAAGGCCATAGCTATTACCAGATATCTAAACGTCTAAATCTTAACATTTCCACTACAAAATTCACTAGGCAAAATGGAAACTTAAATATATCACTCATTCATGGCCACAAGAGAGTGGTGTGACATTTCCATCAAGTTATATGAATGATTCTCAGACTGTGAGATCTCCTGAAGTAATGGCTAATCTTTGGCATGATGAGCAAAAGACAGAGAATGTGGGGTCTGCTCTATTATTGCTATATGCATTCGCACTGCATACATTACATCACGTGTGTGTGTGTGTGTGGGCAGGGTTAGGTTGTGGGATTTTTTTTAGTTTTTTTTTTTTTTGCTTGTTTTTGTTTTTTTGATAAGTTTCAGTATTAAGTGGATCATTGTTGTTCTTTTGATATGCTGTGGATTGAGCCACAGGGGATGAGACGCAGGTTTCAAAAGACATGCATATTTTAAAAGTATAATCTGTTGTTGTTGTTCTGTGACTGGTTAACTAGAGGTTTCAAGCCCATAAAGTTAAAACCAGTGTCCATAGTCCATGTAATCAGTCACAGTAATGTGACACTTCTGATCGATACAAAACAATAACAATATTATATTTTAGGCCTCTGTAAGTTTTTTGAAATTGCATTTAATCTTTTGTCTAAGTAATACAATATACAATATTGTATTTAAACATCTGTAAATAACTATAGTCATAAACTTTGCTTATCACAGTATTATATAACAATGAACCTGTAACCTTGTACACTTCAGTTAATACCAAACTGCCATTAACTGTTATCAACAAAGCTCTTTTTAAAAACGTGACATACAGTACATGCTATAGTGTATGGTGATATTTCAACCTTGCTTATATTCCTACAGTTCATATCATCTGCAACACTTCATCATAATGCTATAATTATACATGCATTGTCCGAAATCTAGACCAGAATAAAACCTTAAAATGCAGAGAGCTGAATGGTACAGAAGCCGAGAACAGCTGTGCTTGCAATTTTTTTTTTAATGCCGTTATCTCAAGATGATTAGTTAATTATTTTGCTACCTTGTGAAAAACTGCTTTGTTACCTTGAGATAACAAGATAATCAACCTGTTATCACAAGAAAACAAAGGGTTGTTTCCTTTTATCAGAGATTAGGAGTTCCATGCCAGCATAAGTGATGGGATAAATGAAGCTTTCTAAAGCTGTGAATCAAATTAAGCAATTGTGTTGAAAACGGTTCACTGTTTCGAAGCATTTGATGCAGTCAAAATGGCGACATCTGCTGGGCAACTTTGACATTGCTTTTATATGTAAGGATTTGGGGCAAGACGTCATGAAGCAGGCAAAATATATGTAAACTCACCACTACCATCTGTTTGACGTTTTCTGCCATATTTTATTCATTAAAGGCTGTGATCTCGAGAAAACAAAAATCGTTATCTTGAGAAATCAGCCTTTTGTTTTCTCAAGATAATGAGATAAATTAACCATGACAAAATGAGCTTTGTTATCTCAAGATCATGGGATAATTAACTTGTGATCTCGAAATAATGGTATTAAAAAAAAAATTTGCAAACACAGCCATTCTTGGCTTCCATACAATAGAGATATGGACCACGTTCCTTTATTTAATTGACTCGATGTCAAATCACAATACTAACATGCTAATAATGTTTCGCAGGTAATGTTAACCATGTTTAGCAAGTTAGCTATCATGGGCTGATTAGCACAAGACACAAAATACAGCAGAGGCTGATGGGAATATAATAAGTTTGCTGGTATTCAGTCATTAACTAAACTGAACAACTAGTAGTGGACAACTTGAAAGTTATTACACACTAAGAAACACTGTGTTAAAATTTTACAGAGTTTGTGTCAATACAGCGCCGACACAATACTGGGATAATGTTACCCATAAAGCCACTCAAGACAAGGCATTGTTTTGGACCAGTTTTATGAGTTATTTTTCATTTTTACTGTTGGGTTATTAACCCACACTAAAGCGGGTTATAATCTACTCTACTCTTTTTAAACTTGCATGTCACAGTTTGTTATTGATTGTTAATAACTTTTAAATGCCATATGCACATCGTTTTTACAAGAAACAATACATTTGTGACCATTTCAAGCTTAAGCTTGTTGTGTGTAATACTGGCAAAAAATAACAGGTTGCTACTGGGTCAAGTTAACCCGATGTTGTATTGGCGCTATATAGAGCCAAATTGGGTAAGATTTTAACACAGTGATTTTTGGTGAGTGCAATTCATTCTTTGAGGAGCATGAATGTGTGTAGCAATAATGGCAGCCAATAGTTTCACTAAAACCAACAAATGTCAACCTTATGGCGCTAAATGAAAAGTTAGGCTAGGCTAAAACATGACGGCCATGTTAGCAGTAGGCTACTTATAGGTTGGGTGGTGCTTTGAGCTAAATCTGAATGTCAGCGTGCTAACAGCCTCACAATAACAATGTTATGTGTATGTTAAGCATGTATGTTTACCATGGTCACCATTTTAGTTTAGCATGAGGCTTTGCTAGTTTTGAAGGTATTTGGTCATGTTTTTATGATGTGCTGAATGTCATGTTTACAAACATCATATGTAGAATTCAAAAATTCCGCAACTCATGACCATTAACCACATACATTTTCCAGGTGCCTTTTTAATTCCCTACCTAATCCTGCTGGTGCTAGAAGGAATGCCTCTCCTGCTGCTGGAGTTTGCAATTGGCCAGCGTCTCAGGAAAGGCAGCGTGGGAGTGTGGAGGGCCATCAGCCCTTATCTGACAGGTGTTGGTAAGTAAAATAGGTTCTGAAACAATTTGTCCAAAAGAGAAGAAAAAAGGACCCCATGGCATCAGTAGGTATCTGGCTTCCTGTGAGTTTGATATCACAGTTAATGATGCTGTCCCTCAGGTATTGCCTCCATGCTGGTGTCCTTTTTGGTTGCACTGTACTACAACACCTTAATAGCCTGGATCATGTGGTATCTCTTCAATTCCTTTCAAAACCCGCTGCCTTGGAGCCAATGTCCTCTCAATGACAATGGGACAGGTATTTGAAAATACACACATTTTCAGCCCACAAAGCATCCAGATTGCATTCAAGTTTATGTATTATATATTTGTTGCCCCTACAGGCTATGTACCAGAGTGTCAACTGAGCTCCACTGTGGATTATTACTTTTACCGTGTGACTCTGAATAGTTCAGCCTCTATATCCGACTCTGGGGGAATCCAGTGGCCCATAGTACTTTGTCTGTTAGCTGCCTGGTCAATCGTCGGTATATGCTGCATAAGGGGGATCAGCAGTACAGGCAAGGTTTGTTGAACCTACCATTAATTATGATACACTGCATAATCAGTATTATCCAGAACTTCAATAAAGCTAAATTAAATTAAAGCTAAACTAAATTAAAACTAAAATCTATTGTTCATTATCAATATTAATCCATTCTCTCTTGTCATGACCTCAGGCAGTGTACATCACAGCCATCCTGCCTTTCATAGTGTTGGCAATTTTCCTGATCCGAGGACTGACTCTTAAAGGCGCCCTGAGCGGAATCAAGTTCCTCTTCACACCAGATGTATGTTTCTAATCTTGATTAGATGAAAAGACATTATATCATTATTATATCATCAACATTATATCTCATAGCTAAAAGCCACATCACAATGTGTGCCTCGTTCTTGCAGGTGAACGAGTTGATTAAACCAACAACTTGGCTGGACGCAGGTGCCCAGGTATTTTACTCCTTTGGTTTGGCATGGGGAGGCCTCATCTCTTTCTCAAGCTACAACCCTGTTCAGTAAGAGACTGACATTTATAATAACTGTGGTGTTTAGTTCAAGTCTCATTTTGCTTACTTTGACTGAAAAGTTAGTAACCATTCTCAGACGTAGAGTCAACATTATATTGGTTGGTTACTTGGTTCTTTGTCTCATTTCTTTTCCCAAGCAACAACTGCGTGCAAGATGCTGTGGTCCTATCTGCCATAACTGGACTCGCCTCAGTCTATGCTGCTACAGTTACCTATACCATCATTGGCTTCAGGGCCACAGAGAAATATGACCACTGTATCAATGAGTGAGTAAAGTTTATTTCAAGGTTATGAAAAAGTTAAGTAGAGATTTTTAGATTATGATAAATTTAAAAATTGAATGATTATATATCCCTCAAACTTATATCTTCAAAAATTAACTGATTGGGCCTTTAAAGAATGGGTTCAAATTTTTTTCATATAATCTCTCTAATACTACACTCATGTGGTCATTCTGTATGTACGATGAAAGAGTTATTGGTTTGCTGTCATCATAGCATAGCACGATAGCATTTAGCTCTAAGCGGAGCATTGCTTAGCCTCATAGACCTGCTATCATGGCATTACTTCTCTCAGCAGAAACTTTGGATGGTGTTTCCTTGCTGAGCTGTAGTGGAAAGGTTATAACACAAAGAGGGCATTTTGTACTAAAAAAACTAACTTTGGAAAATACTCAGTTGTTTTGGCTAAGTCAGAGTGCAGCAGCCTCATATTAGCTTCAGTTGAACAGATTTTTACCTCATTTTTGACATGGAGTCACACTAGTAAGGGGTCACTTTACAACGAGTACGGACAGGAGGAATGATTATAACGACCAATAATTTTGACTCCTGAAATGTTTCTAACTGGTGACATATTTTCTCCCAAGAAACATCATGACATTATTAAATGAATTCAATCTTCCTGAAGACAGCATCACTACAAGCAACTATGAGGCAGCCTTTAATCATCTGAACAGCTCTTATCCAGATATTGTTCTTGGATTGGAGATTAAAACCTGTGACATGCAGAAACTACTCAGTGAGGTAACTATATTGAGGAATATCATAACTATCACAAAAAATTTACTATTGTTTTTTACTCCCACCTGAATTTCAACTAACTCTTGTGTACTTATCCAGGGAGTGGAGGGAACAGGTCTGGCCTTCATTGTTTTCACAGAGGCCATCACCAAGATGCCTGGTTCCCCAATTTGGTCTGTCCTCTTTTTCATCATGCTTCTCTGCTTGGGGCTCTCAACCCTGTTTGGCAACATCGAAGGAGTGGTGGTCCCCTTGAAAGACCTCAATGTTTTCCCTAAAAAATGGCCCCATGAAGCACTGACTGGTAACTCGGTTTTTAAAAATCAATCTATACAGCATCTTTGCAATCCACAATGAAATGTACCTGTGCTGATTGTGGCTGGTTTCTGTTTTAAAACAGCTTACCTTGTTTTTGTGCATGTGTGTTTCAGGAATTACGTGTGTTGTCGCCTTCATCATGTCCCTCCTGTTTGCACAGCATTCAGGGATTTATTGGCTAACTCTCTTTGATAACTTTGCTGGATCTGTTCCACTACTGACCATTGGACTGTTTGAGATGATAGCTGTTGTTTACATCTACGGCATAGACAGGTTAGAGCTTATTCAAACTATTTTAGCATCACACTGTTCCTCTGTGTTGGCTTGATACATGCTTGAACATCTTGATACTTGCTGTACATTTACCATATAGGCCTACCGTATATCACATTAACAGTATTAGCCGTATTCAAGTTTACTGAGAATAATTTCATAGAGATGGCAGACTTACTTAAGTTTTGTGTAACTGGGATCACTTCATGAAACATTTCAAAGCTCTTCAAAATTAATTAAAATCCTTTTGCATGGCAGGTTCAATGAGGACGTGGAGTTCATGACTGGACGTAAACCCTCCATCTTCTGGCAGTGTACATGGAGGCTCATCAGTCCTCTAATCGTCCTGGTCATCTTAGTTTTTTACCTGGTGACACAAGTTCAAGAGGAGCTCACCTATTTAGTCTGGGATCCAAACTCTGTAAGCAGATCTGCTCAATTAATTAACCTGTGTTCATTTATATTCAGATGGATCAGCTCTGATCTAAGATTCATTAACTTTTTTATGCTGCTTCATTTGAAAATGCACAAAGTTGTCATGTGTCAAACAATTTTTATGGTAAATATTAAAAGTACAGCATGTAATAGTACCTTGTTGGACTCAGGAGTTAATAATTCCTCAGTAAAGTTTGGAGAGTCATTGTATACTAAACATACTAATACCATTTTATGCTCGGCAGGAGAAGTTCCCGTCTCTGGCATCAATACCGTACCCTTCATGGATCAACGCAATCATCTTTGTTTTGGCTGGAGTCCCCAGTTTGGCTGTACCTGTGTATGCATTATGTAGGTTTCTTTTTGTTTGCTGCAAGAAAAAATAGCAACCGGAGAAAAAATGTGCCAAATTTCTTGAAGTGATAAAGATCCTAAAATTCAGAATACAACAAAATGTTATTTAGTTTGTGTTCAAAATCGATATTTATATTACAATGTTTTTTTTTTCTATTTATATTGATGCACAGGTTCATAAAGCACAATATTGAATTTTTATTGATGCACATATCTGCTCATGTTTTGTGCAGTTTCATGGCTACTGTGTAAATATAGTCACTAATTGCACTTTTGTTTGCTAATAAAGTTTCTTGTTGTACTGGACTTTTCCAACAAGTCAGCCTTCTGTTTTCCACCCATCCATATTTTATACATCCTGTTCATCTGAGGATTATTAATCTATGTATGTATAGCATATAGCTCTCTTGTGCTTTTTGCCATTGAAACATTATTCTGCATATATAACTTTCCAAAAAATACTATTCAAACATATACTGCACCCAATAACACTGTCTACCAAAACACATCAGTCAGTATTTGCCAGCAGCTGCTTTGTGACGTACAAATACACAGACAGAAGAAGTAGAGCAGCAAATTGGCCAAGAGAGGGAGCCTTTACACGGACATATAGTGGCAGGAAAGTCAGGTCTATAAGGTGCAGATAAGGCTCCCAGCATGTCATGTAGGGACAATGGAGTCTTTGACAATAATGTTCAAGGTTCTTCAACTGTTATAATATTAACAGACCACTATGACAGGAATAATAAATCACTTATTCAACCACTCCTTCAACTGTGGTGTATAGTGGTATGTTTGTATATATGATTTATATACTATTTTTATATATTTTATATTTGTATACTATTATACAATGTTTAATTAAATACAGAGAAAGCAGAGGTGGATTAATCAGCAGTCTGTACTGCTAATAGTCTAAATACAAGAACTTTTATTGGAGTATGTTCCAGCCAAACTGAACTTTGCCTCTTCATAATTGGGTGCACTTAGTCAACTGCCAGACTATTTCCCTTCAATGATTCACAAAATAATGATAAAAACAAGAATCCTATACATAATATACCTGTCACACTGTACCTGATGTCTTCTTTTAAGGACACCCCCACAGCAGACTTAACATGAAACTGTGTGAGCTAAAGGTTAATGAATTGTTACCTCATACTGTACATGTATTCTGGGGTGATTTCAGAAAAGGGGGGGATTTCATGTAGTATTCTCAACTTATGAAAAGTTGCCAGTGATATGAAAACAAAAATCTGTACATTTTATTGGATGTGGATTAGATTGTAAAAATACAAGCTGTAAAGTCTCCTCTCATCCACGGACCACCAGTGTGGTTTTTATTTCAAAATATGATCTCTAATACATGTTTTTGGATGTTTCACCCAAGAAGCACTCTTATGATTCAAAGTGCATTACACTGTCACATGATGCTCACACAGCATTTTTGTTACATTATGGCATATTACATCATACCACTGAACACTTTTTAATAGAGTCAATAAATGACAGTGTAATTATTTTGTTCAAGGTGTCAAGAAAAAATCTTAATGTGTAGCTATACAAGTTCAAACTTGTAGGTCCAAGCTTTTTTTAAACTACTGAGTAACTATTTAGTAATTACAGGGAAAGTGATATTATTTCTGAGTCACACTATAAAATAGCCATGTGAATGTTTATAAAATGATGATTAATATACAAGGGAACCTGTGGTAATGTAGCTTTTGGGATTCAGCGTAGGATCCATCTATAATCAAATCTGAGGATTGACAAGAAATAACATTAGCTCTTATGTCATATACCACAAAAGGGCTCAATACCCATACTTTCACTTGGACTTAACTTTACTGTTGTTGGACAACACACAGTAAAGAGGCAATCTCAACTCAGTTTTAAATCCAGAGACATGGTTGGAGGCATGTGTTCAGGTATCACTTTCACTGTACAATCAGAGGAGATTCTGCAAACCTTTTGTTCAACAGTTCTCTTCACATGATCTCCCTTTATAGTTTTCTTTCTAGGACTCTGTTCTCATCGTCATCATTAATTGCTGCAACTCAGTGCACTCATGCAACTGTAATCTAGTCCACTATCAGCTCCAGATCCCCACAACCATATGACAACTGCATGGGAGCATACATCCTGGACCAGTGGATTCAAACCCGGGAACTTTTTGCTGTAAGGGGACCAAGCTGACCATCATACTGCCCAGAATGTTTCATTAAATTGATGATGGTATAAAAAAAAGTGCAGAGTGCACACTGGCTAATCTGTGGACGGCAACAGATAAAGTTAAGATCATAAACCTGCTGAGAGCATACCCTAAGCCCTCACTTTGACTCTGAGGAACCATAGTGTTACATCTCTGCTTCAGAGGAGCTGCCATGAGACTAGTACTTCCTAACCCGGGACTGGATCAGCGGATCCCCTCCTATGATGATCTGGAGAGAATGGATAAAGAAGAGGCTGAGGACAGGCCCAAGTGGGACAACAAAGCTCAGTACATCCTAACCTGTGTGGGCTTTTGTATTGGGATTGGCAATGTGTGGCGATTCCCTTACTTGTGTCAAACTCATGGAGGAGGTAAGCTGAGATGAAAATGGTAAAAGGACATCTTACATCAATTTTTGGATGATTGTTTGACAAATTATAATGTGGTTAAGGTACTTTTTAGTATTTTTTCTGTCTTTTAAATATAAACTTCCAGGAGGTAAATATTGTAGTTAAGCAGTGCAGAATTAGTTTGGGCCTTTAAGGGGTTATAAAATGATGCTAGAAACTAGATATCCAAGCTGTGAATTTGACCCTTTCAGTAAAAAAGCATGTTTCTGTGATTGTTAATTACAGTTTGTGTTAAAGTCAATAGAGGCACAGTTGCCACAATTGCACCAACTAAAACCAGCAAACCAGCAAACTAATTTACTAGGTTGTTAGATATTGTTTGCTCACAGTACATGGCTAACCAGATATAACGTAGACTGCCAAAACTGACTGTGGTAATATAGTGGAACTGTCTGAATGGCCTCTGTAAAGGTTTTTGCCTTCTGAACAAACAAATATTGAACAACGCTCCCTTAAACGGAACAGAGTGTAATGAATGATCAGAATAACTGACCAAATATAGTTGAAAGCCTCATGAAGAAAAGTTCACTGAACATCCAAATAAAAAACATGTTGCTGTTGCAGATGGGAATTTGCTGAGCTATTATCCTTATCCTCATAACTAATGGTCACACAATTACTAAACATAGTCGTGACTATGAACATTTTAACTGAACTGAAAGAAATCATTGAAATCTGCAAAGTTATAGGTTCAACTTCTAGACCTCTCTGCACATGTTTCAATATTCCTGGCAGAATATGAGAGGCAAAGTGGAGAGTCACACCTCATGCAAGCCCCGTGTCTAGAACATTTGTCAATAAACTCATTACCAAAGTCAAAAACACAAATCAAAGTGCAGAAATGCAAAGCAAAAGTTAGAAACACAAAGTGGCTAAAAATCAGAAATACAAACCAAAACGCAAACAAAATGTCATAGTTCTGAGTTCCTCAGTAGGTTGGTTGGTTTGTGATCAAGCATCTCCTTACATTTTATTTATTTTGGACTAAATCAATTTATGAATTCCACAATTATGTCTCAGAATGATGTCAACATGTCATAATCTCAAAAAAATAATGTCAAAAACTGTTTCAGAAGGCAAAAGAAAGAAAAAAGGCATGTTATGTATTTAATAATTTCTGAGCCTAATAATTTGATACATGAATATTATATATATGAAGAGCAGTCACTGTAATTTATTTTTGCTAAATTTACTTTGGCAATAATTGTGTTGTATTGTTTTGTAACATTTGTTATCGTAGGCCAATACAGCATTTTTCAGTTGAACTAATTTTTACTGTATGTTTAACATCCAAGCTTTAAGGACCATTCACCCATATTTGGCAAGTTAAAAAAAGGCCAATGATTATCAGAAATGGAATGATATGTAGTTGGACAGTTGTGCCATTGATCACGTACATTTTCCAGGTGCCTTTTTGATTCCCTACCTAATCCTGCTGGTGTTGGAAGGAATGCCTCTCCTACTGCTGGAGTTTGCCATCGGCCAGCGTCTCAGGAAAGGAAGTGTGGGAGTGTGGCGGACAATCAATCCTTATCTGATGGGTATCGGTAAGTAAAATACGCTCACCACAACACATCAAGACAAAGTTGTTAATGAATATCAGGCTACCCTTTGAGTCTCATATCAGTTATTGATTCTGTCCTACCTAGGTATTGCCTCCATGCTGGTGTCCTTATTGATCGGACTGTACTACAACACCATAATAGCCTGGGTCATGTGGTATCTTTTCAATTCCTTCCAATACCCTCTGCCTTGGACCCAGTGTCCTCTCAATGATAACGGGACAGGTATTTGAGTGTATACACGCCTTCAATCCACTCAAATACATATGCATGCGCACCAAAGCTCCCAAACTCTACCCATGATTAAAACATTAATAATTAATTAATAAACAAGGCCTGTTTATTTCCCCTGCAGGCTATGTACCAGAGTGTCAAAGGAGTTCAACTGTGGATTACTATTTTTACCGAGTGACTCTGAATAGTTCGGCCTCTATATCTGACTCTGGAGGAATCCACTGGCCAGTAGTAATTTGTCTCTTGGCTGCCTGGTCAGTAATTGGTATCTGCTACCTAAGAGGGATCAGCACTTCAGGCAAGGTACATTGAACACAAATACTGCAGTCAAGTACAATGCATGTCTGAATCACTGCCACCAATATTATTTCATGTTTTTCTTTTCTTGTCATGACCTCAGGCAGTGTACGTCACAGCCCTCCTGCCTTACGTAGTGCTGGCCATTTTCCTGATCCGAGGCCTTACTCTTAAAGGTTCTCTGAGTGGAATTAAGTTCCTCTTCACACCAGACGTATGTTTCAAATCACTAAAAAAAGAAGCTATTTAGATTCAGGTATGTCACAATACAAACCCACATTACACTGAATTCCTCGTTCTTCCAGGTGGATGAGTTGATGAAACCATCAACTTGGCTAGATGCAGGTGCCCAGGTCTTTTACGCGTTTAGTTTGGCATGGGGAGGCCTCATCTCCTTCTCAAGCTACAACCCCGTTCAGTAAGAGACTGAAATTCACAAGCATTTACATCTGCTGTGTGTTTTATCACCACACAGCAGTTCAATTCCTGCTTAGCTCACTTTGATGGTAATACTGTAGCCATTTTCTGACCCAAGGTCAACATGCTATGTCCTGAATCTTTTGTTTTTCTCTTTTCCCAAGCAACAACTGCATGCAAGATGCCATGATCCTGTCTGCCATAACTGGCTTCACCTCAGTCTATGCTGCCACAGTTACCTACACCATCATCGGCTTCAGGGCCACAGAGAAATATGACCAGTGTATCAGTCAGTGAGTAGTCACAGTACGTGGGTTTCAAGGTTTTTTGAACAGAACAGAATAAACTACTTTTTTGGTGCCTCATTACTCCAAAATAAAAGTAAAAAAGGCTTATGATTAGGGTTAGGATTGGTCAATAGACAGTAGGTGTTTTCACAGGACACAATTTGATTTGTCATAGTAGGAAAAGCACAGGTGTTACTTTCCCTGTTTGGGACAGTTTCAAACACTGTGTGGGAGACAATCTTGGATGCTTATGGAAGTGGCGCGGTTGTGCACTGCTCTTTATCTGAAGAGGGAAATGCAGACTTGCATTTGCCCAGAATGAAATACGTAGAACAGCTGATTTCATTCCCTGGCTCTCCAACACAGAGGCTATATAGAAAGGCATTGCTGAGAGGAAGTGGTCAAGCATTCAGCTCACAGAGTTGCCATAGGCAAAACACTCCAAAGTCGTTGGTTGTAAGTTGTTTGGACAGGTTTTAAACAAAATTCAGACCCACTGCTCACAGGAAGAAGCAGGATGAAGTGCTGCATTTGAGTATGCCAAGGTGTTTCAATGCACACATGACTTTCAGTAACAAAAGACGCTCCTGTCCACACTCCCATTCACTCACACGGTGTATGGCACACAAGGGAGGACTGCAATTCTGAGTTCAATCTCAGCTCCTCTGGTGGTAGTGGGGGTCCTCGCTGTCTCCCACTGGTCTGTGGGCTCTTGACCAGCAGGACTAAATCAAGAGATCCTTAAACTACAGTTTGCACGGACTTCAGAGACCTCAGTTAAGCAGTTACACCAAAGCACAATAATTCTTCCCCTAAACTCACACTCCCCTCACCAGGTCAGACATTGTTGTCACCTGACACATGCAATAAAAGGAATATGTTGTCCTCAAGCAAACTTAAATAATGGCATGTTCTTCTGATCACAATTTAGCCCACTGTGGCAGGCACGTGCAGTATGATCTACATTGATCCCATGTCAGCAAAGCTTTGCTATGGGAAGCATCCAGGACTGTCTCTCACACATTGGATAAGTCTCAAAGGGGGGTAAAGTTACTAATTATGAATGATGGTTCTGTTTTATTCAAGTGTCCCAGTAAGCCATAACAGTGTGACACTGAGGCAGCATGAACAATAACAGAACCCTGAAACCAAAGCAGCTAAATAGAATTCAGAAATCATTCATTTTATTATTTACACCTTTACTTTTCCTACTGTGACATGTCAACATGTCTTCAGTGACAAGGAGTAGGTGGAAATGGGCAAGTATGTATATAGTTGGAGAATGAGATGAGGATGTACGGGCAGGTGTGGGAATAAGGTGACTTGGACTACTAGAAACACACTGAGGGCAACTGCTGGTGGTTTGGGGAATGACAGGAACTGGATTAACAGATGAGTAGCAGGCAAGATAGATAGAATAAGTGAAACAATTAAAAGCTAGCTGACACCATGACTCTAACTGAAAATCATCAACTATGTGTACATACTTCATCTTTAAGGGGTCAAAAATACTCATTGGACCTGTAATGTTGACTCCAGTAATGAAGAGTTACCAATCTGTGACATATTTTGTTTCTAGAAACATTATGACATTATTAAATGGATTCAATCTTCCTGAAGACAGCATCACTACAAGCAACTATGAGGAAGCCTTTAATCATCTGAACAGCTCTTATCCAGATACTGTTCTTGGACTGGACATGAAAACCTGTGACATGCAGAAACTACTCAGCGAGGTAACTGCTGTTGATCAGTATTTAGCACTGCCTCCATGACATGACATTTCTGAACTAAAAGCACAATGCCCTCCTCGTCCTATGTTTGTTTAGGGAGTGGAGGGAACAGGTCTGGCCTTCATTGTTTTCACAGAGGCCATCACCAAGATGCCTGGTTCCCCATTTTGGTCTGTCCTCTTTTTCATCATGCTTCTCTGCTTGGGGCTCTCAACCCTGTTTGGTAACATCGAAGGAGTGGTGGTCCCCTTGAAAGACCTGAAGATTTTACCTCAAAAATGGCCCCAAGAAGCAGTGACTGGTAATTTTTAACTTTTAATTATCTAGACTGCATCTTTGCAATCCAGAATGAAATGTACCTGTGCTGATTGTGGCTGGTTTCTGTTTTAAAACAGCTTGCCTTGTTTTTGTGCATGTGTGTTTCAGGAATTACGTGTGTTGTCGCCTTCATCATGTCCCTCCTGTTTGCACAGCATTCAGGGATTTATTGGCTAACCCTCTTTGATAACTTTGCCGGATCTGTTCCGCTACTGACCATTGGATTGTTTGAGATGATAGCTGTTGTTTACATCTACGGCATAGACAGGTTAGTGTTTTAAACTCTTGTATTTGCTTAACACGGTATTGTATGATATTGTACAGTTTACTGCAAAATTAGCATATAAACAGCACAAAGTGCCTTGCTCTAAAATTGATACATTTTTAAAAATGTTATGTATTTAGTTAAAGCTGCACTTATTTTTACACTTATACACACTTATATTTTTACATTAACAATGGATCAAATGACTATGTGTAATGTTTTGCAAGGTGTTGCTTATAGCGAAAATTATCACTGACAATTATCACCTGAATTTGCAGTTCCCAGATTTTTCAGCTTCTGCTATATAGACCATTTTAGCATTTTTCAGCTCATTCTTTTTTATATTGATAATAATCTATTATAATAAATCAATGATATATGTTTTGTAATATCTACTGTATTTCTGTCTTCTATGTACTGCTGCTGTCTTGGCCAGGACACTACAGATTGTTAATCTCAGCAAGGTTAAATGTTATATTTCTAATTAAAACCATTTTGTGTGGCAGGTTCAATGAGGACGTGGAGTTCATGACGGGACGTAAACCCTCCATCTACTGGCAGGTTACATGGAGGTTCCTCAGTCCTCTAATCATCCTGGTTATCTTAATTTTCTACCTGGTGACAACACTCCAAGAAGAGCTCACCTATTTAGTCTGGGATCCAAACTCTGTAAGCAAACTCAGTTAATTCATCTGTGTTCATTTACATCTCGGTATGTTAGCTCTGCTTCAGTATCTTTCCATTATGTTGCCTTTTTCCTTTCATCACAGTGGCGAAAAGTACATTTACTCAGAATAAGATTTTACATGGAAACCATATGATTCATTTTAAAATACAATGCTTTTAAATCAGTGGTTCCCAACTTTTTTGGCTTGTGATCCATTACAAAAACAGCAGTGTCTAGTTGCGGAACTTTGTCATGTTTCAGAAATATGACCTGTCTTTAGCTCCATGTTTCCCCTCTAAATTTAATTTAAATGACAGTTAAAAGCCCAAAGAGGTCAAATTATCCAACATTTCAGAAATAAACATCAAAGATTAGGGAAAAGTCAAAAAATGAAAACAAACTTGTGTAGCAGAATTTTTTTTCTTCTGTCTGCCCCATGAATCATCTTAACAGCTTCATAACAGATTTATTTTGTGACCCTTTTGGAGGAACCACTGGACTAAAATCCATGACTGTATATAAAGTAAAACTAGCTGCACTCTGACAAGCTACAGCAGTCACATGGACCATTTTTCTGAAGAATGTGTCCTTTTGATTTAGACACTTGTAGTACATTTTGTTGATAATGCTTCTGTACTTTTACATAAGTTGGATTTTGATTTTGCAGGACATTTATTTGTATGTATTGGTACTTTTACCTAAGTAAAGAGCCTGCATACTTCTTCCACCACTGTCTCATCATGTCTAATGATGTGTCCAACATTTTTCTGGTAAATGTTGTTTAATAGCACCTTGTCAGGATTCAGGAGTTAACAATTCCTCACTTAAGTTTGGAAAGCCATTGCATGCTAAATACACTAACTATACTGCTTTCTGCTCTGCAGGAGAAGTTCCCGTCTCTAGCATCAATACCGTACCCTTCATGGATCAAGGCAGTCATCTTTCTTTTGGCTGGAGTCCCCAGTCTGGCAGTGCCTGTGTATGCATTATGTAGACTGGTTTTTGTTTCTTGCAGGAAAAAAAATTAAATCCAGTGAATCGATAAGCCAAATTTCAATTTAATTCAGAATACAACATAATGTATGATTATTTAATTTGTTGCCTTGGTTTAATGGAAATCATCTTTAACATTATTTGAATTAAAGATGCAAATTATGGTTTGTCTATTTATATCCATGAAAAGGTTCTCAAGGCACAATATTGAACTTTTATTGATGCACTTTAGTAAATGTTTCATATTTGTTCTCATATTTTGTGCAATTATATGTCGGCCCTATCAATAATATATTTTTTTCTATTTTATAGTGAGGGTCTAAGGATAGAGGATGTCATGTGTTGTACTGATTGTAAAGCCCCTTGAGTCAGATTTGTGATTTGTGATACTGGGTTATATCTAAATTAAACTGAATAGATGACTTTTTTATTGTTTATCCTCTTCAGTAAATGGCATATCATTTTGTACGTGAATGTATAGTAGTTTGCTTGTGATTTTTGCCATTAAACTATGTTATGTTCATTGAAATATATCCTTATTCACTTAATTTTTCACAGTAGTTTGCCTGCACAGCAATTGTCTACAACTTGCAATAACTTGAATATTGAGCACATACTCATAGCTGGCTTTTGGAGGAGGGTATCTCAAAGAAATATCAATTTGGATATAATCTCCAGTCTTTGTGGTGTGTTTAAGTTCAACTTAATATGAGACATGAGGTGACACAAGGCAACGCATCAGTGTGTACATGCAGTACAAATATTTTGACAGACAGAAGACACAGAGCAGTTAATAAAATAATTAATCACTTATTCAAACACTCATTCAGGTATTGTATATACTTTTGTGTTTGTGTGATCTGTTCTATCTGATTTAATCAAATTGATTTACATTTTAACCAAAAAATAGTAAAAACAGATGGATTTATCAGCAGTCTTTAATGCTTATATGCAAATACATTACTGTTAAATTAATTCTGATACATTATGGTTTATTGAAAGTTCAGTTAAACCGAACTTTGCCTTTTGCTCATTTGGTGAACTTGATGAAAACAAGAGAAATTTGAACATGACATACCTGTTACATAATTAAGATCATGCTAATTACGAAATTATGAACTGCTGAGGTGACAGAGATGATAAAATGTCTTCTTACACACCACTAAATGATTTGTCAGGTCAGTGATATTAAATCAAGCTGTAATAATAGTAATTATTGGTATTAATTGTTGCAAAGGTGGTAGTATTTATTGACAATTTCATATTGAAATATTGACAGTGTAATGAAGAAATGTGATGCTTTTCAACGAAGTGAAAACACAGAATGCAATGTCTGCACTAATTCTAACAATTATTAACAGTTAGTTTATTTTTAAATCTACTAGATATCAAATTTATTGATTTGCAATATCAACTTTTTAAAATCTAATTGAATATTGTTCTCAACTAATCATGACTGAAATATGTTTCTGCGTTTTAATTTTGGTCCTTTAAAAAAACAACCTGTCAATCAGTTGATAGCAAATTCAGATCTTGTGTTTTGAATTTTAGTGATGAAGCAGCTTTTATTTGCATTAGGACTATGGATTGTGCCTTTAAGATGAAATGATTATTATTATAAATGAAGGTGGTCAGGTGACTTTCACAGCCTGTCAATCAACCAGTTCTGACCAACAGAAAATAGAATAGAATGCAGTAATAAATTAGAATGTGATGGTGATGTCACATCATGCTGATTAGTAAACAATCAATCTAGAATCTTCAGTTTCTGGTCCAACTGGTTCATATCCAGTCAGTTTACACAGATCACTCTGAGTATTCACTTCGTCTCCATCGTCTGATTCTGACAGTTTTTACCTTGTTGTCTACTGCTGCATTAAGCGAATATTAACAATTCTGCTGTTCTTAATCTTAATAACCAACTGCTCCAAAGAACTGCAAAGTTTGTGGATTTCTTTGTCGAGATCATGGACTCCAGTACATCGTTGAACCTGGTGAGAGCTGAGGCCCAAGTTCTGGTCCACAGCCCCTCTCTCAAAGATGCTACCTCCCAGCTCCCTCTCCCTGCTACAGTCACTGTCAGCAGTGAGCTGGTGGAGGATCTGCTCGTCCAGCTGATGCTGAGGCTCAACCCATTGAGGAGCTCCATTGGTGCACAGCTGGACCAACAACAACTGCTGACGCTCTGTCTGCATTTGAGCGCAGTCACTCTTGAGACCCTGAAAAGAGTTCCAGGTGTGTCTTTAGATGCAAACCTCCCTCCTCCTCCCTGCAACATATGGAAAGTTGCTGTGCTGCTCCAGAGCAGCCTCATGAAGACGTTTGGCACATCAATCCAGGTCAAGAAGCGGCTGGTGAAAAAAGACCCAGCACTCCTGAACTTCATCCCTCAACACATCATCAAGGCCGTCCTAACTAAGGCTGAGTCTGCAGGTGAGACTGCAGCTCCGACCCTAGCAAGTGATGAGGAGAGCCGTCTGTTCTCTCAGTTTCTCCCCGAGTCTGTCAAGGAGGAAATGTTTGAGCAGCATGGATCCTGGATCAGGTGCACAAAGGTCTTCAGCAAGGCTTTCCCCATTATAACAGATGAAGATATGCTGGAGTACCAGCAACGCATCACCAAGCCTCGTCTGTCCAGTCGGGATGTTGTGTGGGTGGACAAGAAATACTTTGTGGCCGACTTCTACGAGGAGGTGAAAACAGCAGCTGACAACAGCTCCCTCCTGCAGAAACCTCTGGCCCTCAATCCACCTTCAATCCACCTTAAACCATCTCAGCTTTATCTCCAGTTTATGGCTGTGAAACCAGATCTGATTACAGACAGAGTTTCAGTGAAGGAAGCCACAATCAGAAGTGTCCTAGTGGATCTTTTTAAGTGTCGAAATGAGAACTTCTCCAAAGCACAGCAGCAGAAGGCCTTTGTAGATGACATGGTGGAGCACATCCACTTGTTGTTGCAAAAAGAGGCAGAGAAGTACTCCAAAAACAGAGTCTTCCTACAAAACCTCAAATACCTTGAGGACCCAAAGCAGGAAGTGAAACTGAGCCAGGAACTGTGGCATCCACTCAAAGTCAGACTGGGAGAGGCTCTGCCTAATACAAGGCTGACTAGAGAGGGACTGATGGAGGATGTTGAAGCTGCCTTGGTGGCCTGCAGCCTCATAGCCACAAAGATCCTAAACCACCTCAAGCCCACTGTGAGCTTTGCGGCAGGCACCAAGCCTGGAGATGAGACTCCTTACAGCATTAACATCCCCATCAGAAGAGACGAGAGAGAGACAAAAAGAGAGCTGACCCAGCTGGAACTACGTCTGCAGGAGGAGAAAGCACGAGCCAGGGAGGAGGTCTTCTCTGCAGAGATTGTTACAGTGCCAGTTGTGGCAACAGAGCCTAAAGAGAAAACCAAGAAGAAGAACAAGTTGTTCTCTCTGCTCTGTAAACTGGCCTGGTGGAGGAAGACATAGAAGCAAAAACACAGAAGCAGTTACTTCTACCAACTACAGCTTTTTTTTTTAGACATTTTGTTGTGACATTGTTTTTTTCTTTTCTGTATTTCTTCATTTCTTGTGTTTCATTATTGAATTTAATAAATATGTGAACATAACAAAACTGCTTCAAAAGACTACGTGTAGAATTCTTGAGTTGATTCTCTAGTGCACCAGGAGCAAATGAAGTGATTTAAGTACTGTAGTTGTATGGTCAGCTTTTCACAGACACACACACAACTGAGGATGATGTCAGGCAGGGATTTGCAGAAGCATGTTTACACCAGTAGGTGGCAGAAACAGACAACTGTTTAGAATTTTATCAGTTCAACATGAAGGGAATTAATATGTCAATCAGGCTTTTGAAAAAGATTTTTATTCAAATGAATGATAAACTCAGGTGGACATTTATACAGATACAGTTGTCTCTACTTTATCTGGGAGTCATAATCATTCCTACATTGTTTGATTTCATATTGATAGGTAACCAAAATGGTTTCAGATATGGAAGGTCCTGATTCAGAATGATTAAGTTGATAATATTTAAATGATGATGTTGATATATTCATGAAAGTTTAAATCTACACCAGGAAATTTTTATATTATTATTGGATCAAATGGCTATGTGAGGTTTGCAGTTCCCCTCAGCTCTACGCAGCGTTTTAATGTTTTTTAGTTCATTGTTTTATTTTTTGAACTCAGGTTGTAGCTGTTGACTCAGGGGAGAACTGAGTAAAACTGAGCTCACAGTCACAGGCAGGAAGTGCAGGTATGATGGATTTCATCACTTGGTCAAATTATTTGTTTTTCGACTTCAGATAAACATGTATGTGCGTGCACCTGGAAAAAGCAGACTCAACTCCTGCAATGCACCAACCTCAGGTCTGCTCAGAAAGTCTTTAAAACAATAACAACTTGTCTTGTACAGAAAGTTGTTGGAGATAAACAGGAACAAAGAAATGAGCTGACAACGCTCCAGTTTTAACGTCCAGTCATTAGATTAGATTTGAAGAGATGGTGCCAAAATGTGACCCTGGCAGAGAATCTTTATTTCTTATTGTAACAAAACTGAGACTCTGGAATAGCTTCTCTCTTGAACTTTTCACCTGATTTACTACATTAATTTTACTGTTAATACTGTTTTACTGAATTATAATTACTTTTTCCCATTTTCTCTCCCTATGTTCACTTTAAATGTATATTTTAAGTGTGTTCTTCCTCAGTTATTCACCTGTGTGCTGTATTTCCTTGTAAAATAGATTGTATTTTAATTTACAACTAAATTAGCTATAAAAGTAAAGTTTCAATGATGAACAGAGACACAGCATGGTCATGAAACATCTGTCTTTATTAATGACCACATCCAAATGGTTCTCTTTACTGAAAGTCAGTGTAACATTGAAACAGCATCACAGGGTTACCCATTAATCTGTGGCTTTGCACACTCCCATCCTAAACAAGTGGGGAGGTTTAGCCACTAAATCATCATGACTGATGTTTTCACTCCCTTCCTGGTGCCCTGATATCGTCATAAAAAAGCTATAAAATCTGTATCATTGACTCAAAGCTGCAGCTGATAGGACATTTAAGGACAGCCCAGGAGAGTAAAGACAGACAACGAGAGAGGAGCACCAGACATCATTCACACTACACCACTTGAGACGGTAACTACTCTGACACACACTGAGCTGCAATCAAAAGGAGAATTCTGGATCAAATAGAAAATTAAACTAATTTAAGTGTATGTTAAGATTAGGAGAGTTGCACCGTTGTAACAGAAGTGGCATTGTGCTGAGCCTTTCTGCCAGCTGAGGATGGGCAAAACAAACGACTCTGTGGCGGAGGAGAGACCCAAATGGGACAACAAGGTTCAGTATCTTTTAACCTGCATTGGCTTTGCTGTGGGACTTGGAAACGTCTGGCGGTTTCCCTACCTGTGCCAAATTTATGGAGGAGGTGAGATGCTACCTTTACATCACTTTTATCGAAATCATGAGATACTTTGATACACAGCTGAATTGCAACAGCACTCATTATTCTCTGTTTCACTGTAATTAGTCAGTAACAGATGAACTAAGAAATTGTAAACCTTATCTATGTCTGATTAATTAAATGCTGATTGAATCAGCACCAATTCCTGTATTTATTTCCTCATAGTTCCTGGTGAGATATCTTGAGTCCCACAACCTGGCTCAGGGTTGAGTAAACAGTCAATCCTGTTAAAGTGTGCAGGGTCTATTAACTTAAAATATTGACTTTGAGATTCTTTATTCTCACAGCCAGTGTTTCAGACTCAGCTGAGCCTCTATTTGACCTCAGCTCAGTGATCAATTAGTTAACCAGTTATTGAGTCTCTTTAGCCTCAGATCTGTGTTATTTGGATGAAATAATGAGCAGTGATTGAATGTCCATTAGGATCGCAGTGCCCTTATTTAGCATGGCCTGTAAAAGATTCATCCAGATGGCTCAAATAACCACTCATGATCATTAAACTTTCACAATGTCAATTTCTTTCATTTGCCACGTAAAGTGTGATAATTAAGATTGTATTGTTCTCTCTAAAGTCCTGTCTGATGCCTAACTGTGAGGTAAATATTTACCCAATGTCTTCAGGTGCATTCCTCATTCCCTACCTGATAGCGCTGGTGTTTCAGGGCCTCCCTCTGCTCTACCTGGAGCTGGCTATAGGACAGAGGCTCCGCATGGGTAGCATCGGTGTCTGGAACTCCATCTCACCACTTCTGGGTGGAGTTGGTGGGTAACCTAGGATTTTTAGTACAATTAATCACAATTATCATTTGTTACAGAAATATGTCTTTTGAATAACTGCCTTTATAATAAGCGATATTTCAGAAAATATTACTGCTGTACCACTACTACTACAGATAATTAAAGTAGATGAAATAAAATACAGATTCACCAGGTTCATAGCAACTCAGGGCACATTCTCTTTACTAGTCACAGTTAAAACATTAAATGGAATAAAAATATTCATGAGAAAAAAATGATGCATGTGTAAACAGATTTTAATTTGTTATAATCTTTTAACAAGTGTGTTGATAAAACTGAAGTTACACATATAAAACATTGGTAAACCTTCTCCATGTATTTTGATGTATTTTTTGATGTATTATTTGGAGTGGAAAATGTTGTAAAACGTATTATTTATTTCCTGTGTGTAGGCATTGCCTCCATGATAGTATCTTTCCTGGTGAGCATTTTCTACAACACCATCATGGCGTGGGTGCTCTGGTACTTCTTCCACTCTTTCCAAAATCCACTGCCATGGAGCCAGTGCCCACTCAATGATAACCACACAGGTAAGTGTGGAAACCCACTTTGCAGTTGTTCTAGTTGCTCTAAATACACTTATGATCACCTTGATATAGGACACATAGTATATTAACACAATGCTGTGGTTGCCACTATTACAGAGAGAGTAACAATAGAAGTATTGCCTGATTGCAATTTGATACCGTATGTATACTATCAAATAGAGTTTAAGAAATTATAACCAAAGTGAACTGTCGCCAAGCAGTCTGGTGAACTATCAGGCTCTGCATGACATTTCAGGTCATATTCAACAGAGAAACTACTGAATTGTTTTATGGCACAAAGGATGATTGCACCACAATAAAAAAAAAAAAAGCTTTTCTTTCCGGGTAGATTTCTCTGCGTGGAAGAGTGACAAGCAAAGAGAACAAATTGTTTTCATCATTGTCTCATTTGTTTTCAGTAATCTGACAAAGGTATCAATATTTATTTCATGACGTATTGTGTTGTAAATGCTACATAATTTATCTTTAATTATGTGGGTACGCATGGAGTTTTACTAAAACCTGAATACAAATATTGATATTAAACTCAGTACATGAACCAAGCTTATGAATGTAATATATAAACCAAAGTGAACTCTACTTTAAAAATAGGCACTTATAGAATTGTATACACACCAAAATTTTGTTTCTTTACTTGTGTTTGGATCCATATAGGCTACAATGTGGAGTGTGAGAAGAGCACTCCGGTGAATTACTTCTGGTACCGTGAGACACTGAACATCACACCTGACATTGAGACCAGTGGTTCCCTGCAGTGGTGGATGGTCGTCTGTCTGGCCAGCGCCTGGAGTGTGGTCTACATCTGTTTCATTAAAGGCATCGAGTCCATAGGCAAGGTTAGAGGACCTGGTGAAAATATATGTATAGTCCTTTTAAAATCAATCTCTGTATCATACTGAATTATCTTTTTTTTAACTTCTCAGGCTGTGTATGTGACAGCCACCTTCCCCTACTTGGTACTGACCATTTTCCTGATCCGTGCCCTCACTCTGCCTGGCGCGACTGATGGACTGCTGTACCTCTTCACTCCTGATGTGAGTTTGCTCCCTTGTTGCTACCACAGGTAATGAAAGTTTGTATTTTAAATCCCAGACACAATGACCTGATGTGTTGTTTTTTATGCTCGCTGCAGTGGGAGATACTAAAGAACCCTCAGGTGTGGCTGGATGCTGCCACCCAGATCTTCTTCTCTCTCTCTGTGGCCTTTGGAGGTCTCATAGCTTTCTCCAGCTATAATGCAGAGAGGTAAGGACTAAAACTCTTTAACCTCCCTTTGCACAAATAGGATGATTTGTGTGATGGCTGGCAGAACTATGTTTTATTCTGTTCTGTGTCTATTAGAAACAACTGTGAGAGGGATGCTGTTCTAGTAGGAATAATAAACAGTGCCACATCTCTTTACGCATCCATTCCCATCTTTTCCATCCTGGGATTTAAAGCTACCAGCGCCTTCAACTCCTGTCTAAACGAGTATGTATGCACATCTATTCTATGTCATTCAATGCTTCTTCTTTGCTTGCTGATACCAACTGAGCATGTGAAAATCCTGAGAGATTTTTTTTTTCTTTACATCTCATCTGCAGAAACATCTTGGCTCTGACCAACCAATTTGAGTTTTCTGACCAGAACATAACACTGGAGAACTATGAGCACTGGCTTAATTATCTAAATCAGACACGCCCAGATGAGATCTCCAGTTTGCATCTGAGGCACTGTGACCTGCAAACATTCCTTGACCAGGTAATGTATCTTTAAAAACTCATCACATCTTGTACATTGCACTCTGTCCTCTCTAACCTTCTGGTTGTTTTCTACTCCCCGTTCTCTCCAGTAGTAGAGTACATGATGTACTGGTCAAGTATGTGCAAATTCAAGATTCCTCATTATTTTCTTTCCCATCTTTCTCCCCCAGAGCGCTTCAGGTACTGGCCTTGCTTTTATTGTGTTCACCGAAGCAGTGTTAGAGATGCCAGGCTCGCAGGTATGGGCCATATTGTTTTTCGTCATGCTCTTCAGCTTGGGCCTCTCCTCCATGTTTGGCAACATAGAGGGAGTCCTCACACCCATCAATGACCTCAAACTGGTGCCCAAGTGGATCCCAAATGAACTCGTAACAGGTACCTGCAAATCAGCTTGAAGGACAAGTTGTTTTGAAGTCAGAAGGATATATTTTGTTTCTTTTGGATTACCTTTCTGATTTGTTTTTCCTCACTTCCATAGGGGTCCTCTGCTTGATTGCCTTTTTGACGGCTCTCATCTTCACCCTGGGTTCAGGGAACTACTGGGTGGAGGTCTTTAACAGCTACGTGGGCTCTGTGCCTCTGCTCATCATTGCATTCTGTGAGATTATTGGAGTCATTTATATCCATGGAATGAAAAAGTAACCTTTTCTCCTCCTCTTCTTCAATATAACTATAACTATCTTCATATAATTTGAATCACAATGTGTTAAACATGTTCTCCGGTTGCTGTGTCCTCTAACAGTTTCAGTGAAGACATCTATTTCATGACTGGGAAGAGGCCCAACATTTACTGGAAGGCGTGCTGGATGGTAATCAGTCCTGCAATGCTCCTAGTGGTGTTGGTTGCCTACGTGGCCATCCAGGCACAGACGCACCCCTCCTATCCCACATGGAACCCTGCTTATGTAAGCAAGACAAGGATACTGAAATGGAAATGTTAAGAATGCACTAACATGGTACTCATGGATCTCGCATGGATCCATTATACAGTACTGTGCTGTTGTGTAAAATACCTTACAAAAAACTTTAGCAACAGTATTTAAAGCTTCTATAATCAACATTTTTACACTTACAATGGATCAAATGACTATATGTAATGTGAAAGGTCCCACTTATAGAGATGGTCCCACCTGACTCTTAGTTTCCCTCAGTAGAGGATCATTTAGCAGCTAAAGAGCCAGATCTGTTTCTCAGGAATTAATGGAGACCAAAACAGGAGAGTGAATTCACCTGGTGGACATAAACAACTCCTATCAAATGCTGATTTCGGTTTGTGTTTATTTAATGTGTAAATTTGAAACTGTTTGGTAACATATTCGCATAACAACTTTCTAAGGTGATAAATGTCAGTATTGTCTTGTGTTGCCCCCAAGCAGCCAAAAATTATTTTAAAAAATGGCAGGTTTAAAGTGAATTTCAAGAAATATGCTTATTCATTTTTTATTTGTTCTGTCTGTACAGTAATTATGAAGCTAAAGCCAGTTTAGCTTAGCATTAAGACTAGAAGCAGGGGGAGAACAGCTAAACTGGCTTTGTCCACAGGTTTAAAAAAAAAAAAAAAATCCATCAACCAACACCTCTAAATTTTACTAATTGCCACTTTATATCTTCTTTGTTTAATCTGTACAAATACGAAAAGTAATTGTTGCTATGCTAAGCTAACTGCCTGCTAGCACTAGCGTCATAATTAGCATACAGATAAGACTGATATCGATCTCATCTAACTTGACAAGAAAGCGAATAAGCAGTTTACCAAAAATGTTTAACTATTGTTTTAACATAACCGCACTTTAAAATGAAAATATGTTGCATTTTATACCTTTCTGTCTTTCTTTTTAGGAATTGTTCCCCCAAGCTGATGTGCAGCCCTACCCAGACTGGGTGTTTGCCATAATCATCCTCATCTCCGTAGTTCCTGTGATTTCCATCCCACTGGTGGCTCTCTACAAACTGATCTGCTGTGGAATCAAGAAGTCTTCAACACAAACCGACCTAAGCCCCTACTGCAACGAGGGCTTTGAGATTGAAACACAGGAACAGAGGAACCAGACGGCTTAGTAACAATGACACTGGTGTTCCTGAACAGAAAAAGACTTTATGAGTACTGATGTTTATCACTTCACCTATGGACAACTGTTGATCCTGTTGATTTTTTATGTTTACATTTATCAGGTCTTGTCAGTTCCTGACCTGACTTATGACAACTCACATTTGTTTTTTCAATAACAAAACTGAATTTATTTAACAGTAAGATGTTAAATCCTTGCTTTCCTCAGTACATGTTTGTGTAGTGCACATGATGTAAATACAGAAGTAACACAAATCTAACACATCATACTGAAACACAGTGTCTTTTAATTCAGCATTTATAAAACCCTACATTTGAATATAAGTGTAGTCTGAACAGTCGCTTTAAATGTCACAAAACATCATTGCATGATATCTTAAGCTTCCTACTGTTCATAGGAAGAACTCTGATTTCTAAGAGCTTTCTAAAAGATTTTAAGTAATACAAAGAACTGAAAGCACATCAAACCTAAAGGCAAATCATCTTGACTTGAACTTATTTACACATAAACTATTTACGAAGTGACAACATGCCTTATTCCTGGAAAATTACTAACAAGTGTAAATCAAAGTCCAGAGAGACAAACAGCTATATGTTGAAATGAGGTCTAATAAAGCTGGATGATTTGGAATCATTCATCTTTATTGATCTGGTGATAGGTTGTGTTTATGACAAAGATTCACCACTTGAGTGTTTTATATCGTATGACCAAGGACTGTTTTTCTCTGTCTCTGCAACCTGCTTTCCAAACACTTAAGGATAGATAACTTACGATTGCTCTGACACATTAAGGATCAGATAAATACAAATCACTGTTTCAACACACTGCTCGTCTCACTCCCTCGAAACCTGAAGATGAGACAAGATTAAAAAATAAAATTTAAAAAAATCGTTCTTCATGGTACAACTTAGTTTGACAGATATGGGTTAATATTTTCAGTATCACAACATTAACATATCAGAGAAGCTGGACTAAATACTTATCCATACCGTTCAGCTGCTGGGGGTTTCTTGGTTGTGATGGAAGCCTAAACTGGGTCAAACTGGTAGTTTAGGTCTGAATGGCCAAGAAGTCTACAGGGGTCCTGGGGTTAGTGGCCTGTCTGACCCTGGCCAGCCTCAAATCCCCCAGACACCGCTCCAGACTGCGCTTCCCTGTCAGGAGGATGATAACACGAGAGCGGAAAAAGTTTTTACTCTTTGCTGGTAAGCAGTAAATCTATCCACCTGAACTTTTTCCAACTACTGTAAAAACTGATTTAAGGTGGCAATAAACTTGCCTTGTGTACTTTTAGGATCCTGTTGTTGGAAAACTTAAGATTTAATTTTTAATCTAAGTATCTAGGTTTGTTGGGTTGGGTGAACTTCTCACAAAGTCCACATTCAACAGGATTGGCCTTCATGGTAAATTGCAGTGCTGATGTTTTCATATTGTACATTTATGGTTTGAAGGAGGCTAAATTTCCTGCAGGCGCACAGCGCACAGTAGAGCCAACACACTTATTCCTTATGTAATTTTCCTCAGGTGGTGGTTTATTTTTTGCATCTGTGCCTGTTTGGTAATTTCCTGGCTCCAAATGGAACCTGCTTGCACCAAGGTGGGAGGAGCAGTGCAATTTTTGTGACTCATTTTGGCACGAAATTGCACTTGTGTTCCACCTGCTCAGATCACCTCACGTTGCAAATGTAAGGCAATTTTGATGGCTATAGTTGGCACAGACTCTTGCACACAGAACACACCTTTACCATGTATATATGTATGAGTTTTGCCTCTTTCAGTTTGCTACACATTTTTACATCTACTCTCTACTCTTTACTCTTTCCACGACAATAGCTTTTACACAAAGTACCATCACTGCAGTTCAGTTGCCCCCAAAGTCAAAGACAAACAAAAAGCCCCATGGAAAAACACATACACAACTTCCCTTAAAAATTGCAAAAAGGCTGAACGTCAATTGAGCAAAACCAAAATACAGTACATCATCATTCTAATGGGAAAAAAAACTGTGGGGTCTAATTTGCGATGCTATTTTTCAGATTTGATCTCTAATAACAAGGGTAATCCTCAAGGTTTGGTTTATTTTCAACAGTTGAATACCTACTGAATCCTTGCCCGGTTAATAGACTCTGACCTTTTATCACTATCTAAATGAAATGCCTTTCCAGCCTTTCTGTTCAGATATAAAATAACAAACATCAGCTCGGATATACTGTCAGAACACAACAGTGGTCATGTTGAAGTCAAATCTATCCCTCCCCCAAACAGCAGCTTTTCCTGTTTCAGTGTAGTTGATGCTGATTTGCTGTGGAGTAGTCTCTTTTCTTAGGTCTTCTACTTGTGCACTTGACCCCATAACTGCCGCATATTATCAACTTCTACCCGTAGACTGGCTCTTTTCCAGTGACCTTCAAAAATGCTTTGGTACAGTCTCCTCTCAGGAATAACTCTCAAGATGCCAGGAACATTAACAACTTTAGGCCAGTTTTCATTTTTGAGCAAAATATTTGAGAAATTGGTTTTGGTGTTCAGCTATCGGGTTTTATTGGCTCCAATTTCAATCTTGCTTCCATGGGGCCACATTATGCACATTTCCAGGTCTATGTTTTTAATCTGGGGCTCTATTGGAATATCTTTGCATGATTTACAGTTCAAAAATCTTCTTATTCATCTTATACTGACCCTTTACTCAGTCCGTCAGTTCAGCCTCTGTCTGAAACAGGCCGTTTTAGCTCCTGTCCCTTTAAGGCCCCCTCCCAATGAGCCCACTCTGTTCTTATTGGTTAGCTTCCAATGTGGTAGTCAACAAACCTCATGTGCAAAGCCAAACCAACAATGAATTGATCCTACTTACAAATGGTGTGTGTGTATCCAAAGCCTATTCCTCTGTGCCGTAGACCTCCATTGTTGTTCAAAAACTATTAAAAACACATCAGTGAGCAACACTGCTGCATTGGGTGACATGGTCCTTCTCCCTGAAGAGTATGGGCACATTAGTTTGTTTAGAAACGACCCCAAAGACTAATAACAGTGATCATGTTTTCACCCTCCAGAAAGTAGTTCCATGTAAGGCAGACGCCACTGAGCATGTGCGGAAACACTGTTCCATTTACAGTGCGTTGCTAGCTTGTTGTGCTACATATCACATCCTCTTGACTTTGTATTAAAGTTCTTTACAATGTAATGTAATGTGGCTAGTCATCTTGTGCTGCCAAAGGATACTTTCTGTGTGATATTTTTGTGTATGCGCGTGTGTGTGTTTGTGTTTGTGTGAGTACATACGTTTGTGCAGGTGCGGGAGCAGATCCTTATAGTGAGAACGGTGTTGTGACAATACCAGCAGAAAGGAAAGACAGAAAAGCAGCTCCACTGCTTCATACTGTACAATGCCTGTCTGGGCCTTAGAGCCTAACATCAGTCCTGGAGATAAAAGGCAGAGGTGCAAGGAGAGAAAACACGAGGGAGAAAGAGGACGAGAGAAGACATAAAATATTGAAAATTACTTTTGAACTTTATATTGTTCACATTTTTTTTTACAGATGTATGAAGGGGAAATGTTGCCTTTGTTGCTGAGCCTGATGAGCTCATTGGCATACTCAGCCATGTCCCATATCATCTGCAGGAAGTAGACAGGGTTCTTAGCAACGGTCTGACCAAAGGGCAAACTCTGGGCGCACACATGGAATCTAAAGAGAAAAACAAAAATCAAAAGGGCACAAAAGAGAACATAGACACTGAGCCCATTGAGATATTTACATTTTGAGATAAAAGATGGTGCAATTAGTTCTCAGTTCAGTGCCGGTATTGATTGACAATCACCGCTAGACTTATTTTAATAGCAATATTATCTGTGTGCAGGTCCATTTATTATTAAGTCATGGCCAGTGAGCACATGCAAGAGTGAAAGTAAACAGTGAGTGACGTTCTTTTACCACTGCCATATTTCAATCATTCAGGTGGGTAATGCTAAAAAATAAACATATATTCAAAATTCCCAAATAACTTACTTAATCTGAATAAGTAATACAAACTAATAGACTGTGGTATCAGTGCATATTACATGAAAAAATGCACTTTAAGTTTGGAGAAAAATGATAACGAGTAAATTATAAGGTCACTATCTTTACCTGTATGCATGGAGCAGCACCAGCTTGTAGATGTTCTTGTAGACTGCCTCAAGAGAATTGGTCTGAAGAAGAATTCATCATTATATTGACCACAAAAGTGGATGTGCACAAAATATATAGGATCAATCAAATGCAAAAATCTTTAAGAATGGTTATTGAGGCAAACTGTCTGCTCCTTGGCATATTTCAGTTTGTCCCGTAATATTTATTGATATTTACAATCAGTCTGCTATATTATTTTCTGCTATATTGCCATTATGTGTTGCAGTGAAACAACATGACACACATACTCTTATCATGGAACTGGTATTTACCCCTTTGCAGCTGTTTGAGGGTAACTATAGTAACATAGTAACCTATAATGTTTTTCACTTTACATGTATATGAAGGCCACCTGACTATCTCTTCTTAGAGGAAGTGCAGGTTCAGCACAATAACATTCAGTCCTCTGCAGATTATACCTTTATAGGGTGTGTCCTTCGAAGGAGGCAGCCCCGTAACTGGGTCACAACTACTGTGCTTATTCATTTATTTATTAAGGAAAATTATCGATTACAATCTTATGTATTTGTGTGAGGCAAGAGTATGTGAACCCTTGCTTTCGTAACTAGTGTGACCCCCTTTTGCAGCAAGGACTTTAACTAAATGTTTCTGGTAACTCTTTATCAGCCCTGCACATTGGCTTGAAGGAATTTTAGCCCATTCCTCCATACAGAACAGTCTGAACTCAGGGATGTTAGTGGGCTTCTTTTCATAACTGCACGCTTCAGGTCCTTCCACAGCATTTCTATGGGATAAAGGTCAGGACTTTGACTTGGCCGCTCCAAAACATTAACTTTCCTCTGCTCTAACCTTTCTTCGGTAGAGCGACTTATGAGTTTAGGGTTGTCGTCTTACTGCATGACCCACTTTCTGTTCAGTTCACAGACAGATACCTAGACATTTTCCTATAGAATGTGCTGGTACAATTCAGAACTCATAGCTCCATCAGTGATTGTAAGCCAACCTGGTCCAGAGGCAGCAAAGCAGCCCAAACCATGATAATGCCACCAACATGTTTCACAGATGGGTTAAGGTTCTTAAGCTGGAATGAGGTATTTGCTTATCACCAAACATGATGTTTCTCATTCAAGTGGAAAAGTTTGATTTTGGTCTCATCCATCCACAGAACATTTTTCCAACAGCCTTCTGGCTTATCCATGTGGTCTTGAGGAAACCGTAGGCTTTTTGGAGAGGTGGCTTTTTTTCCTTGCAACTCTGCCATGCACACCATTGATGTTCAATGTTCTCTTAATGGTGGACTCATGAGCATTGACAGAAGCCACTGCAAGAGAGGCCTTTAGTTTGCTAGACGTTACCCTGGGGTCCCTTGTGGCCTCCTGGAATATTACACACCTGCTCTTGGAGTGATGTTGTGTGTGTTGTTCAACCACTCCTGGGGAGGGTAACAATGGTGTTGAATGTCTTTAATTTGTACACGATCTGCCTGACAGTTGACTGGTAGAGTCCAAACTCTTTAGAAATGGTTTTGTCACCCTTTCCAGCCTGGTAAGTATTGGGAACTCTTCTTCTAAGGTCCTCAGAAATCTCCTTTGTTCGAGCCATGACACACTTCCACAAACCTGTGTTGTGAAGCTCAGACTTTGATAGTGAAGACCCAAATTTCTCTTCTTTTAATAAGGCAGGGCCTCCCAGACTCACACTTGATTGTCTTCCCATTGATTGAAACACCCAACACTAATTTCCCCTACAAATTAATTGATAATTCTAGAGGGTTCACACACTTTGCCACGCAGAAATATGTAACATCGGATCATTATCCTCAATAAATAAGCGACAAAGTGTAAGGTTTGTGTCTCATTTGTTTAATTGATGTCTCTTTATCTAGTTTTAGGACTTACATGGAAATCTGATCATGTTTTAGGTCATATTTATGCAGAAACAGAGCAAATTCTAAAGGGTTCACAAACTTTCAAGCAGCACTGTATGTTTACCATGTTCACCATTTGAGTTCGGCATGTTAGCATGCTAACATTTGCTAATTAGCACTGAACACAAAGTGCAGCAGAGCCTGATGGGAACGCCATTAGTTTTGCAGGGTTTTGGCCATAAACCAAAATATTGGACAACACTGGTTTGCGAAATTTTGGGGTTCAACAAAGTGATTACACTTCATCCTGAGGACGCGCTGAATGCCATGAAATTTGGTACAGACAATCAATCCAATAGCTGTTGAGACATTTCACTCAAAAAACCCAATTGTCAACCTCATGATGGTGCCAGAAAGTCAGGAGATCACAAATGTTATTGGAATGAATCATCTGGTGACCATGACTGTCTGCACACAAATTTTATGGAAATCCATCCAACAGTTATTGAGATATTTCAGCAGGGCTAAAAATCCTAAAATGTCACAATTTTGACCAGTTATGGTATCTTTTGTCCATACATGATGACAAACTAGCCAAATTACCATCTGAGTTTGAAACAGTTTTTTTACAGGGTGTTTTTGGATTTTCCTCATTAGCTTTCTGTTAACCATGCTCTGGCTTCCTGTGGCATATTTCTATATTTTTTCCTTGGAAGTAATGGTGGACATTCACAAGATTTAGAAAAAAACCGTTATAATCATAATTTGCCTGACCTTAAGGTCCAAGAACAGGGCATGGCACTTGAGTCTGAGGATAGCCATTAGTTTCCTCCTCATTTGCTGTCCAGGTGAGTGGAAAGAGCCCAAAGTAAGGCTGTAGCGCAGAGACAGGCCTGCATAGCTGTAAGAAATGGAAAGTAGGAAGTAAATCAAAAAGAAAATGTAAAAAAAAAAAAAAAAAAAAATTAAATTAAAAACCATAAGAGAATTTACAATGACAAAATATTGCAAGTGAAGATTTACTGTAGTTATAATGTTTACTGTGTTTTATGCAAGACGACGCTAGACTGGGAGTTGTCTGTAAGAGTGTTTATGAGTACGTACAAAGTACATGAGGGGTTTCACTCAGCTTACAAGAAACCATAAAGACACCTAAAAGTCCAATAACTTCTCACGGCAGAAATGCAGTTGAGGCAATAAGTCTACAGTATAATAATTACAGCTGACAGGAAGCTTCACCTGGAATAATCTTTGTACACATCCAGTGAGTGTGTGTCCAGCAGCAAGCCACACCAGGGGAAGAGGCAGTGAGGTGGCAGCATGCGAATACCAGGACAAGAGTCCATTCCTCCTGACGCTTGAAAGTTGATCACCACCTTCTGTGGGTTGACCACCAAACCATACTGTGGCACCCCAGCCAGCAAGATCCTACACACAATGTGCATGTGCCATTATCAATTGCTAAATTAAACATTCAGCATCATGTTATGTTAAATCTGTCTCTCAACCTTTTTCCATATAAAAAAAAATAAAATATGTCGCCCTATTTGGATTTGCTAATACAGATATTCACCACTACTTTTAGAAGAAATATTTCTTCATCAGTTGGAGCTAAAAACATTGTACATAACGTCTATATTTGTTTGATAATGTGTTGTTTGCCATACCAACAGATACAAGATGCAACATATTGCAGCTAAAAAGGAAATAGATCATTTGTCAAAATACATAATATTTAAAATAGTGTATTGGTAAATGTCAAAAATAAATATTCCCAAAGTATTCTCACTAGTACAGGTCAAGAGCCAAGGTGTCACATGAACGGTGGTGAGTCATACTTGAGAAAGCTTTGTGCTTCGTGTAGGTCTGGGGTGATCAGAAGGAAGTCATCCACCAGTCTCATCAAACATCTAGGAGGAGGAGACAGAGAGGGAATCAACACATAGAGTTAACAGAAAAGAGCTACAATACAGAAAGACTGCTCTCTGCTGCTGTTGGTGTGTTACTACATCTATAGAGGTAGATAGTGACTGAAATACAGGGAGGTCCTGCTGTACCCTTTGTTTTCAGTAATGTCTTTGAACAGGACATTCTCCATGTGACCGTAGCAGAGACAGCAGAGCAGACTGGACACAACCGATCCCTGAGGAATCCCTCGACACTGACGATATGTTCTGCGACACAGAGAGCCAAAAATCAAGTCAAATTGTCAAATGGTCAAATTGTAACTGCAAAAGGACAAATTGAGTAGAGTTTGTGCACATTTCCATGGTGCATAGCTCTATTTAATTTGTCAGCTAAAAACAGAGGCAATGCTTACTTCTTCCCGAACTGAACAACACTGCCAGTTAGCATTTGGGTGAAGAACTGCAATGCCTCTCTGCCGTGAAGATCTGAGCAGAAATACTAGAAGGAAGAAAAGTAATGGAGATGCTGCTCAAGTGTGTTGAACATCTATATGCAGGTAAAATATGTCCTTATTTAAAAGAAATATCTGAGGATGTCAATCTCACCTGCTCTACCAGTATGGCGTGATGAACTCCCCTTTTCTGCAGTGACATCACAAACCCTTTCATGTTAGTGGAGCCCATGTTATCTTCCAGGAAATCTGCCTGTATTAACAAAAATCAGAATCGTTCCAACTGTGTCAAATATTGTGTATATATATATGTGGGCATATGTGTGTGTATATGGTGGTACCTGTCTAACAAAGGACTTTCTAAGGCCTTCGTGGGAATCTGCCCAGATCTTGGCATAGCGGCGTATGGTAAAGAGCTCATCCTGGACAGGTGACAGTGCATGGCCAATCACCTCGATGAGTTTTTCATGAGGCAGACTCTCATAGGCTCCACTCACGTCCACCTTAAACACAGAGAAAGGACACAAAAAATAAAGAAATAAATCAAGGTGGAAATCTATTAATTAAACCTATTTCTACAGTTTTTAGTAACCTAAAACTACAGTATAATGCTTTTTGAAGCAATATTAGTCACAGTCCTTATGTAAAATACTCAGACTTTGCCAAGACAATTAAGCATAAGGTCAAATACCAACCTTAACAAAGTAGAGGGGTTGTGGCTTGTCCTTCTGGGTCGGCGCCAGAGAAGACAACACCTTGTGGATATCGGTCATCCCCCACACTGTGGAGCCCAGGAGGGATGGAGTGGATCGCACACAGGCCCGCAGCATATCCAGCAGGTCCCGGACATGCCCTCCGTAGAGCTGCAGGGGAAGAAAAAATGTCCCAAACAATTTGCACACCACACTCCAGACACCTCCAGCACGCCATGCAATAACAGCTTTTGACAACTCATGGACAGGGATGTTAGGAAGAAATGTCACATCGTTATCACAATGTACCCTCGTTTTGGCATCTGCTCCAACGACTCGTGTGATAGGCCTCATGCCATCCGTCTTTGGAATGAAGCGAAGGCGGGAGATGACAGTGGTTTTGGGGAGGGACGCCACCTGAGCTGGAGTCAACTCCTCCATCTGGCCCTTAGAGAGGTGACCTCTAAATCACAAAAAAATGGTTTTCATTTTGTGAGCTTTTATCCCATGACTATGAAAATGAGCTATTGTGCATGTGTGTACCTGAAGGCTAATTCCAGCAGTTTGGCCCAGACTTCCTGTCTGTAGAACTTGAGGGCGTTCTTCTGTCCCACACTCTCAGTGACATAGAAACAGGCTCGGACCAGGCCTACAACATAACCGTCCAGAAGCCAAGCCAGGAGTTGACCCAGGACCCGTGTCCGATATGCAAGCTCACTGGGTGGGAACCGGCCTGCAGACGAGAGTGGTTTAGTTAAGTAACCCAAAAACAGCTGGAGGACAAAAACAAAAGTTTCCCAACAGCAATAATCTCACCTGTCTTACTGATCTTCAACCAGTCACAGTCATTCACCTTCATCTTCCACATCAGCTCAGCCAGAGAGAGCCTCTCAAACTTGCTGCTACGCAAGAAGCCCCTGACCCTGGCAAAGAAATTAAGTCGGTTGTGGACAGAGCCCCACAGCTCCAGTGGGATCACAGAGGAGAGGCACTCCCTAACAAACAGGTAGACCCGGTGAGGTGCACAGTGTTGGGGCAAAAGGGAGCTTATTTCCACCTGTCCTCCATCTCTCTCCTCCACCAGTGGGCACATCCTCTGCAGTATTTTGCTGTAGGGACATCTCCTGTGTTGACGCAGCAGCTGACTAAACAGGGGAACCATGTTAAAAAAGCGCTGGGGGAGTTTCTTCGGCTTTCTCTCAAGCCCGTTGAGATATGCCAGTCCCTCAAAGAAAACTATTCTTACCAGATCTTGCCCTTGTAGTCTTCTAGGTCCCTCAGCACTCTTCTTCTTCCTGTTGAGAAGGAAGCCACGCATGCCCCTGCCCCCATACAGGAGTCCCAGTGTGCGGATAAAACATTGTGAGGGAGGCAAAGGGGGGAAAATGCCTGATCTCCAACTGGGTCCTCCCTCCAAGGGAACTGTGGTTGTTTCAACAGGCTGTTTAGAACCTTTACTGCTATTTTCCAGAGGCTTTAGAGATTCTGTTCTTTCCACCAACATGGGCTGCCCTTCTTCTGCTGGTTCATAGCAAAGCTGTTGGGTTTCCTGTGTGGGTTCATGCTGTCCTACCCGTCTCCTCTTTCTAGAACAAAGCATAACCTCTTCCTCATTCTTCTGATCAGTTTCTCTCTTCCTTTTACCCCGCTGCACTCTATCATCCCTTCTTTTCCTCTTCTTGCTAATGGTAGGATTCCCAGCGTTCCGTTTCCTTTTCAGGGTCACTACACCTCGATACCTTCCAAGCTGAGAATTATTATGTGTCCTGTATCGAGACTGGAGATAAAACCCAGAGGAGGCAGCAGTCATGGACACCCTATCATAGACAGGAATGCCGCACACCTGGAAAACACATGAAGGAGGAACTGTGACAAACACGGAACAGCTCTCCAACAGGTACCGTGTGATGTCTGTGCCAAGACGTATTGTGACTTTCTTCCACAGATCACTGCCATGGATGTAGGCGGCACTTTGAGTTACATCTCCTTGGAATTTGAAATGGTCTGCATCCCGCTCCTCCTGAGCCAGGGACAAAAGATTGTAGCCGTGTGCCAAGACGTTTCTTTTTCTCTTTCTTTTCAGACTATTAAGAACAAAGGCCAGCAGTTCAGGCAAAGTGCAGATCTGTGAAAAGCATAAAATACAGTATATCACAGATACATTAACATACAAAGTAAGCATCTCTCTTTTGAGTGTTTCAAATAAATTCCTGACATGTTCATTCATTTTTGCATTAAGAAAACATCAAGTACAGTCTATAATACACCTGACAGCTTAGTGGGGCTGTCTTTAGGTATGTGCATCCATAATACACAGTATCATGACTTAAGACTTATAAAATTCTTCCTGTGAAGCTCAGTTAGAAGATTCACAACGCATCAGCTGACCTAAATTGAGCCCTTATGATTCCTATTCATTCATTACTTGTAATACGGTATATCCATTTCTAGTGACGATTACTTTTCATTTCATAGGCTCTATGGTTCATTTACAGATACTGACATCTTTGAGGACAGTTTACTGTTCAGCTGTAACCAAAATATCCCGCCTTGGCACATAATAAGCAAAGTTGAAAGTAAAGTAAAGGATATAACATTAACCCAAACATTTTAATATAACCTTAGGTAAGTTACCTGGTTACAGCTTGGCACTTGCTGTAGCTCTTTGTCACAGCAAACAAAAACGCCCCGGACGAAGGATTTGAAGCGGTTTGTGTCTGACTGTTGAATAAGAATTGCTTTCTGTCCCTCTCTGAACACGATGCTGTCCGCAAACTCCTCCAGTGTCTGTATGTGCCGATACAGTGAACGGAGGATGTCCAGCACTCGGGACGTATCAGCTGTAGACATGCTGACTGCTGTATTATTACTCAAGACATAGTAGACAGTGCACTGTGCGGTGGTTAGCTAGCTAATGTTGACTGTAGGTACAGTTTTAAGAGCCCGCGTCAGCGATTACCAATGAAAGAGCAGCTTAGGGCTGGTGGCCAATCAGAAACCTTCTTACTGCACCAGTGATTTCGCAGTTGACCAATAGCGAATAAGAAATAACGTGTTGTCCTTTATCATAATTAGATGTGCGCATTGACAGTTTCATGTGCAAAAAAGTGTGCAGTAGGCTTACAAACCTCTAGGGCCCGTTTCTAAAAAGCATTTTAGAAATAATCATTCCTCCTGTTCATAGTGGTCATTAGAAAATCCCTTCATAATGCACTTAAAATGTAAGTGATGGGGGCCAAAATCCTCAGTCCTTCTTCTATCCAAAAATGCATTTAAACGTTTATCTGAAGCTAATATGAAGCTTCAGATAAACTTTTAAATAGATTTTCCAAATTAGTCAAATCAAGTAGATATCTTTCAACGTTACAGTCTTTTTAGTCCCAAAGTCCCTCTTTTTGTTACTATACGTCCACAGCAGCTCAACAGGGAAACACAGAGAGGGGATTTAATGCTAAAAAGACTGTAAATGTGGCAGATGTGCAATTGATATGACTAACTCAGACTGCTGAAGCCTCATATAAGCTTCAGATAAAATTTTAAATGCATTTTTGACACACAAAATGTCTGTGTGGACACACTGTGGATTTTGGCCCCCATCACTTCCATTGAAAGCACATTTGAAGGGGATCTTTTAACAGCCAGGAGGAATGGTTACAGTGAGGAAAACCTTGTTCAGTGTTCATTTGGACACCTGACTGTTGTTTTAAGACAGAACTGAAAAATTGCGAACCTGTCCTTTAAGGGGACCCACAGCAAATTGTTTAAAGGTGGGTCTTTAGCTGGGATTAAAGGGTGGTGATAAATGGGAGAGATCTGACAGTGAAGGGCAAAGTGTTCCACAATCTGGGGGCAGAAATGTAAAAAACTTTTGGATTTTGACTGAGAACGTGGAAGAGTAACTGATCAGGCAATGTGAGGGTTTGGGATGTAGAATATTGACTGAGGAGATCAGATATGTAGGCTGGTGCCAACCATGCATTGCTTTAAAAACAATTATTTTATCTTATCTAAAAATAATCTTAAAATCAACTCTGTATTTCACTGTAACCAGTGAGGGGATGCCAGGGATGATGTAGTCTCTCTTCATGATACCAGTGAGGAGTCTTGCAGATGCATTTTGAACCACCTGCAGGTGAGACAGGGAAGAAAACTTGTATAGACATACTTACTGTATTATTTAATGAAAACAAAACGTGCAGACTCTCTGCACTTATGAAGAACTGAAAATATTTGATGACCTATAGAGCAACCATGGAAGAGTGCAGACTTATTATCATCAATTTGTTTTTTAAATTTTTATTAATTTTTATTCATTATGTTGTAAAATTATGTTGTTGCGGTTTCTATTCCTTGATGTTTGTAAATGAATCATCTTCAATAAAATAAAATAAAAAAAATAAAAATAAAAAACAAAAAACTTACTGTATTACTGAGTGGTATTTCACCACTCAGTGGTATTTCACCACTCAGTGGCTTCAACCACTGGATGAGATATGTTTTCTGTGGCTGGAATGCATTTTAAGTGAAAACTATAATTGTATCTTTCTGAACTTTTTCTTAGATTTTCTGTTGAAAGTAAAATGACTTTGTTGTAAGTTCTGTGATTGTAAGTAAATTGAACCTAGTTGATTTTAGGACGTTTTTAAATGAACCAACAAATATTTCAGACGCATCTTTAAAAAAAACAAAACACTCAAGGATTAATTCGAGCATCAGTCACCTAAAAAATGAATGCAGTAAAAATAAACTATTATATCAAATAACGTGATGAGAGGAATAGGAAGCTTTTAGTGAAAACAACTGCTGCAGGTTTCCACTATTGACTGTATATATATATATTTTTTTCCCTCTGACTGATTTGTAGGTACCTGATGGCAGCTTTACGGCCTCCTGCTGCCATGCTGCCCTCTGCTGGTCTTGACGCGCACAGCTGCTGCCTTCTGATTGGTGGACGGAAACCCCCCTCGCTTGTACGGAGCGCGCGAATGCATACTCGGTTGTTAGCTGCTAGCATCGTTAGCGTTGGTCAGTCCGTTCTTTAAACGACACAGCCGGTCTGCTAGTACACGCCGAGAATAGGACCTGAGACAGGGCACCAGATCTCTGGTCTGTCGGCTGTTTGAAATACCTGCAATGGCAGATAAGGAAGGTAACGTGAACGCTTTTATTGTTGTCTGCGACAAAACAAACGCTGCTGTTTGACGGCTAGGTTTAGTAGCAGCTAACTACCGTAGCTGCACGAGCTAACCTTTATCATTCATAACAAAACCCGGATACATTTTCATTGTGTACGCAGCAACAGTCTTAGTTGCAGGTTGCAATTCGTGTTTTCGCACATTTTAAAGACCAGTTGACTTTATCCACGGTACATTGTAGAAAGCTAGTGAGGCCGTTACGGTATAAAGCATGCTAACGTTAGCGAGAGCATAACGTTAATTAGCTATATGTGATGTTTATCAAAGCGCACACAGACACTGCTACGCGCTGTACAGTAGTCAGCCCGGACGTTAATTTAAGAACATGTACTGTATGCAAGGACAATTTCAAACAACTGTTCGTGTTGCGTCGTTAATGCCGTGGCACTCTGATATCTTGCAAGTATTTAAAGCGATTTAAATGGAATTGAAACTGTTGTGGAACATCCCAGCTGTCCTTTAATATCCCACTCTTTCTTTCTCTCAGTTGGTGCATTTGATGATGCGGTGGAGGAGAGGGTGATAAATGAGGAGTACAAGATCTGGAAGAAAAACACTCCTTTCCTTTATGACTTGGTTATGACCCACGCCTTAGAGTGGCCCAGCCTCACTGCTCAGTGGCTGCCTGATGTCTCCAGGTACACACCGTTTCGTCATTTGGTCCAGTTGTAATTCACACATGTATGCACACCAACATGTTTTTCAATAAGTGTTCATGACATAAATGTTAAAATTAATTTATTGTGTTGCTTACTAGGCCAGAGGGGAAGGATTACAGTGTGCACCGGCTGGTTTTGGGCACTCACACATCTGATGAGCAGAATCACCTGGTCATTGCCAGTGTCCAGCTGCCCAATGATGATGCCCAGCTTGACGCCTCACATTATGACAGCGAAAAAGGAGGTTGGATACTTGTACAATCACATGCTAAATAAGTGTGCATATTCAGGGAGCCAGACTTACCATGTTAGTAGAATCTCTATATTGTGCTGCTGGATTGACCACGACCATGTTTTTAAATAAGATGTTTACATGCACATTGATAATCTTGTCTTAACCTGCTGAAGGCCAATCTTTAAGAATAATTATTCTATGATTAAGTAGATTACAGGCCACTTTGTGAAAAAATGTCAGTTTCGGTTATTAGAAAGCACTGTAAATCAAGCAGCAGGTTCCTCAACACGCTTTCAAATGCTTCTAATTGCTGTGTGTAACAAAGTTTCCTTTTGTGTTACTTGTTTTTAATTGCAGCATCTATAAACAAAATAGAGCTGCTATTTCAATCGGTTTAAATCAGCTTTATTGTTGGACTTGAACCTGTTTCCCATTCCCTACGAGTGATGACTGGATGTCGCACTCTGGTGTTCTTGGGTGAATTGTACCTTTTTTTTCAAAATCAGTTGCTGTAAGCCAAAAAGGTATGTATTGCCTCCATAATGCATCTGTAAACTACACACGCATTTTGTTGTTTTCCCCTGCAGAGTTTGGAGGCTTTGGCTCTGTGACAGGAAAGATTGAGATAGAAATCAAGATTAACCATGAAGGAGAGGTGAACCGTGCCCGGTATATGCCTCAGAACCCCTGCATCATTGCCACCAAGACCCCCACCTCAGATGTGCTGGTGTTTGACTACACCAAGCACCCCTCAAAGCCAGGTACACAAAGCACTGCTGTAGGTGCACCTTTGTGGAATACTTCTCTTGACAGTAGCTTATCTTGATACCCACTGTAGACCTAATGAAAAGTTTTTTGTCTAACACTCTCATTACTGTGTATCTACTTTTTATTTATACTGTGAAAATAAATAGACAGTGTGCGCTTATTTTATTATCCACAGATCCGTCTGGAGAGTGTCACCCTGATCTGCGTCTCAGAGGACATCAGAAAGAAGGTTATGGTCTCTCCTGGAATCCGAATCAGTCTGGCTCCCTGCTTAGTGCTTCAGATGACCATGTAAGAGACAGCTGAAATTTAATTCTTAAAATTTTTTCCCATATATTAAGAGTTTCAATGAGCCTACAATTTATTTATTTAGTACTGCACATTCCTAACTATGAGCTTGTGTTACATTTAATTAAATTAAGGCATTTTCAGTTACGTAATTTAGAATATAGATGTTTTTTTTCCCAAAATCTTTATCTTTCCTCTATCTGTAGACAATCTGCCTGTGGGACATCAGTGCAGTGCCAAAGGAGGGGAAGATAGTAGATGCGAAGACGATCTTCACCGGTCACACTGCTGTGGTGGAAGATGTCTCCTGGCATTTGCTCCACGAGTCACTCTTTGGATCTGTGGCAGATGACCAGAATCTCATGATGTAAGAGGCTTGATAATAAGTCAGATGTTATATGCAGGTGAAATGTTACATCTGAAAAGTCTTGATTTATTGTTCTATGTAGATTGTACTCTTGCACAGTTGACCTATATCTGTCATCGTTCAAATTTTGTAAATGACTGATTGTCATTTTGCTTTTTTCACCTCAGTTGGGACACTCGTTCAAACAACACTTCCAAACCCAGCCATGCAGTAGACGCCCACACAGCCGAGGTCAACTGTCTGTCATTTAATCCTTACAGCGAGTTCATCCTTGCCACTGGCTCAGCAGACAAGGTATTGCAACATTCCCCGCGTTTATTGTTAGTGCTTAGTTTCCTTTAGAACATGGTGTTTGACTCTTCAGTGTCTAATGCATTTTTTAACTCTCCCAGTGTTTCCCACAGAATTAAATTGTAAACTAATCATTAAATAATGCCATATATAAGGTGCTCCACTACAAATAGCATGCAGCTACAGTATGTACAGTGTACTCTGCTTGCTAATAACTTATTTGAAGTGTTGGCTCTCCGAGATAGACAGCATTTTGTTAAAAACAGAGATAGACAAACTTATCAGAGTTAATTGAATGCATCAGTTTTGAATTCAGGAATTCGGACAGCCGTCTTCTCTGCAGGGAAAAGGCAACAACAATTCTTCCTCCCGCGCATGATCATGTTTTGATTCAGAGTGTGCACAGAGAGGAGGGGCTATTCACAGACAGGTCCATTGTCAATGTGTTTGTGAGAGGGAGGGAGAGCGCGGGCAAGGAGGGGCTGAGCGACTCAGTGCACTGCATGCAGCTCTACAATGAAATATGATTTTACCCACTTTAAATAGTAAAAAAAACAGAACATCAATATGTGGTGGTCAGTGTTGATATTGTGGCAGACTGCCACAAACAAATCAGTGTATGGGAAACATTGTCTTCCACAAACTGAATAGTGCTAATATTGTTACTGTTTTATATCTCAGAGATGAAGAAATCTGGCAGCTATGTGTAATATTTCTCTCCTGCTTACAGACTGTGGCTCTTTGGGACTTGAGGAACTTGAAATTGAAGCTGCATTCCTTCGAGTCACACAAGGATGAGATCTTCCAGGTGAGATTTTTATTACACTTGACTTTTTTCTTTTTTTTCTAAGAGAGAATAGTGGAATATAATTTGTTTAATCCTGTACAATCAACTGGAAGACAATAAACCAAATTAAATTACAATAATGCAATAATAAACTGTAATTGTGTAATCTGTCTTCTCTCACTGGCTGTTCCAGGTTCAGTGGTCACCTCATAATGAGACCATACTGGCATCCAGTGGAACAGACCGTCGCCTCAATGTTTGGGACCTCAGGTAAAAAAAAAAAAAAAAAAAAGCAGGTACACCTTAGATTAAAATAAACATACAACAATACAAATTAGTTATGCTGACATGTTGTTTGGCATATGGTTTAACTCTTCTGTCTCTTTTTGTAGTAAAATCGGAGAAGAGCAGTCTCCAGAAGATACAGAGGATGGCCCGCCTGAGCTTCTGGTGAGTCTTATGGATGACTGCTTAACTTTTGAAGTTCAGTTTGTATGTAACCGGTGACCATGATAATCTTGTATTATAGTAGTGAAAATGGTGGCTTTTCTTCTTTTACACTAGTTCATCCACGGAGGCCACACAGCCAAGATCTCTGATTTCTCTTGGAACCCCAACGAGCCCTGGGTCATCTGCTCGGTGTCTGAAGACAACATCATGCAAGTCTGGCAAATGGTGAGAGAATTTACACCACTTAATAAGAAATATTAGCTGTGGACACATGATTCCCTTGTTGTAGTATATTGTCTTAAAGGGAATCATTTCCCTCAAACAGAAAATATAAGATACAAAGAAAAATATGGAGGCCAAGTGCTTACTCAGTCTCACAAGCAATAAGTTCAGGAAACCATAAGGTCTTCTTGAAAATGAAAAAACTCATAAGTGAAAGGAAACATTCTTGAGGCACTCTTGGGCAGAGCAAGGGGACAAGTTGTATTAAAAGTCTTTATTTAGTCAGACAAATTGCTAAAACACGGACCGGTTTCAACCTCACAGGACGTTCATCACGGTGGAAACAGTGAAACAATATACAAGATAATTAGTTGTTTAACAGCAACAGGTTAAGGTTACAGACAGCAGGTGATTCAGCTCCAAGGATCCCATTGCTCTTATGAAAAACTAGAATGTGGATCAGGCAACGATAAATTTGTAGAGAAACATGTCATGGGACATTTCCTGACATTTCAATTACTGACTACGATTTAAAAATCTCAGTCAAACCTGATTTTGACATAACATTTGGAGTGTTTCAGTCAGAGCAAAGTGAGGATGCAGAAGAGAGAAATGATGAGAATAGTAAGTGTACTAACCCAGTTGTGAGTTAACTTTATTCACTGTGTAATACTTTTTTTATATTACTAACACTACTGTATTTCCTGTGACACTGCACTGTAATATATGTCAGAAAAGCTGGCAGTTGGTTATGTAGCAGTGTTCGTTTTGGTAAAATCTGGCTCTCTGACATCATCACAGTTCATCTTGTAAATCCTTGAATCAAAAACACCACTCACTTTTAAATATGTCTCAGTATGTGACTATGTGACTCACACATTGGTTCTTTTTAGGCTGAGAACATCTACAATGATGAAGATCCTGAGGGTTCGACAGACCCTGAGGCCACAGTGTAACACGTCTGCCTGCTCTGTGTGTGTTAATCTACAACCTCATCAAAAACTGCAAAAGAGCCACCTCAGTAGTTTTATGCAGCTACTTCTGTCCATCCTGCTCTACTTTATTGGTGGGACACTGTACGCCACAAATCACCGTAAATACCAGAAAGCAGAGCATAATCATGTAACGCTCTGGTCCTGTTTAAAATACTCAATGTTAAGAGGGAGTTAAGAACTTTCCTTTGAGTAATTTATTACATTTTACCCATGTTTTTCGTACTACGTATACAGTAAAATATGTATTTTTGTAATCAAATTGGCTCTCCCTTGTACACTTGATGCAAATGTTTTAGTCAAAGCTTTTTCAATAATAAACTTATGTAGAACCTCAGGTGGTAGGGGTGTAATGGTACACAAAATTCACAGTTCGTTATGTACCTTGTCTTTGGGGTCATGGTTCGGTACATTTTAATAGTAGTGTTGCACTCGGTCGGTTATGGGTCTCTCATTTGTCATTCTGACTATAGCTAAGCTGGCTGGCATACATCCATGAGCATGCTACAGCGCATTCTTTTTTTCCCCCCTATTCATATTTTGCAAAGACCTGCCCCAACTCTGTTTCTGATTGGCTCTCACTCTGATTCTAACCCTAACTATCTCATCTACCTACCTACTACTTCATGCCTAAACCCAACCAACAAAGGCATCGAGTACTAGCCAATCAGTGGCAGAGTAGGGCGGGTCGTTTCGAATTGTGTGTGGGAGGGAAAATAAGGCTGCTACAGCTAAGTGGTGCGCTGCCAAAACATTCTGGGTGGAACTCGCACTCTAGAATTATTGTTCCACACATTGGAGTAAGTGGATTATTGAACTTTTTTTGACAGTAATTGTTTGGGACACGGAGCGAACCAAGCTGAGGAAAGTCACATAGCGAACCGAAAATCCAGTACAGAACGGTTTGGGACAAATACACGTACCGTTACACCCCTGTCAGGTGGTGATCATATTGACAACCCAGAAAAAGTGCTAACGCACAGTAAGTTCCTGTTAAACAGTATAAACACATTAAACCCTTCACACAATACAAAGAATAACACATTTAGAAGTAAGATGCAGCCCAGCTTTTTGACATGATGCATAGTATAGAGACAATTTGATAATGAGTTTTTTTTCCCATGCTAGTTTATAGTCCCAAACAATTCTCATATTTTCATTGCTTAAGTCAGGTCACCACCTAATTGTTCTGGACCTTGATTTTCACACCAGCTGTTTCTGAATGAAAATAAAATTTCAGAGTGGATCTGTGTTTAAAATGTCCATTTTCACTTCCCCCTCACCATAGTCATTCATTAATGAGTTAAATGTTGTTGTTGTGATATAGGTTAGTGGTTGAACTTTTTCTATGTTCAGTATTTTGCAATTGTACAGTGAGTGCATTCTTAATAAAATGTGTTCAATCAATTTTTTTGGTTCACGTTATCTATTGTCAGTATTTCTCTATGAATGTGTTGTGTACATATTTTATAAGTAGGGTCAGCGTCTTGCTAAGTTTAGGAATAATTTTAAACAACCTTCAATAATCCTTTTAGTGAATGAGTCCGTTATGACTCATCACACTTTTGCTCAGACATTTTTATGTCTGGTCTAACGTCTTTGTGCTCTCCAGTCCCATGAGCTAAATCTCACTCTATTACTCTCTGTCGTATTGTTTAGTTCTTCTGCCACATTGCCCTTATAAGTACATCAACCCCTCTCTGTTCCTTAGCAGACATGAACTCATCAGCAGCACTCACATTACAGTTAACACAAGCCTTTATTTATAACATAACCTTTTCTACAAGCTATAGTCTAGTTTATGATTATAGACTGTTCCTAAGAAAAATTATTGATTTTAATTTTTTTTTAACATTGGCATGTCTATTGATTTGTGTAAAGTGCATTCATTGAACATTTTGAGTTCACTGTTGCAAATTAAAAAAAACATTGACACATCGCAGAACTCAGTTTTTCTTTTAAAGTCAGGAAGATCATAAAATCATGTTTTCTCCTTGTGGTAACACTTGTTATGATCCTCAATGGCAGCCCTGTAGAAAGAATACTTTAATTAGAGCTGTTTTTATAAATTTATGATACAGAATAAATCATCAAATCTCACCTGTAAAGGAGGAGTTGCTTGGTAAGGCTGTCTCTCAGCTCCTCTATCTCCTTGGTTTTTCTCTTCTGAATTGTTAACTCGGTCTTCAGCCCTCTGCTGCTCTCCTCCAGACAGTACACCGTCTCCTGTAAGAGTGGTAAAGCTTAAGTCCATTTAGCATCAAATGTTCCTGCCTTTTACCAATGTACAGTTGAAGGATTGTTAAACTTTTTTGTTCTCCTTTCCATCTTCCCCATATTGCATATTCCTCTCCATGTCATCTTGCTTACCTTATACTGCCCCACATCCTCTCTTCTGTGTATGTGAATTAGCTTGAGTTTCTCCTCTAAACAAGCCCTCTGGAGCTTCAGCTTTTGGATCTCTTCCCTCAGGGGTCCCAGCTGGGCCCTCAGCTCCTGGGCCTGCTCTTTGGCTTTCACTAGTGCTCCAGCTGTTGCCTCTCTCCTCTTCAGCAACGCCAGCAAAATGGGTTCATACCTGTCCAAGAGAACCATAGGAAGATTGAGTTTCAAGCCAAAACTGAAATATGAGCAACAAATGACCTGTAGCCAGCTGCAGACAATCAAAAGAAAAACAACACTGGCAAAATGCGATTCTTAGTTTGCATTTTGTGCTCTTGACTTTCGCCCTAGCAGGAATTACTGGATTTGTTGTTTATGGCTGAAATTGCAATGTGTGTTTGCTGTAAAAGATGCATGTAATCAGCCATTAAATGTGTTAAGTGTGAATACCAGTACTAGACAGTGACATCACCTGTCCTCCAGCGCTCTCAGCCCACCCTGTAGGTATTGCTGGATGTCCCCACAGGAATGCCTCTTACACTGGGTCATCTCCTCCTGGGAGTTGGAAGTCTGGTTGGCGCTCTGTGCATGAAGCTCTGCTTGCAGGCTTAACAGCTGTTGTTGATGGGCTGACCTGAGCTGGGAGCCCTCCTCTGTCAGCTGGAGCACAAGGGACCGCAGCTTCTCCTGAAAGATGGGAATGTCTTTATATGGAGATTTGCTTGGTATTGGAAATGTGATTCACTGACAAACATTTTTCTAGAGGGTTTCTTACCTCTTCTCTCTTGAGCAGCTCCACCTCACGGTGCTGGGTGTTCAGGGTTGCCTGGCTTTGAGCACAGTCCCTGGCCATGGCGAACAGCCTCCTCTTGAGCTTTCTGAGCTCCTCCAGCACCCCCTGTCTCTCCAGGTTCACCTTCCACAGCCTCCTCTCCTCCTCTGCCCTCTCCTCCCTGAGGCTCTGTATCTCCTTCTTCCTCTCCTCCCTTCTGCCTTCTTCCTCCCTCCTCAGTGCGATCATCAGCTCTGCCACTTTGCTTTCAATTTGCTCCCCTGTCTCTTCTTCCTCCTCATTGCTCCCCTCTGCCTCCTCTTGTTCTTTATGCCCTCTTAGCTCCAGCACCTTGGACAGCAGTTCCTTCCTGCTCTTCTCTAAACGCTGAACCTCCTCTATGCACTCCTCCATCTGAGACCCCACTTCTCCAAGTTCATTCATGCCAGAGCTCAGATCAATGGTGTCCATCTTTAGCACTTGTCTCTCTTCAGCTGAGAATTCAGTGTTGATCACAGCAGTCTCAGTTATGTCTTCTTCTTTGTAAGTACCTTCACTAGTAGACATGTATCCTGTCTTCATCCCTTCACAATACATTGGGTCATTTTCTGTACCATCCAAAGGCATAGATGGCACAGAAAATCTTAACTGCGGATCGAGCACTCCCTGGTCAAGAACTTTCTGGTCCTGATTTCTGCTTTCCCTGGAAACTCTGTCTTCTGCCACACATTGACCAACCCAACATTGGCTTGGAACTGACTGGCTTTCCAACTTCATTGTCTTTGCTGGTTTCATGGGTGCCAATGTTGTGCCCCTGTAAAAATGAGGATTCTTGCTGATGTGTACATATTCTTGGCTTGCATCTGTAGCCCAGTCTTGTGGCTCGAAGTCCATGCCGTCCTCTTCCATACAGCCCTCCAGCATGGCCAACATCCCCAACAACTGGCCCTCGTACTCCACCATGGTGTCACTTAGTTTGTTCCCCGCTGAGGTGATAGGCATATCTATTTGGTGAGAAACTTCTTTGGTAACTCCACACCTGTTGGCGATGGAGCCCGGTCCCTGTGACTGGTCTTGTCCTGGTTGGTCTTCTGCTCCAGCCTTATCCATGTGTGTGTCAATGTAGCTTGTGGAGAGATATGCATGGGGAGATATATTTGTTTCTCTAAAGCTCTCCATCTTAACTTCCTCTTTACTCTGAGTTGATTCACTCAGGCTTGTTTCACTGTAACTTGCTGAGAAGTGAGAGCCAAAGGGAATGCCAGTAAGCTCCTCGCAGCTCTTCAGTAAGTCATCCATCTCCTGTAAGTATGGCTTAATTAAAGCTGATTGATTCAGCTGTGTTCCTGCAAAGGTATGTCCGGATTGGACCGTGTTGCTCTCCACTTTTTGTTCCATTAGGGCTCTATCCGGATCCCCATCTTCTTCTTGGATGAAGAGAGGCTGAAACCCAGTGGATGAAACGCTGTCATCCATGTCCTCCATTGGTTTACCCTAATTCTTGGGGTCACTTTTGATGTACTTGTCTCTTTTAGAGCCAAATCACATCCCTTGAAAAAAAAAGATGAATCTGTTAGACAACCTAGCTGATGCATATTAAACGTGATGTCTGTAATTGTTGGCAGTCATGTTGCATGTCACAAATACTAGGTCTGGTTTGCAGTGATGACCTGTCAACATAAGTGTTGGGTTAATATTTTGGCCAGACTTCTGTGTAAGCTATGTTGATGTCATTAGCACACGTGGATATGTAGAGCAGGGCAAGAGGGTGGTGTAGCAGAGGTTATGCCAATGACAGCTGTCCCTGAAGGCTAGATGCCCAGTGGACCAACTGACTGCTTGGCAATGCTCAGACAAGCCTAAACAAGCTCAAACAACACTACTCATGCATTCCTATGAACAACGCAACACAACTAATGTAAACACACACTAACTGCAGAATGAACACAGATTACATTAGTGGGCAGATTATCATAACATGTCAGTGTGCCGATGGATGGGTATTCGCACTTTTCCCTGGCGAATAATGCACTGTAGCTGTAATTTCACCCTTTGAAGTATTTGCCAAGACTGGCCAGAGACTCCCCTAATTGTAAATTAATCAAATTGACCCAATAGTGTCATCAAACAGATTTGTAATGTAGAAAGGGCATGCTAGACAGGTGTGACATTCATTTGATAGCTGCTGTTTCCTAGCCAAAATATACAAAATTCAAGATGCAGTTCTAGTGTTTGTTTCAAACTGGATCAAATAACAGAAATGCTGATCAGTGTTAAGATTTTAAGAAGCCAGCAACAAATTTTTTTCCTTGGCTCTGTCTGTCTTTTTTTCATGTAAGTATCCCCGATGCCCTGGACAGTGTTGTGCTATGCATGGCTGACCAAAGCCCTGGGGACAACATAACAGTGACCAGCTGTCTTGCTGCAGGGCAGGCGTAGGCACAAGGCACATTCCCTCTGCCACCCAGAGACAGCACTGACCTATTTTTGATATCCATTCTAAACACAAACTTCTTCAACTGATAATTCATTCATTAAACAAAATTAGGAACTTTTAGGCCTCATCTGACATGCCTGTAGTTTTTTTATTGCTAAAATAGTTCCACACACTTCACAGAGGTAGTTATTTGAAAGTTTGGATTTTCTTCAGGGGTATCCTTTCAAATGTGACCCGCATGATAAACATATACCATCATATGTTAACATCAAATATAATTGAACTTACTTCTCAGCGGGTTATGCCTGTTTCCTCTGCTCATGTGCGGTATCCACAGGATGAATCCGTTAGAAAGGAGTTGTGGTTCAAACGACAAAGTAGAATGAGCGGGAGCAGTGTTTGTAGATGAAGTGAGAGAGGAGGGGGGGGTAAAGACAGTTGACCCAGCCTCCTCTCCCTCTCTCAGTCAGTGAACAGCTATGTGTGACCATGACTACCTCAAATCTGTTTAGGTTTATTAATAAACACTGGGCTGGGAGAAAGAGGAGCCACAGCAGGCCATTTCAACCTAAGAGAGAGAAAGGATTTGTCAGAATGAAGAAGTTTTAAGCTGCCATGTGTAGTTTATATCCAGTTTTTCTAAATTTATATTTGTTAACCTATAAAGCACATAGGACCTTACATATATTCCACTCTGGATGATTTTTCACAATTTTAATGTCAGAAAACTTGCATTTTCCTGAGTCAACTGACATGTCCTTGATATACTAGGAGTAATCTACTTTATTTCAAGATATTTGAGAATAATCTGAAGGCGAATCTGTATTGTAAAGTGAAATTTAATAAGTCACTGACTGACTGTTTCAATCTTGGTAAGATGATAATTATTTTGTACTGGTATACCTTGTAGCACACACATACAGACAGCTATTACAGTTTTAATTCTGTGGTATAGGGTTAGGTCTTGTTTGAATTTTATCGATTCCGTTTCTGCTTATCAATTCAGGTACTTATCGATTCCCAATTTCAATTCCAACATGGTAGAAAAAGATGTCAAAAGTTTAGATAACAAAAATATCTTTATTCTTTTAAGCATTTACTTGCATTAGTGTGAGTGCTAGCGAGGTGCCAGCACTGGCTATTGACACATTTGGGCCAGGAGACCGCAAGTCATCAAACTCTGAACATTCTTTTAGATCAACGCTGTGCTGCCTTAAAGGTTTAGTCAAATTGGATGTGCAACCTGACTTACAGCTAATTAGCATCCCACGTGTACTTTGCCTTGTCATTTTCTTCAGTAAAGTGAAGCCACACTTGAGTGAGTGTTTACGGTCATCCATCGTTCACTATTGTCGTGACATTAGCCATGCATGCTTGTATCTAAACAAATTGACACACTGTTGCATTGATGCATGATGTAGAAAGGCCCTGGCAGATAGTCATGTCCTTGTAGACATAAAGCCTTTGTTTACAATAATAAAGGGTTATCACGTTTAGGAACTGATGAGGAGAACCGGAATTCAAATTTTTTACGTGTACCCGGTTCTTGGAATTTTGGATTTGGTTCTCATTTGGAGCTGGTTTTCAGTTCCCAACCCTACTGTGGTACCAGTGTGACTGGATGAGCTACAGCAGAGAGCATCCATTATGGCCGGTGAGAGGTGGATGGGTGTTGGAGGTTTATGGTGTGTGTGTGTGTGTTATGATGAAAGAGAACATGGCTCCAGGATTCCACCCATGCCTCCTCATTATCGAGAAGTCTTTAAATAGCTCCCTGCACTTTTCTGGCCACTTCCCATGGGAGGATTGGTTTTCCCCTAAACTTCTGACCCCGACAATAGACCAGTGGACAGGTGGTAGTCTTCTGTAGTCTGAGGAGAGGGCAGACAGGATGAAACGGAGCTGAAGAAGAAATGAAAAGGTGTTGCAGATGAAGAAGACAGGGAAATGGCTTCAGGGAGAAAGAGGGAGACTGATAATGGTGAAACACTGTGAAGGACAGATACTGTATTTTGGAGTGGTCAGTTACAAGCATGAGCCGCAAAGACTAAATATTTTATTTTTTTAAATTTTATTTTTAGTATTTTTTCCCCCTGAACTATAATTTGAGCTCATTTTATAGATTTTCTCTTATATAATGGCATTTTATCATTTATTTTGACAACACATTTTTGGGTTACATTTATATATTTTGCCTTTCTTTTCATACTTCATACCTTCTTTTCGTCATATACTATGTGTGATTTTTTTATTAAATAGGAAAACATATAACAGTCAATCACCACTAGATGGCTTCACAGTCTAATTTAATGCCTTTCATCCTATGGGTAACAGAGGAGGAGAAGTTGACAACCTCACTTTGATCAACTGGTTTAGTCCAGAAACAGTTTCAACCTCCCTACCCAGTTTTTTCTATAGGCATTTCAATGAATAAAGCTGTTAATTTGATAACAGCTTTATTCATTGAACTATAGCACTAGTATGATCTGTTTTTAAGGGGGGATGGGATGATAGCAGTGATACAGGTTTATTTTAATGCTGTGGATAAGTTTTCCAATTCTTCTCTGCTTTTGTCTGTCTCACTTTTCTCTCAAATGTGTCATTGAAAGGCTGATTCCTGTTATATAAAGGCATAGAGGGATAGAAAGAGAATGATGGACTCTTGTTTAGCCCAGATAAATTGAATGCAAGGCTCACTTCAGAGTATTTACATGATCCCTTTCACTGATTATACTTTTATTTGCAGTTCACACTTCATAAAGAAATGATGCTCAGGCCTTTGTGACTCTGATTCAGTGTTTCCATGACAAAATTGTTTCCCTTGTGTCCAAGGAGAGATGTAATGTTTATTGAAATCACCCTTGTTGACCACTGCGACTCTGTGTTTTGGCAAGTCTGGGCTTTGGGAGACAGCAATTTACATGACGTTATGTCCAGGGATTATCTGTTTCAACACACTGTTTAACACTGTTGTGCTGATGCACACCCACACAGCCACTGGGATCAAGAGAGAGACTTTGAGACTCTCCCTAACTTTCCTGCCATAGAAATCGTCATCAGTTTAGCTGTTTTTTGACTTTTTTCTATCATTTTCTTCCCAGAGGAAGGAGAGATCATCAGTGCGTGTGCGTAGGTGTAGTGGACGGGAGGAAACAAAACCTTTAAGGGGGAGTTGTGGTTGAGGACTGAATGTCCCACTGAGATAGGCCATATGCTGGACATTCATTTGGACTGCGCTGTGACTGTCTGCTCCAATCTGCAGTACTGTCCAAACTCACCACAACATGCTGTCAGTATGTGCTTCTCTTCCTCCTGTTTCTCTTCCCCTCTAACTTCCTCACAAACAGCAGTAAGGGATCACTATCCAGAGAAAGCTGAACTCAATTATTGTTTAAATCCTTAATCCTTTTCCTGTGTCATAATACAAAGAGGATCTCTATGAGCCAACTGCGGTTTACCAACATTGGTGAGCAGGTTTCTGAAATGTATATTGTTCAAATTTTGAATCAATGTATGATTCACTTAAATCTGTTCTGGAATCACTGAAGATGCCTGGATCCATTTTTGTGGATTTTTCTTCAATCATTTGCCTCTTCATAGTCCATACATGATGGTTTGGGGAAAGGCCCTCATTGTTGATCTGAGAGCTTCACTTTTGGGTGGTTCCACTCTGTTTGCTCACTCTTCTTTTGGCGGTCTCACAACATCCAGCCTTCGGGGATTTAAGGTTTTTTCTTATGTGATTTTGAAATAAAGTGAGGTTAAGACATTAAAATATATCTAAAATACGACTCACCATCCTACAAATACAAACCAGAGTTGCTGTTTTTGTGTGCATCATTTCTGCGTGCAACATGCATCTTTTTCTAAACATACATGAAATTTCAGTGTCCAACATAATATTTTTTGGCCAGTAGATTAGAGATTTACTCGCTCCTTCTCTATTTTCACTGGCCCGGGAGCCAAAAAATGAAAATAACTCATAATTTTGGTGATTTATTCATTGTATACTTAACACATACAACAGTGAAGTTCCCTTTAGATTTTGTTGTTTTCCTTTAGTCATAGATATGTAATGTTGATATATTACACAAATATGCAAAATATAAAATTAGGCATATATTGGATTAGTAAATTAATGTATAAATGTAGGTTTCTCCATATTTTGTGTAAAGCCAGAGAGTATGGAATAGCTACATAGGGAGAAGAGAAGAGAATGTATGATAATAACATTTTAGCGAGTATGGATGGCCTTGATAATAAACTCTTGTGTCTAGAACTGAGACATTGCTGAGAGATCTGCAGAAATGCACTCTTTAAGATAGAACAGCGAGAGAAAGAACATCATGACCGTCGCTGGTTGGTCAAACACACACAGCACAGCTGCTTCAACTTGTGTACTGCTTCATTTATAAAACGAGGAAGTACTCTAGTATTGATTTAGGACCGGTTTAGGACGAGGGGGGAACATTTCTCTTAGTTTGATAACGTTAAGAGTAAAGTTAGAGTTTGTTGTTGGCTTCCTGACTGGTTTTAAAAAAAGAGACTGAGGGAGAGAACACGAGCGAGCGCAGGGCATCTGATAACAAGTTCTATTTTCCAAACTCCAACTTCTGTTCTCCCACTTTGGCCTTTTGTTGTTCCCTGCCATCTGTCATGCTGCACATCGTACAGCATTGTCTCACTATGGCTAAGTGTGTTTTAATGACAGTGACCTTATCTGGTGTTTATTTTACAGAGAGTGCCTCTACTACATTATTGTCAGTTGCCATCTTCTTACTGTCACCAGCCACCCAGTGTTTGTACCAGTTGGTTTTTCATGGTCTTAAGGGATCACTTAATATAATGAAGTAGGGGGCCCCATGTCCTTCTTCAGTGTGTTTTTCCACTGTTCTGGATTAAGCATGTTTCCCCTATTTAAAGATGATGGACACATTTACACAGAGCAGTTACAGCTTGTTCCCGTAGTACTTTAACTATTTTTATCTCACCCAAAGCTCATAACAAACTCTCTTTTAAAAATAAAATGTAGTCTTTGTTGGGGATTTTAACACTTCAACACCACTGTTTTTTGGATGTTTTAACAGAGCCTTCATTTTGAAGTGCTGGAACAGAACCCCAGATTTTTTGTATTACATCAACCTTCTCTTATAGTCGCCTATTGTTCGGTGTATCATCTTGATACTAGCACAGTCACAACTAGTTCCCATGAAGGAACACCGCAGATGAAACCACTGATATGAAGAGATGAGATCACATGTGTTCACTCAGGATCATGTTGTGGTCTCAGTCATGGGTGGCGGAGGAGTCAACAAGAACATGGAGGAGATAGAGTATTCAAAGTAGATGTGTAAATCTGTAACCAAAGTTTAGGTGAATGGGCAATTTAGATTTAAATAGCGGCTCGGGTTACATCAGTGTATTGGTGTTTGTTTATGTGTTGAACAGGCAGTGTGTACAAGCTTGCAATGAGACGTCATTCCTCTCAACAAAGTCATTTATCTGATAAGAAGTGTTGAAATCTTCTCACACAAAAAAATGCTGCCAAATAGATGACATAATTCCACTTCAAGAAAAATATCTAGGAATTGATCTGTTCCAGTGGTGATGGGAGGATTCAGCGCAGGAGAAGTATTGTTCGGTTGTTCTAGGAAATGTTTTGTGCATGATGGTGTGGCTCTAGCAATGGCAATGTCAGTCCGTTTGTCAAATGGTCTGTCTTAGGTCCACATGGAAATATCTCAACAGCTATTGGATGGATTAAGATTAAATTTTGCACAGACATTCAAGGTCCCCAGAGTCATTATCTTAATGACTTGGTGGTCCCCTGTCTTTTCCTCTAGCATCACCACCAGGTCAACATTTTGTTTTTTAGTGGAATACATCAACAAATTTTGGATGGCTTGCTATGAAATTTGGTCCATGGTACCCAGAGGATGAATTACAGTAACTGTGATGATCACCTGACTTTTCCTATAGTGTCACCAGCAGGTTAAAGTTTTTACTTACCTTATTAAATATGTCAACATCTCTAGATGGATGGCCATAAAATTTTGTACAGGCATTCAACCTACTGACTTTGCAACATTAGATTGACAACTATTTGGTAATTAGGTACAGACGTTCATGCTCCCCTCTGGATTAATTGTAATCAGTTTGGTGATCCCCAGACTCTTAATCTAGTGGCGTCATCAGGCCAAGTTTCAATTTGTCTAGTACTTGTAATAATGACATTCTCATCAGTTTCAGCTGTTTTTTGTACTAATTAGCAGATGTTAGCATGCTAACACGCTACACTAAGATAGTGAACATGTCAAACATTACCTGGTTAACATGTAGCATGTTAGCATTGCCATTGTTAGCATGTTAGCATGAAAATATTAGTGCACCAAAATATTAGAGAACCACTGTGCCAAACTAGGCCTCATTCAGACACTGGCATAGCTATATCTCACTTGGGTCCAGCTGGAGAAAGAGAAAGTACACCAAAAGTATTATCTACCACAGTCAGTATAACATGTTACATTCCTCTGGTTTTACTCATCTTTGTCCAGGCTCAAGGCTCTCCTGGCTCCTACTGGTGCCACTTTTAGCACAACGATGTATCATAAGGCTCCATGAGGACAGTCTGTTCTCCTGAAGCTCGCTTCTAAACCCAAACATATAAAGCTTACATGTAAAGTCAGTGTTGTGACTGCTATGAGCCACTGGCTGGTAAGAGTGTACAGTACATGCATATGTGTCCATGTATAATGAGTGTTCCTGTTTGCATCCTTTAAAAGAGCTGCAATTTGCTGTTTTAGGACATCTAATGGTGTGGTCTAAATGTTAGTTTGAGGTGCTACAGTCAATATTGTGATGGATACTTGCAATAAAATAAGTTTATGACTTTTTAGAAGATAACAAATATGCTCTTGCACACCCCCAAAAGCTGTGCTCTCCTCAGGCTGCACAAAAATGCTCGTAATCCCTGTTGTTTTCAGAAATGGTTTTACTAGAGAGAATCACCACAGAAAAAAACTGTGTTGAATCTCTGTTTTCAGCACTCTTAATTAGATGTTTTGCAAGTGCCAATCCTGTTATTTTAATAAAGATTCGACAGAGGTCACCTCAGGTTTCCTGGCTGTGACGTCAGTGCCTCATTTAAACGACCCCATACAGAGAGTAAAAACACACATAGTTCCCCCCTGCAAATGGAGAGAGGGAGAGAAAGAGAAAGAAAGAAACAAAAAGGGATGGTTGGATGGATGGAAAGCTGTGGCCTGTTTTTGTCCAGTCCCAAACAACCCAGCAGCAACCACACCCTCTCAGGAATTCCTGCTGCAAAAATATTTCATGTCGTGTTTTTAAAGGAGCAGTTCACCCTAATCATAACAGTCGATGTTTTCTTATTTGACACGCCCCCATATTGCATAATGTGATGTATATGGAAAACACATAATATAGCGATGATGGAGCTAAATGCAACCATTTATTTTTAGTTTTAATTTGCAGATGTAACAATAGATTTGTTATGTAATGTTATCCTGCACAGAATTGTAATTCATTCTGTCAAACAAAATAGTTTACAAAAATGAAAGGGATGAATAGAAACTTGTAATGTGATGGATGTAGTATTGAGGATGGATTTGGATTTTTGTTAGGGTTAGGTTAAGTCAACTAAAAACGCAAAACTGAAAAGCTTGCCAATCATCACAGGCCAAATTGGCAGGATTGCTAAAATGGCAATTTACCAATGGAAGACTTTAGTTCAAGTAAAAGTGGAGAAAAGGTTGTTCTCCACCAAAATTTCTCTGGTATCTGGCTCTTCTATCCCAAATATTTCTTCTGTTTTTTATTTGAGTGAATTGTGTGAGTCTGTGTGTGTATCTTCATGTGTGTATGAATTGCTGGCCAGATGGCTGTGTACACAGCCAGTGTGTTTTGGCTCTGACCACTCCTGAATTCTGAGAAGTACTTTACTGTCCACTGTGAAGACAGTTTCAGTCCACGAAGCGTACACACAGGCCTTTGTGTGTTTTCTCTGACTGTTCTTTATTTTTTCATCTTTTAAGTAAAAACACAAGGACCTGTGAGGCCGGTCATGGACCATTCATAACATTTTATAGTTCCCTTTCCTTAATTTATTGTGTGTGTGTGTGTGTGTGTGAGGAAGGTTCAAGTCAAGCTAAAGCAAGAACCATCAACAGACCAACTCGTCCGGGCGAAGGCAAACACTGATTGGCTAATAAAATTGATGGACGGCTTACGGGTCACAAAGTTGATCTATGGCACACATGGAAATCCCACCCACCTCCTCTTCTCTAGATAGTATCTATCAGACAGATAGAAATCTCTCAAACACTGATGTAGGGTCAACATTACAGTTCACTATATCCAGTTTCTCCATTAAATCACTGCTTTTAAGTCCAAAGCACTACAGCTGATAAGAATGTGAGCTCTGGAGGCAGCTTCAAAGCTGTAGTTGGCATCTTACTGACAAGGAGAAGGTCAAAAAGAGGTCATTAATGACAACGATGAACACTGTTTAGAACTAGGCGATGCATACTGCATTATTTGGGGATTACAAGTTTGTGGTGTGATTTGTCAGCCAGACAAGATAATGCATTTCCTGAGATAAATGACTCGTAGGTGTAAACTGCAGTAGATCTAGGATATTGCTTTGTTTTAGGGTAGAACTGACAGCTAGTAAGAAAATTGCCCTCTCTTAGCCTTATTGTCGTCTGGCTCTTGGACAGAATTGTTCCCTAGAGGCGCCATAAAGCAGACAACAGCCAACTCTTACAGCTTCATTTTCAGCAGGATCAACCCATATTTTCTCTCTTCTAACTTAGCCACTCACCAGAGACATGACTCAACAATATTACCTCTACTCTCTCCGTTTTTCCCATGAAGGCAATGAAATGGACGCTTCCCTCACACTCTTATAAATATATAACCTCATTTTTTTGCATGTCTCAATTAGAGGAATGTGGTTGGGACAGTGAGTAGCCAAATCCAGAAGAAAGGGCAACAACATGCCTGGACAGGGAAAACTGGAGGGCAGCGGGGGTCAGAGAATTGTTTTTCCCTCCTACTTTTTTTCACTCGTGAACTTTACTTTTTTTCCACTCCTCTTTCCTTACCTCCTTTTTTTTTAACCAAAACCCACCGCCGACAGACTCTTAACATCTATTGTAGTTGTACGCTGGTGAGACAAAGCTGTCTCTGTTGTACCGAGGAGTCCCCTCTGTGTATTTCACGGCTGAGTATCAACCTGGAACGTCTCCCTCTCTTCTCTAAAACTATTATTACATGCCATGATTCTCTTTCTGTCCTCATTTCTCTCTCTCTCTGTCTCAGCTCCCTTTCCACCCCTCCCATCCTCCCAGTTGGTGGATGTTAAAAATAGTGGGCTGTGGAATGTAATTTTGGAGAGTTTTTGTCCTTTTTCAGAGCTTCTTAGAAAATGCATTTCTAAAGGATAAACACGCACATAGTACATGTTAATGAGGTGGTGGAACAAAATAACAGATAAGTATGTTTTGGTGGTTTCTGATGTAGTTTCTGCATTGTATGCTTTTGTTGGAGAAATGACCAGAGAGAAGCAGTTGGTGCAGAAAGAATGTGTCTGTCGCAGGACAAAGGCAGGTCGGGAATGATAATGCGGGTCCGAGAAAGCTGGGCTTATCCCAACCGGCAGTATGGATTTCCTGACTGCAGCCTCCTTTCAGTCACATCTAACACACACACACACACACACACACACATACACACACACACACACACAGGTCATTAACAGACAGTTCGTGTTGCTATTGGTATAAATGCTGTCTGTTTATGGGACTCTGATTGGACGGTCTGCAGGCCTCATGTATATCCCTGAGCAAGGTGCTTATCCTTAACTGCTCCACTAGATTGCGTGATCTGTGATGGTGTTTAATTTCTTCCATCAGCTGTTGTGATTTGTTTAATTATATTGGTGCAGACATTCTAATATTACATTATATCATTATAACGGTGTTGAGTAGTCACAAAATAGAAACCAGTCTGCTTTCAGGGCTGACATGCTATCATACAATTATTATGCATTCTTTTTCACTCTTGTTGGGCTGTAATTTGACTCCTAGTTACAGTTCGGTGATGTGATGATGAATACCATGAGATGATGCAAATGTGACTAATAGATTTATTTTGCCAGACTGTTTGTACGAATGTTGAAATCCTTTCATCTTTGGTTGTATTAGACCTTGCAAGCAATGTTGCAAATCAATCAATGAATAGGACTGAGTTTTTCATTAATATGATGACATATGTTGATGTTTGAAGTACTTAATTTAGTGGATCAGCCAAAATGAGATATTCCTCTATAAATAAATAAAAATAGCACTCTATAGTTATTTTACTTCTAAACAGTTCCTAGTTTGAATTTCCAGAAACTTTGAACTAGTCTTGGGCAGTGGCTATGTTTTAAATGCATAAAGTTTTCCAGATTCTGGCTCATTTTCTACAATATTTATTATCTGTGCATAACAAGGTCCTGCATATCTCTATAATCCTGTGTTCATGAATAAACAGAACTCCTGCATGACTGTGTTCCTAAACTAATGATATAGAATTAAGTTTGTTGCAGCTACATAGGGAAAATGCTGGATCCAAAACTTTTGCCCAGTAGTCCAATTGTTTGCATGACCATCCATCTGCTTTCTAAGCAAAAGTTTTAACATTTTAATGATAGATGCAGTTAAATTTTCTCTCTAGCAGGAAGTCTTGGAAAAGGATAAACTGTGTGTGTGCATGTAAACACAGCAAGCAAACAGTAGAGCTAGAAAAGTAGAGGTGAAGAAAGAGAGAAACAGAGTAGAGGAGGATTGGTGATACATTCCCCAGTAGGCTCATAGTGTTCTGGTGGTTAATCATTTTGTACCTCTTAGAGTACAAACACTCACACACACACACACACACACACTCTACTGCTCCCCTCGCAGACATACCGTGAGGGTGGCTGTTTTCTATTGTATCGCCATGGAAACGTTAAAACATTTCAATCTGTTAGGCATGAGCAAACTAAACTATGACTCATTTTAACCCCTCCCAGTACGCCAGTAAGTGCATACAGTATGGATCCCCCCCACCTCACACACACACACACACACACACACACACACACACACACACACTCACAAAACTAGAGAAAACCTCATCATACACAGAAATTATGAATCATCTCACATTCACGTACAGTAACTATCCAACTATACATTTCTAGGGAAAAACAGTTCACTTTTTTGTAAAGGGAGACAATCAGAATCTGATTTTAATTTTACACAATATTTAGTGTATTAAACAGATTCACTCCAGATGTAAGAACTCAGATTATTATCTTATGTTTGCAGATGAGATATATCAAGAGGCCGCTGACTGTCACTGACAGTAAATTACTTACTTGAGGGATGAAGGCCATTAAAGTTGCAGCATATGAGTACCTCATGTTGTATGACTTTTTTTTTTAAATCCCTGACTGACAGTGATATCTGTAGGTCCTGTGCCAGAATTAGCCCAGGAATCCCAACAGACAGGTAATTTGTCTGCCTCATCATAGGTGCTAAATGGAGACAGAGTCCTGGAGCTCACTCACTACAGATGAAGCGGACCTCATGCATAATGACAGTGCAGGAGTTAGATAACACATCATAGGGCAAAGAAGGCACATATGATTTTATTCTGACATACACTATGGCGTGGATTACATTCATTAATTTGGTTGAGAATTAATGCCTAGCAATCAAGAAGAATAACTGGCAGTGGTTGAAAGGATAGTGAAGCACTGTGAATGAGGTATTTATTGATTTCAATCCCTAGACCAGCAGGAAACTGATGTGAGTGTGCAACATTCTTATTTCCTCAAACAGCTGCTAAGCCAGGTGCTTTGTAAGATTTTTATTGTTTCTGGCTGTAGCTATGAAAGCTAAAAGCCAAAGATTTTGAGCTAGAAAAGTAAAACAAAACATTATTATTATACCTGTATTTTGCTTGGGGATATGTTACCTTTTCAGCAATATTTCTGCCAGATCTCTGCTCTAATTAACAAGCTTACTCCTGTGATAATGGTTATGTGTGTCAATCACAGGCTACTGTTAACAGAAGTGTGTGTTCTCAGTTGTTGCTAAAACAGGTCCCTAACAGTCAAATGTCTGATCATTTAATGCTCCTTTAACTTCTGACCAATGCGTTCATCCAGGTGACTGTGAAGCAGGGCATTGTTTAAGAGCATGCTTGTTCTGTCTACTTTCCTTTGGTTTAGATATTACAGTATTACAAGGAAATATTGTGCTTCTAGTTTAGCTTGTAACAAACCATCAATTGAATGAAGGCTCGTGTTGCTATTGACAAATTGTATCACAAACTGTAGCACAGGTGTGTCTGAGGCAGTTCCCCCAAGGCTGCAATACCTCCTCCCCCTAATTCCCCCTCCTTACCCCAGTGGGTCTTCTCCACATTGAAACCAGATGAGCCAGTCTCAAGATATGCACTCCACCCACCCACCCACCCACTTCTGACAAGTGTCTCCCCCCACCCACGCACCCACACATATTCAGTGATGTCAGCTTGTCTCGTCCCCACCGCAGCGCTATTTGAAACTCACCTCAGAGATTTGAGTGACAGAGCTTTGCACGTTGAGTACAACTGGACAAGACTTAAAGGTAACTGGCCCCTTTGTGACTCAGCCCACCTGTCTGTCTTATTGTGTGTGTGTGTGTGTCACGTTTAACAAGGGGTATCAGATTTCCAAGTGGCTGCACAGTGACAGGAAAGAGACACTCCCTCTTATCTGCAGAACAGAGCTAAACCTCTTCACCTTTACCAAGACAACCTTCCATCACAGGACCACTCAATATTATTTCTCAGGGAACTCTGTCATCAGATTTCCGACTTAATATCTTTTTTCCTCTGTCTGTGAAAGCTACTTTGGCGAGTTAAGATTCTTGCTGGAATGTTATTTATGGATACACTGGTCCAAGGTGTGTATATTTTTGTCTTAGCTTCCATGATGCATCATCACCCTGGGGTTTCCGACCCGAGGGAGACTGGGATGACTGCACCTGATCCCCGCAAAGGAGGCTAGGAGAGAAGAGAAAAGGAAAGCTGAACAAAAAAGGTGGATGAAGATGTACTGACTGCTAGAAAAAGAAGTAACTAGCAATGACCTGTGCAGCTGTAGTGAGTCTACACTGAAGCTAAATTGCTAAATTCCAGCTGTTTGGAACGTGAGGACAAGCGACTGGAGCTGGAATGGTGTGGCTAACTTCTAACAGCACTGTGAGAGGTGGGAGGAGAGGCTGGCCTTCCTACAGAGGGAGGGACTGACTGTTCAGAGAGCGTGATGGAGCTTCATTCACACTGCTAAACACACACACATACACACACACACACACTCCGCAAGGCTGTTCTCAGGCTGAGAGAAAAGAGGGAGCTGAGGAAGGGAGACATGCACGCTGAGTAAGTTGTACACAGTTACGTCCTGTCTGACTATTTTATAGCAAAGATTTTGCATTGTTTTGAGCTTTTACAACATATAGAGGATGTGTGTGTTTGTGTGTTTGTGTGTGTGTCTGCTCATCTGCGTTCTTTGAGTGTGTCTTTATAAAGTAGAAAGTACTACACATTCCACTGCTAGTTTTATTAAATCAGGCTTCTTTCTTTGCTCTTACTCACCCATACACACATTCAGTACAACACACTCACTTTCCTGCTGATGTGAACCACATGTCACACATGCATGCTCACACACACGCACGCAGGCACATACACACTCATACATAGACACTGCAGAGGTCCAGCTTTCCTCCCTGGGGCTTCTCCTCTACATACACAAAAATGAGAGAATAGAAAAAGGGAGAGTGGGGGCGGACGAATGACGAGAAAACTTAAGGAGGACAATGTGGGAATGCTCTTGATATATTGTTAACAGTCAGGCTAGTAAATGTTCTCTTTTCATCCTCTGTTCTGCTTTAATTTTCCCTGTTTTTTCCCATTTTCATTTTGTTTCAATTTGGATTATTCCAATTCCTTGTTCTAATTGCTAATTAGTCTGCTCTTTCTCCATCTTGTAATTGCTCTCTCATCTCTCTCTGTCCTCTCTCAGGCTTTCATTCTCAGCCTATTTTTCTGTCTTTCCATGTTGCCCTCTCTTTCTCCCTCTCTCTGTCTCTCTCTCTCTCTCATCCTGCTGATCTCATTGTTGTCCCAGGTGGTGACAGACAGGAAAAACAGAGACGCTGAGCGAGGCCTAAGAGGGACAGAGGGGTTTGTCGAACCCTGGGAAGCAGGGAGGTTTCACGTTCTGTAACCCATTCTCGACATAACACAACACTCCGGGTGGAGGTACCGGGCCTTAGCTCCCAGGACCAACCTCCATGATGTCCCGGAGGAGGTCTACAGGCGATCTGGTGCCCAGGGACATCACTGAGATCTTAGCCCGGGAGGCGAGGGCTCAGCGTGGGCAAAGGAAGCCGGGAAGCTCCCTGGGACAGGCCTTCAGCTGGTTAAAGGGCAGCCGGAAGAAGAAGAGCATTGGTAATGGACTGAACCGAACTGGTACCGGTGTGACAGATGCCAAACTGGGACATCAGAACCTTGACCCTGCAAAAGGTGAGTAGGTCATCCCTTCATACATCAGTGACAGTAGGTAAGACTAGATTTAGAACCTACATCAGCAAAAATTACAGTCAGGCAAATATAAAGATTTCACATGTCGAGGCTGTACAATGTATCAAATGAGTGTGTAGTGTCAGAGGCATTGCTGGTAGTGATGAAGAGAATTATCACCCGACTCTGCAGTTCTCCTCGGTTTTATTCAGCTTTATAGCGAATTTCAGCTCATTGTTTAGCTGGCTGGCTGTAACTTTACTGTTTTGGTTCACTCTCACTGCTCTCATAGTGTTGTTTTTGGTCACAGCAGGCATTTTTTAGTGTCTTTTAGCTCATTGTTTTGGTTTTATGGCTCACAACTTTACTGTTTTCATTTAGTCTCACTGCTCCCATCAACATCATAGCTGGTGAACATATTCAAGAATTTTAGCTTCTAAAGATTCAGATAGTTCCCTCAGAGGTTGGTGGAGATGTAAACAGAGCTAAGAGGTGAGTGAATATTGGACTTACATTCATCAGGTGGCCAGAAACACAACTCCAAATCAATGCTAACTGCTAACATGTTTGTATTAATGACTTTATAAAGTGATTACATGTCAGTGTTGTGTTTATAGCTTGCTGCACTGACACAGTTACACCCTCAAAAAATTTGAAATCATCAGAAAATTAGGGTACTATCAAAGACAGGGATGTCTACATAAAAGTTACATATAGATGAGAGCAGCACATCCGGGTACTTTGCCCTTGTATCATGCCCCCACCCCTTTTTGGGTGAAAACAGTCCCTCTAATTTGACTGGCGGTAAATGCAAATTCCAAGGTCTTTGCCAATTTAATAGCCTACAATAAGAAACCCGTATCGCTTTTTAGCTTATCCTACGGCCAGTCAGACAAACAATTATGTTATGTCAACAACAAAATCAAAGAAAAAGGTGGTGAGTGTCTTGGCTAACTGCTAAGTTAAAGTAACTAACAGATCGGAATAATGTGTAAACAACTGTTGGATTAGCGAGAAAGTCGCTAAAAGAAGGAGCGAGCTTTGAGTGCTTGAGCAGAACTAGTGTAAGTTTTAATGTACAGCAGGCAATTAGACTGTAACACAGAAACGCTGGCAACTGGAAATGAGACAATATGCTTACCGCAGCACGTCAGCATGTCAGGTCACAACTTCATCTGTGCAGAGGTTAATGCAGCATTTAGACTCACTTTGAATTTGGATTTTTTTTTACGACAATCATGACATAAAACCACTTCAGGGAATATGCAGGGGAAGCCGTCTTACTTGGTACCTATGCCTCAACAAACCAGGGGAAAAGCCAGCTTGCTGCAACCAATGCTAGCGAGCTAGCTGTTACAGGCTAACACTGAATTGGGATTTCCTTGGGTTTTCACTATGTTCTATGTACTGTCCTTTCAATGCAGCATCAACATTCACTACTTTGACTTTTAACATTATAACTGTTGACTTTAAGATCATTAACTAACCTGTGTGAAAGTGTTTGCCATAGATGTATCCCACAGTTTACCATTTTCATAATCTATGTGGATGGCCTGAAGCCACAGATCTTTTTTTGTACTGTCCTTGGCTCTTTGGGGAAGTAAAGGAAATCGTAAACTGGGTTCTTTTTTTTTTTTTTAATTGTTTAACGAGCAAAATGCAATACCGCAGCTTTTGCCATTAGTTTTTCCAATTTGGCGCCAGCACTTTTACAGCGCTTGTTTTCATCCAAAAGGGGGTGTGGTCATTCTGACATCAGGGAAGTGATGTATGCCTGCTCTCATGTATACAAGTTCTGTCAGGTTGTATATTCCTTGTGTACGTAAACGTTAGTTGAGCATCAGAAGTTTTGACGCCATACTTTGCTGATTTGGAAGCTGTACTGTATAATTCCATTTTGTTTTGTCTGTCATGATCTTAGACTGTATGGCCATGATATGATGTTTCTGAGAAATGTGTTGACTTTTGGATTAAGATGGAAAGTTAAGAGAGATATCGTTATCGTCAGGACATCAGTCTACATTTATAACCTCATCTAGTGACACGCACATACACACACACGTAGACTGACATAGTGGTCTAATCCCTTTTTCTGTTTACTGATGCGTTTGCTTGGTCGGCAGCTCAGAGATTACCCACAGTCCCCATTTCCTGTTTTTGTTCCACCTCTAAAGCCATCTCTTTCTATTCTGTCATTGACTGTGTATGTGTCAATGTGTGTGCGTGTGTGTGTGTGTGTGTGTGTGCGTGCGTGTGTATGTGTGTGTCACTGTAGTAACCATCCAACAAGTCTTGGAAATCCAAATTCACTGACCTTCTTTGGTTGGGTGCCTTTGTGGTTTATGTGCTCGTTCCGCCTAAAAAGGGACTTCCATGATCCCTTATTATGCCTCACATTGTGGTTTTGTAAGTTCTATGGAGAACTATGAATACTGGATAGGTAACAGACAGTGGCTTCAATTTGAAACCAAAGATTATCTAGTAGTAGGGCTAATAATTCCTCAGCAGAGGATGTGGTCAGGGCTGATGTGTGGGAACCTTTTTTTTTTTTCTTTTTTCTTTTTGTGCCATTTCTTCCCAGTGATTTTCTGATTTTAAGACAGAAGAGGGCCACAGTTAAGCATGTCCAAGAAAACAGACTGCAGATAATCATGTACCCTCAACTAGGCCAGTTGCTGCTTCAAAAGTGACCTAGAGATAATGAAAGCGTGACTGAAGTTTTTGCTGATCCTGCATTTCCTTTTTTTAAAAGTGTGTTTTGAACATTTTCCTTTATTCAGTGGTAGACAGCAGATAAGTGACAGGAGATGAGGAAGGATGTTTTATTTTAAAGAGGAAAACTGTAAAATCAGAAAAGAGAAAGGTAGAAAGGATGCCCTCTCCTGCTTGTGATTCTACAAAGGTCAATCATGTGAATTGTTGTGACTAAAACTTGTCAAAATGAACCCTCTATCAACAAACACAGGACATCTGTAGTCCGAGTCCCACATTATTCCAACAAAAGGAACATTGATTCCCTCTGACAGAAGATCTGTCCCGTTTTTCCACCAACGTGCACAGCTCTTGATTTCTGGCTCACCTGTGTGTGTGAACAAATTATGTTTGGTCTGTCCTGTTTTCTTTGGCACTTCTTCTCATACAGAGAAAGTGAGAGAAGCCTGTTCCCTCACCACTAAATAATTGCATTATTTTTTTCTTACACTGCAGTTCATTCTTCCTGAACCCGCTGGGTGACTTTACTAACATGACAAGACAAAGCGTTAGTCTGTACAAAGGAGACACACACACACACACACACACACTAAGTTTTGCTATGTTTTGTTATTTGAATTCACTACAGACCCATATAGTTTTAAAAGATACTGTAAATCCATTATATTGTTATTGCAGTACTATTGAGAATACATGTGCATTTGTGTGTGTAAGGTATCACACAAGTTGCTTTAAATTATTCCCCATTTAAAAAGCAAAAGGATACATTTCTACAAGTTATGTAGTGTCATATTACACCTCTGATATGTATAAAAAGTGATTAACTAATAAAAGTTTCTGTTGGGCATAAACTATTTTACATTTTATTGAAGAACGGTACATCATGTTCTTATCAGAGGCAGGATCCAGCTTATTTCAGCTGTTCAGCTTTCAACAAAATTCTGATACAATGTCTGCATTGGTCTGAAATCACTCCCTACTTATTAATATTCAGTACACTATATTCAATTTCCACCATTTCATCTAAATGTCTAGATTCTAAGTGTGAAATGTCTGCACTACGTTGTGCGTGCAAAAATTCTCCAAAAGGCACAAAAAGACTGCAAATGGTCCCGTAAATCATTTTATCATATTCTAGTTTAGTGATAACCAAATTTAAGATGCATATTTGTTGTACAGTCGTGTTGAGGCACAGAAAACATTAATTCATCCCAAAAGAAATGAGCAGAAATGCTTATTTTCAGTTATTTAACTCTGTAGTCCATCTGTCTGCTCATCATATAAATGACAGTAAATACAAAGTGTATTCTCTCTCGCTCCATCTGTAAGGATTCCCCTAATGGTTTACTTACATACAGCTCTTACTGTAATATGTCTTTGTCGGTGGATTTACGTTGGCTGTGTCATCCCTGCATGACTGGCTCAGATCTGCTCATTTGTGATCCAGAGCTCTGCAGTCCAGCTCTGACTGCTGGCCATAATTTACAGAGATTCCTCTCCTATAAAAAAAATAACACTCTTTGATGTGCTGAATTCCTGGGAGCCTTGTATCAGAGCGGTGTGTGTGTGTGTATGTGTGTCTGTGTGTGCGTGTCAAGGTCTGTTAGTGTGCATGTGTGTGTGTGTGTGTGTGTGCGTGGCAGCCTGGTTGCTGGATTGGGCCTAGAGTTATGCGATGGAGAGGAGAGATTACAACAAAATCACAAAGCCCCATTCAGCCTTGAGAGGACTCTCAGGGAACACTCTCTCAATGCTTTTTTAATTAGAGCAACCTCTCGGCGCACACACACACACAAACACATATCTGTCTTACTCTCCCAGGTTTTTGCAGTTTCTATTCATTACTGCATATTACTGTTTTTGATTTGCTTCTCAGATTGCTCAACAGCCTCTATTCTGCACCGCTGTGGGTGTTTCGGTCTTCACTGCTTATTATTGTGTAATCAGCGTGCGCGGACGTCTGCAGCTCCCTGTGCGAGAGGGTGTATGACCGAGTGCAAGCCTGTATCAGAGGGTATCTCTGTGTTTGTGTGTCAGCGGCATATTGCCGGGCTTAGGGCGGCGCCAACCCAGCGACGGCACTCATTACATCACCTCCACACACACACTCACACACACAAGAGCGCACAGAGCCCCACGCAACTACCTGCTTTGTCCAGCGCAGCCCATCTTCAGCTGCTGGCTGTTTGAGCGGTGAGGTCACTCTGCACAATCCCTGGGATTCCACGTGTGTGTCCGTCCATGTGTGTAGTCATTGTTTTCTGCGTGTGTGAAGCCATGTGTGTGTGAGAATACTTTTTATTGTGTCACAAACACAGGCCTTGTAAATCTGTTTGTAATGAATCCCATTCTTTGCTCGATTTTCTCTCTATCAGTGTGTTTGAGTGTGTGGGTATGTATGTGTGTGTGTGTGTGGGTGTTTGTGTGGGTGTGTGTGTGTGTGTGTGGCTGCCACATCACAAAACAGTCAGGGTGTGTAGATTCACAAACTATAATGCAGATTACAGACCCAGCAGAGTAATTTAAGAGCAAACATCTCATTACATGGAGAACATTGCCTTAGCTCTATTACAGGCCACAACTCAGGACTACTTTAATACAGTTTGACAGGCCGGAGGGAGTAGAGGGCGAAGAGAAGGCGTGCGGCAGAGAGGAAGCAGTGTGAAAGTTTAATGCAGCCACACAATGTCCCCCGCCAACATCATTCACCCGCTCGCTTTCACACACCCACACTTTGATGAGAGAGGTAATTTTACCTGGGTAAGCAGATACACCTCCAAACCCTCATCCGTCACTGCGGACCTAGCAGCCACGGCGGTGAGGTAAACGTCTCCCAGGCAACGGCATTGTGAGGCGCGCGTTGCTGTGGCAGCAATACTGTAAAGGCAACAATAGGGGTCCGACTGTGATGTCGGAGAGAGATATTAATCGTCTTTTGGCTCGCGTTTAATGCGAGGATGTATAGCATAGCAGGACGCAGAGACGTGCAGCAGAGGAATGAAGAGAGGGTGCAGATAACATAGAAGGAATAGGAAAGTATAACAAGAATTGAGGTCACAACTCTCCCACTCCCCACTAATGATAACTCTGTGTTAATCAGGATTCATTTCACATTGTACACGCTTCAGAAAATGACTGTCCTTATCACCCTTTATGGTAATGTGTTTTTTTATCTGTTCTGTAGCTAATAACATATCTTATTATAGAATTCTCTAATATAATTTTTATAGTTATATCAGGGTCATGCACACATACTCTTTATGCAAATTACGAATGCAATACTGTAGGCACACTGACATGTATATAGGAGGGGGTTTCTAAGATGAAGTATTGTTTATGGAATCAGAGCTAATGGGTTCTTTTATAGGACACGTGGTGTTTGATGTGGCGGGGAAGCAGCTGGAAGACATCAGCGTGGGACTAAGGGAGTGGGAGTCTGATACACAGGGATATACAACTGATTTACCCTCAAGACTTTTTCTGTGTCTGTGTGTGTGTCTGTGTCTCCTGTTATGTAACCTTTAGTAATGGATACACCTGTTGAACACTGTTTACCTGATCCAGCTGGGGCTCTTCCTAATGGCAAAGAGAAGAATAGACCAAACCATTACACAACAACTAAGGAATTCATTCAGTCTTGAGCAAAGTGACATTTAGAGCCATATATGTTGATGACTTGCGCTGGGTAAAACATCTTGGAACACTGACCAATGTTATTTTATCTTGTGTTTGCTTCTGATTTAAGCTGAAATGCCACACTAAGATTGATCATCAAAGTTCAAAGTCATGTATTTATATATGGCAGATTATTTACAGGAACTGTTCTGCAATTTCATTCTTATGCCATCCCCCGTCACTAAAAGGAGAGTATAGTAACAGCAGATGTCGCCACCTACAGGCAAAGATTGTAACACCTGCTTCAATTTAACATTTGCTCCACCTGCAGGCAATGAGTGTGTACACTCATGTGTAGCTGCAGTTATTTATATATATATATATATATATTTATATATATATATATTATATATATATAGACGTGATACATACTTCGAGCCTCATCCTCTCCCTCTATGGGATCAATGCGTGAATGCAAACTTCTGCCAGCTGAGCCGGTTAGCCTTCTGCTAACTTGAATGGGGATAAGATCATTTAATCGTGCGGCTCTTCTAGACTTTCCAAATGTTATCGGACCACATGGATCAAAGTCTCATAGTGAAATGAGTTATGTCGTGGGAGTTGTGTGACACCCAAAACAATTTATCCACTGTTTTACGGCCGCAACAGTAACAACGGAGTAGGCTACGGCAGAGCCTGTGACTCAAGCCTGTGTCGACAGCTGGCGTGTCAACATCTGCGGCGCTAAAATACTGCTGCTGTTTCTTTACCTTCCGATGGGCTGCGTAGGTTGAACTGAAAATGCAGGCCCGTACGTGAAATTACAGGTGCAGTGGCTTCGCAATTGGATGATATTGACTTGGCCTGGTTTTTCGTTGCATTAATGCCACTATGTGTCCTGTGTGGGGTTTTTTTTTGTGATAGCATTGCCTTGCCACAAGATGGGAGTGCTGGGCTAATGGCAGATTTATTGGCTGTGGAGATGCAGCTGTAAAGCCTTTATCCTCTACCAAGGATGTGATCAAGGTCATATCGGTCAATCTACAATAACTGCTGGGCTTTTATTTTGTCCTAATTCAGGCCACTGTCAGCAGTCTCTCAAGTCTCGGGAACACACACACACACAAACACACATATAGCGATACACACAAAAACATCTAGAAAGGTAAATTCCCTAATTCTATCTTGGGCCCTAGTGATGGTCACCCTGACAACCACTTCCCTTGACAACTATCCCCTGACAACGGCATTCCTCTGCACAAACGTCCTTTTAGTGTACAAATGTACACGCACACACACCGACTCGCTTTGCTCTCCTTTGAGGTCCCTGCAGCTGTCAAATCCTAAAATCTCTCCTGACAATGACACATACTTTGATCACGCTCATATTTAAATGTATCTAGGGCATGTTTGGCATGTTGTATTGCAGCTCATAGGTGAAGGCAGGGTATAGAGCACGCACACAGACACACACACACACTAAGTGCACTCTCATTGCTGTATGACAGATGAGGTAGTGAGCTCAGAGTACTCTACCAGCACAAATGTACTGGGTGTGGTTCCGGTGGGGCTGCATTAAGAGGCAACATTTCTCTCTGAGCATTTTATTGTGGATCATTTTACACCCTGCAATGGGAAGCTTGAGTGATGTCATACGCTGACATCTTCTGCTCTCTCTCATACGGACACGCTTATACAAACACAGTACATTGTAAGGGTTTAAATTCATGTTTGGGAATTCCCAGCAACTCCTGCAGCTCTTTAGAAACCCAAATTGATTCCTCCTCCAGAAAAAACGAGGGATTATAAATTCTTCAGCAGTCCAGCAGCTTCTCCCCTTCCTCCACTTCTTCTCCCCCACCCCAGTCAGTAAATCTGCTTTTTATTGGCGGCTTTTTTTATCTTCCAGCAGTCCTCCACACATAAGATGGAAGGGGTGGGAGGAAACGTGATCAGGGTGACCATGATGAGGAGTGTGTGTGGTTTCATTTTCTTGCTCTTCATCATCGCACTCTCTTCCTCTTTCCCCTCCCGCTTTCTACCATTTTGTCCCTACAAGGAATCTCAGTTTCATGTGAAAGGAGTAGTGTGCTTCATGTCTCTCTCTCTGTGACCTCCTTCTGGAGTAGTTCTATCGATCCGCAGGCTCTGGGAGCAGCGTCGCATGCATCAAGTGATGGCAAAGGTCTTGACATCATCAGTGTGGGACAGACCTTGATGAGTCACAGTGACATTGCTAAGTTAACATAGTATACTATCAGACACTGTTATGCGGCGAGCAAACTGCCTCCGGTGAGGACGCATCAGGACACACCGGACCGCTAAACGCTCCGGCTGATGGGCGGTGCTGTTTCCTCCATGATCATGATGCTTTTTTTATCTCCAAATAAAAACTTTCTCTTTTTACAGCTTAACGGTACACTAAAATATGTTTCTGAAAACATTTGAGGCGAGAAATAGGCAATGCAATAACAGAATCTTGATTCATATTTGATCAGCACTGCCTAGTTTGACAGTTTGAGCTGAGTTTCATGAGCTAAGTGCATTGCACTGGATGGACTCGTTTGCATGAAGTTAAGGTCGAGTCGTGTTTATGCAAACACAGATATGGCGAACGGTCCGTCAACTCACAGCGCCATATCCGTCATGCACAACACGGCCGCATCTCCTGCTCTCCATAGAAAATGAATTGATTCCGTTGACTTGACATACGTCTTCGCATCCAGTCTTCTTGCCACTTTAGATACATCAGTAGGGATTGTAGGAGATGGGAGGAGGTGGAGGGAAACGGAACACAAGGAATGAGGAAGAGGAGAAGTTACAGTAAAGACTTGAGGGGGTGTCTTATGTTTGCTGAACGTTGGCTCACATCACTGTGCTCTGGTTAGTGTAAGAAATGCTGCTTCTCTGTAACTCACCCATCTGGATCAGCATCTGTATTTCCTCTAAGCATAGCGGGAATGTTCTCATCTCAAAACAAGCTTTGATCTGTGTGACGGTTGACTGGCATGTACCTTGCTCTTTCTAGTTTTTATCTGTGTTGGCGCGTGCATGCGTAAGTTCATGTGTGCGTGTGTGTGTGTGTGTGTGTGTGTTTTGTGAGGAATTTCAAAAGGTTCCAGAGGGAGGAGCTGCACCTGTGAAGATCAGCTGCATTATTGAGCATCCCTTCACTTTTGCCTTTATCTCAGTATCTATTCCTTCTTTTTGTTAGTCATTCCTAGTCAGCACTGTGTGTGTGTTTGTGTGTGTGTGTGTGTGTGTGTGTGTGTGTCAGAATCTGTGTTTTCTCTATCACCACTGTCTTGACAGGATCTGTCAACTGTGCTCATAATGCTCTGCATTAAAGACAACTGTTCACCACTCTCTAAAGAGGGAATTAGGAGAGGCACACAGCTGAAGTGTGCCATTATCCCACGAGAGAAAGGTGTGTGAATCATGTAATCGGCTATACAATGGAGATAAATGTGTGTGTGTGTGTGTGTGTATCTGTGTATTTGTGTTTTCACTCCTCTCCAACATTGAATATGCTCAGCTGTGTGAATGCTCAGCTTGGGAGCACAGTGATCACAGAGGCAGAGAGTGGGAGGGGCACTTGCGCACACACGCAATCCTCACACACATACATGCATACACACACACACACACACACTTTGTAGTGAGCTTGTCAGTGTTGGATGCTGCCGTTGCTTCTGTGGGAAAGGAAGTGTGTCAGCTCGGATGATAGCGCTGGTTTGAGTGTTGTATTGTTGTTTTCCGGATCTGTTTGCATGCTTGTCTCAGAGCCGTAGTGGGTTTGTCTTATAGGAATGGTGTCAGTGGGTCTTTAGCACACATACTGCGGTGTGTGTGTGTGTGTGTGTGTGTCAGCAGGAATGATTTGACCACAGGGATTCAGGAGCGTTATTGGCTTTGGCTCAGCTCTTGAGAGAAGGAATATAGATGTGATGTTACAAGACGACGAGATGGTAGACCCTCTTTAGGGGCTTGAGGACTGCCCCAAAATGGGGAATAGCATCCAGAAGAAGAAGAAGGTCCAGACAGAGACAAACTTCTCCGCGCCTCCGGCCCCGTCCCTAACTCCCAGCCGGGAAAAACCAAAAGGCTTCTGGCTGTTTGGACGCGTGGACAAGCTGAAAACAGGTAAGAGAAGAGCAGGATACCTAGATATGAGTCATCATAGCTGTTCATTTACAGTCCTGTGTTTGAAAGATTGACAGTTGGCAAAGGAGTACTTCATTTGTATTTGTAAAATCGGACTTGTTTTGAATGTTTGAAAAGGGATGACATTATGTGTGTGTGTGTGTGTGTGGTCATGTGTGTGCATGAATTAGCTCCTACAGTAAGCTTTTTAGGTTCAGGGTGACCATATTCCCATGCTGACTTCACCTTAGTCAGCTAAGATTCAAGGCTTCCTGCTTATTGCAAAAGCGTGCAGAAAAGGTTGTATGTGTGTGTGTGTGTGTGTGTGTGTGTGTGTGTGTGTGTGTGTGTGTGGGCAAGAGTTTTTTCTGTTTATACAGGTGAATAAGTGGTTTTAGATTTAAGTTTCAATACACATTTTGTTGCCGTTTCCCATAGCATTGACACTATGTGTGCGTGAGTGTGTGTGTGAGAGATCTTGTGGGTATGAGAGTGTGTTATTTTATGATTCTGTGAGTTGTTATTGCCAGACCAATATACCTGCAGTGGAAAACAGAGCTTAGTCGGTCCCACATTGATCATTGTCTGTGTTAATAGTCCCTGAAGCAACAAAACCCACCAGACAAACAGGTTTAACACAAGCTCACACTGACACAGACAAATTGTTAGATAATGCTCAGGCTCTGAGATTTGTCTTTCACAAGGCTGCTTCGGACATTTTCTGTTTCTCAGGTGTTTTGCTGTTTTCTGTCCTCATCTAGGATCATTTTTATTCAACTTTTTGTTACTGTTTATCTCAGATGATTTTATCCCGTCTTTCTTCTAGTATTCCGGACGAAGTGCCAACTTTAGAGTTAAAAAAACTCCTCAGACCCAAATGTAAATTATACATATTTAAGTTTCTCTTCCTCTTTCACTTTGCTGTTGTTTAGCTTATCTTGGCAAGATAGTCACCAATATCAATGAATTTGCTTGTAGATTCATGTATTGCAGGACTAGATTTAGTCGAAAAGTTTTGGCAGTAATGGCAGCTTGTTTACTCCCGTATACAACCCAAATTCCTGTATAAACCCAACAGAAACTATTTCTACACAACCGAAAGTGATAGATAAATATAGGCCTACTCATGGTTTCATTATGATTTCATCATCTTACTGGCTTGGGCCCTCTTAAATACTTCAGGCAAACAATAATGTACCAAATCTTAAAGGTTGCATCAGGGTGGCAAAGATAAAATGTATCTATTTTAATTATTTACATTTTTTTTTTCATCAAAAGACATCAAAAGAGTACTTAATATCTGTCAGATCTGTGATGCAGCTTCATTAGACAACTGTCCTGTTATATGGCCATTAGTTGGTGCATTTAGACTCTTATCAAATGCATTTATCTGCTTGTGTTATTAGGCAGCATGTCATATGAGCAAGATTGGCTGGAACCAAATAACAATAACAGTCAGACCAAGACTAATCAGTTCTCGAAAGACCTCCATTTTTCTTCTGAGTGTGTTTTCTGTTTGCAGTTAGAACTTCAGATTTATTTTTCTTTATTCCTTCATTTATTTAATTTATTTGACAAGGACCATGCTCATTAATCAACAGAAAAAACAAACTGTAAATGAGCCAAAGTTAGCCTACAAGGCTAATAGTTAGTAGATAGATAGATAGTTGACAATTTCATACTGAAGCCCAGATTTTGTGACAATTTAAAATGATCTTGGTAGATCAGTTCAGCCATCCAGAGCATCTTGAATTTCACCGACATGGCTAAAATCTGGACATGTGATATGTCTCCGTCATTGGACCCTGATGCTTCTGGTTTCCAAGGTAACAGCTGACCCCGCTGAACCCAGTTTGTTAATGGTATGGAGGTATGCATCAGCCACCAGGCTAAAACAAGACAGGGCAGTTAAGAAACCTCTCTTACGAAAACATCAGGATAGTGTGAGTGTGCATACAGAAGTGATGGTCTGTGCTCGTACTAAATAATGATCGTGTGTGCAAACACATCTTGGTCTCATTTTCTCTCAGGGTGGTCGATGTCTGTGTGGGCGTGTGTGCGATCGTCGTCTTCTGTTCTCCTGTATTCACCGCCTCATTCATGGCCAGTTTATTCAGAAACACGGGGTGTGAATGCATTCCTACATTCCAGCCGATTTCCTTACGCATGGGCACCCGTCCAGCACACAAACACCCGACTCCTCAGAGTATGTTGAAATGAGGCTCAATTCCTGTTTTTTTGAGGTGATTGCAACTGCTTCTTGCTGCATATTGCCCCAAAATAAAACCTGATTGAGCAAGAAAAAGAGGAAAAGAGAGAATTGTATGACGCTGAATTATCTTTGCACACATGTTCATGCGCAGCCGTGTTGATGCAATATTCCTGAAAGTTGTTGACTTTATTTATACGCCAGTAAACCATATCAAATGGATTAAAGCCCACAGTAAAGGCAGCAACTATGCGCTTTATGGTGTCTCAGTGCTGCAGTAACACAGTTTTTCAGTGTTGCAGGATAATGAAACATGCAGGCGATGAACTCAGTGGCTACTGTAGATCCTCTCTATGTGCTCCTGAAATATGTGTTATCTCTGTGGTTTTGGCCATTTTCCAAACCAGAAACCCAACCTTGTGTCCTTCACCACACCTAACAGGTTGTTTATGTCGCAGACTGGGGAACGACTGGATGTCACACATGGAATGCCTGGTTATTTTTGTGTATTTGGTCAAGGTCAACAATGGGTGTATTTTTTTCCTCACCTTTTGCTTCCCGTTGGCTTTTGCCATTCTCTGAATCACTGATCACACCGCTCTACAGGGGGATGTAAGAATGTGACAGCAACAAGGCTTCCAAGCCTTGGGTCCTTCAAGCTGCACTAATCAATATGTCTATATTAGGAATGGATCAAATAGATCACTTGAAAGAAGAGAATGGAGAATTATCACCTGACTCTGCAGTTCTCTCACTTCTATGAACACTTTGATCTTTTTTGGATCATTGTTTTGTTTTTTGGTCCAGCAAACTGCTCTCAACCTTGTTTTCAAGGTCACCACTTGAACTTGAACGTAGTGTGGTATTAAGCAGTCTCGCTCAGTAATTAGTGGACACTAAAAATAGGGCTAAAGAGTGAATGTTGGACTTATGTTTGTCAGGAGGCCAGAAATATGATTCCCAATGAATACTAATGTTGCTCCATGTCTGCTGTATGTGTGAATAGGCAACTGTTTGCTAATATCTATAATAGCTTCATTAGGTGATTAGAAGTGCAACAATTAGTCAATTATTTGATTAGTCAATCAAACTAAAAGTAATCTGCAACTATTTTGATAATCAATTAATCATTTCAGTCATTTTTCAAGCAAAAATGCTGGTTCTAGATTCTGAATTATGAACATTTGCTGTTTGTTTTTATCATATACGATAGTAAACTAAATATTTTTTGGTTTCTAGAGCTTTGTTTCACTTAGCACAATAAAGCTATAAGCTGTTAATAACCAGACAGGGTTTTCTGTACACAAACAGTTTGTGTTGTACAGAGCCGAGATGTTACCAGCTGAGCTCCACAAAAACAAATATGCCTATTCATCTGCCACTAAGACAGTAGCTACAGTGGACAAGATTAGCTCACTATGAACTCACTTTGCTGAATTCACAGGTGGTCACTGACGCAGAGGGAGCCGGGCAAACAAACACACATGCTGTCTCTGCTCTGTCATTCTTTCATTCTTGAACCCTTTTGAAGTTTTATAAAATCATGTGATGCAGCTGATGGGTCTCCAGATGTTTCATATTACCTTCTCATAACTGTCCACTGTGCGGGGTGAACCTTCAGCTGGCTTTCATCACCAGATAGATCGACTCAGTATTTCTCTGCATTAAGATGAGATGTCAAATGATCCATTTTATTAACTGGTAAACCCGAAATATCAGGGCATATCTTGGAAATCAAACTCCTCCTCTGGCTTTTCCCTGCATCTCCCCTCCTCCACACTCCACTCTGCTTTCCGTCCTTTATGCCGCTATCTCCTCGACCTTGGATTGTTGAGTGGTTTTTCATCTTCCAGCATTCCAAAGGGGAAATGCTTGCATGAAGATACATGAAGATTTACACTGACTTGACTGTGAAAATATGGAAAAATTGTGACGTAAGCTGCAGTGAAGGAACGAGAGGTGAAGAAAAGTGAAAGCTGACAACAGAATTAGGAAGGGAGAACAGAAAGAAGGTGACTCCGGTTTAGAGAATATAATGGGAGGAGAAGAAGAGAAGAACATGTTGTATGGGGCTGTGTATAATTCAAGAACAAGGCTGCCAGCAGATTTCCTTCCTGCCATTTTCATTACTGACTGTCTTATGTGGGGTGTGATATTCCATATTCCATTATCCTGCCGGGCAAAGCTCGACTAAGCCTTTTGATTTCTGTAAGCGGGGCTAAGACGCTCTCTTCTTGGTCCTTCTTTGAAGATCCCATTTACTGGTTGCCACTGTCAAAGTCATGGACTCCCTGCAGAGAGCTTAGGCAGCATACAGTTGAATAAAGAAGAGATGACTTTTCGTCTCTCCTATCGATCCCTCTTACGCCATGCTTTGCTCCATCTCGTCTTTTGTGCTTTGTTGCTGTTTCTATCTGTACATCACACTGCAGCAAGCAATTCATGCACAGGTATATCTAGAAAGCATACCTATAAAACTTCTATTTCCCTTCTTTTCATTTCTTTTGTGCTATCTTTGAAGCTGTATTTCCTACCACAAGAAACAACACAATAGGAAAAACTGAGGGAGTTATTCTTATTCTAATTTCTGTTTAGTCCATGCTGTTGACTGAGTACAAAGCCCCCGGATTGTTTAAAGGCAGTGAAAATCCTTGTCATTCATCACTCCTCTCCTCCTTCCCATGGTTCTCAGGACCTCAGGGGCAGCACTGCCTGTTTTAATTGTCGTCGTCAATTTTTCACCTGTTAAATCATGTACAGGCCTGTTGCACCAAAGTGTCGCCACAGTCTTCTTTGGAGATGAAGGGAGATCATTACCTTCTTCCTCTATTCTGTCCTCTCATGCCCTTTAGCAGTGAGGAAAGGAACTTTTGTTTTCTGCCTCTAAATGAAAGGACATTTTTGGCAACATGCAATTGTGGTTAGTTTACATATTCTGGCCTTAAATATAGCATGGGAATTTTTTTTTTCTGGCCTTTGGATGGCATCTCCAGAACATTTTCAAGTGAGGCAAATTCCTTTTAAATGATCCACAACCTGTTAGCGAGTTCCATGCATTTAAAAAGAAACTCATAAAGTGTATGTGGAGTATTTTTGTGAGTTTGCTATTTAATGACTTGACCCAAATTTAAAAGGGATGTGTAAATTATTAAATTAAATCTGGGGCTCTGAATATCTTTGCATGATTTACATTTCAAAAAAACTCCTTATTTAACTCATACTGACTGACTTTATACAGCCCTTCAGTTCTGCCTCTGTCTGAATAAGGCTGTGTTAGGTCTTTAAGGCCCCCCTCCCGAGGAGCCCACTCTGTACTGATAGTAGTAGGATTTCACTACTTTTTCTTGTTATTTATTTGAAATGTCAGCCTCTCAAATATATCTTTACATGCTTGAGCCAAAATCCAATCTGAAATATACAAATGGATAACACAACCCATAGGAAAACCTTAGCAACAACCATAACAATCAAGGCTACAGTTTATGGGCTGGCATCAGTTCATTGGCAAGGTGGAAAAAAAACATCGCAAACAAAGCACTCAGAGGGATTGCAGGGACCATTTCTACATACATTAAAAGCAAGTTTTGGAACTTTGACCATGTTTAGCATAGATATATGACATCATAACAGTATATAAATAACAGAAAACTAGAAAAAGCATATTATGTCCTTTTTAACATAAGCTGTCACTGGAAAAAAATGGTTACAACCAGTGTTGAGCTCTGTATTCATATAAAAAAATAATAACAAATGCTTATAACTACCTGAAGGCAGTAATCCATTACACTTTGCCTAATTAAAGCTGCACTAACCAATATTTAATATTAACCATGGAAAATATGACTACATGTATTGTGAAAGGTGTCACTTGTAGTGATGAACCCAGAGAGAATTATTACCTGACTCTGCGGTTCCCCTCAGCTCTACAGACCATTTTAGCATCTTTCAGCTCATTCTTTTGGTTTTACAGCCTGTAAATTTAATGTTTTAGTTCTCATCAATCTTGCTTCCAGTTGTATTCAGGGAAAAGGTCGAGATAAACCCACTGTATGCTACCAGCCCAGCAGTAGAGTAGACAAAGTTAACAACAAGCTAAACTTGAGTTCGTCAGGGAGCCAGAAACACAACATCTAATGAATGCTAATGTTGCACTGCGTCTGCTGCATATTAGCTTAATGCACTTTAAGAATGAATATTTTCACTTGGGAAAGTAACATTTTTGTCATTTATGTAAAGTGTGAGTATTTTTTTCACCATTTAATTTCAATCTATACGTAGATTAGGCAGGAAAAGCAAAGACTGTATTTTGCTTTGTTACTGTAGTATCATTATAATTTGTTTTTTGAGTAATGTGTCACCACACAGCACTGGGTTAGAGCGAGTACAAGCCAAGCACAAGCCTGCAACTCATGTCCTGTAGCTGTCCATGTCAGTGTGTGTCTGTCTTCAGTATAAAAGGACTCATTGTTTAGACTGCTCTGTAAGGGGGCTCAGTCAAGTAGCTTCCTGCATTGGCACCTAAATTGAATTATAGCATCAGACCATACTGTTAAACAGCACACACACACAGACAGACACACACAAACACACAGACCTGCGTGTGACCTTGCCAGTCAAATGTCATTATTTCAACTTTGGACATGGCTTCGATTTGATCTTTATCATTTTAAATGAGAGGAAAATCGTGTTTTATTGCTGACGTTAGGCTTCACTTTCCGATATGCCTGTGTCCAATCTGTAATTTGAAACTTGTGACAGTTGTAGCTAAGCATGTCCTGCCCAGCTGATAGAGAAGAAAGAGATATCAAACCAAGTTATCCATCAATCAGAAGGGCTTTTACTGCTTATTTAGAGCTTTTTTCTGACACTGATAAAAATAAATGTGGTTTGGTAAGTTGTTGGTGTTGATGTTCTGTCTGTGTTCTGTACCAAAATTTGACCACTACCACACACCAAAGTACTTACAATAATTATTATAATTATAGTTATTATAAAAGTTCTGTTTAGTTATTCCCCAAAAATGTTAATTTTTTCAATATGAAAAAGCCTCAGAATCAGCGTTTTAGACCATCACTGGACACTGAAAGTTTCCTTTGAATATATGATGTAACAGTAAAATTCACTGAAGTGCATAGGCACCATCTTTAGGCAGGGTGTAGCTTTTACAGACTGACACATGAAATATTTACCCTGTAAATATTTATGTAATTACGCATCTGAAATAACATAACAGTAAAATACACTCATCAGTTGTGGTCAAGGAGGAACTACTACATGGACTCAAATAAGGATCAATAAGATTTTGACCTTTTAAAATGAAATTCAGGTTGCACACATATTTAAGCTACAAGTATGAATTTTAGCCCTGTTTTTACAGCTGAAAGTTGTTACTTCATGTGTAACTTCGCTGTCAAACACAGTGTGAGAACTTACTGAGTTTTCTGCTTTGAATCTGTCCACAAAAGCAATACTCTGTGAGTGTTTGTGCAACCTCAACCCACATTGATATAATTTGTGCAATTTTATTGTGACACAATTTCAAACTACAAATCATTTCTGCCTGTTCACATATTTCAATATTTTTCTGAACATCATTTAACAAGTCCAAAAATTTTATTGACCCTTATTTGAGCCCATACAGAACTTCCTTCATATGAGAAATGACACTGAATGTAAAGCTAGTTTTGTTTTGTCTGTCTTGAAGTGTTTGTGTTTAGTAGTTAGTAGCTAAATCTGCTCTCTACTATTTTTTAAGATTACAGCTTATTCTCAAATAATAAAAATATATATTCTCAATCCAAGTGACATTTGGGCGGATTTTGCCAGCCACACACCGGCTATCATTAACCTCAACAACTGTTATGTCATGTTATTAACAGTTATGTCATCTTACTGGTGTCAGGAGACCTTATATTCATGTGGGCGCAGAGGTTACACTGGGGAGCTGAATATCTGTGCCAAGCAGATGGCGCCGAGTCGGTGCCAGCCTCAGCCTTTTTGTACTTCAACATTTGGCAATAGGTTTACTCAAGCACGCTGTCGTCTTTTCACGCGGATTTACAAGTGTTTTCAGACTGATTCAGTCAAAATGGTTTCGACTTGTTTACGAAAAGGGAGGCTTAGTTCATTGGCCGTGCATAATGGGATTTCGCTGAGGAAGAGTGACGAGGAAGAGTGTGTTTCTGCGATACTAATGAAGGCTCACAATTGGCAGAATGGGGTGTTGTTTGCTGTGGGCAGAAGGCACACTCACACAACCCTCATTCACTGCCTATCTTGCACTCAAACATACACACATTGTAGCACTTATATTGCTGATTAACCACTAGTATTTTCACTGTCTGTGCACTTATGGGTGTGTTATATGTGTGATGTTTTGGACAAAGTCTGCATCTGTTCAAACATAATGTGTTCAGTGTGATTCGCATGACACACAGTCAGATGAACTTGGAGTTGTGAAACTGCTTCCTCATCCCTCACAGCTCAGCACTCAGGATGTCAGCAGATGTTTTTGTTCATCTAAACACACTTGATATTGATGAAATATATCAACATTTCCATGGTGACACCTCATCATGAATACATAGTTTTATATTTTCCATTGTTAAAGAGCTTTTCTGTCCTGTGTTACAGCAATTTAACGGCTGAATCACATGAGATGAATCCACTGTAATATGGACAGAGAGTCCGTGTACAGAAAAGAACAAGGGGTGATTGTCTCGCAGAAAAGTCCACGTCTGGAAGTCTTTACAGTCTCTATAACTTCCAGAGGAGGATGAGTGTATAAAATGATGTAAATGACATTTTGGTTAAAGGGAAAGTCAAATGCAGACATTCTGATTCGCTAATGAGTCAAACCAGCCCATGACATTTGGATTTTCTGTCTTTATTGCGATTTGAAAAGGTCAAGGAGGTTGGGAGCTTTCACCGCTGCTAAATGTGAAACAAATTTTCCCTCTGAAATGTGAAGTCTTTATCTTATTGGAAGTTTTATGGTAATAATCCAGGCCTCACAGGTCTTGGTCTATGACAGTGGTGAGATCAAGCCATCTTTTGCTTTGTTATCTATCAATCTAAGTCTTGTCCCATTTCAAGAAAAAAGTTTCTTTTGAAAACTGGATACATAGTAGATAGTAAATCCATGAACCCACTGACAAGTTCAGTGATGGACAAGAGTAACATTGATGAACTCACATAAAGAAAAAGTATAGTTAAGTTTTAGTTTACTGACATTTTTTTATGAGCACAGCATTCAGTCTACAGCTCAACAGTGTGTAGAATTTAGTGGCATTTCATAATCATAGTGGCACCCCAACCCTCTGCTAAGCATGTAGTGGCCGTGAAACTCGCAAAAAATGCACAAAAGATCCTCTCTAGAGCCACTGTTCGTTTTTTTTGTTCTGGGCGACTGTAGAAAAGAGCCACGCTAGCTGTTTCCCCCTGCTTCCAGTCTTTATGCTAAGCTAGGCTAAACTGCAGCTGGCTCCAGCTTCACATTTAACAGACATATATGAGAGTGGTATCAATATTCTCAACTAATATTCAGTAAGGAAGCGAATAACTCTACTTCGCAAAATGTCAAAGTATTCTTTTAACTCCTTTAACTATTACCCCACGCTGTCACTTATTGAAGAAATGAATATGAGACCATTTGTAGTAAGAAATCATTCTATAATGTATGTTTGGTTTTTTTTGCATCTACCGTCCTGTGTTTTTTTACGTTTGCTTCGGTTCTAACTGATCGAACCTTCAGACTTTACTGAAGAGTTTTAGGTGCGACACAGGAATCAGACTCGGGGGCGTTGGGCCTGTCCTGTCCTGTCCTGCTTGGAGATGAGTCTGTTCTTCTAACTGCTGCGGAAGCTTTAGGTCTCTCATTAACTCATCAATCATACTAAATGAGACCATTCACCATTAGGGAGACATGGCCTCAAATAACCTGCCGCACCTGCACCTTTTTTTTTTTTTTTTCTATTTTCAGCTGTCGTCTGTTTTCCTCATGGACTTACTTACTTTATTCTCAAGTGAATATATCTTGCAGCACTTGACAGTAGTTGACTCACTTCTTGAAGCAAAAAGTGAGTTAAGACTTTTTTTTGCGGTATGGTCTGCACTTTTCTGTCTGTTTTCTGCAGGGTGGTTATGTCTGGAGGCCTTTGAGTCTCTGCGTACCCTTTAATTTTTCAGGGTCACCCAGGGGCCTCCTTTGCTCACATACCAAATTGGCAACAAATAGATTTATCATCTTGTTTTGAGACTGTAGATGAATGTAGTGGGTCAACTGTGTCTCCGCCATGAGGCTTCCATATCTATAGGCCTATCTGTGTTTACAGAGATTTCATTTTGGCTCACAAAAGCTTTTAAGTCGGAGCTACAAGCAGCAGAAACAGCTCAGCCTCCTTGAGGAAAAATACCCACAATCCCCTTATCAGGAACAGAGAGAGAGAGAGAAAAAGCGAGAACAGCAGGGAGAGAGCAAGAGAGTGATAATTACAAAAAGAGTGACTATGTTTCTATTTTTAAGCCCAGTGGGTGCTGCAGCTGCTAAGTTTAGCTCGCTGTTTGTGTGCCCTCGTAGAAGGTCCTGAAGTGCGATCAGTCACCTCAGCTCAGGTTTTCAACCTGCTCCAGGTCAGGATTTAAAAATGCAGCAAATACAGAGTCGATCTCTGCTGAGGAAATGAGCTACAGATATGGTTTCACTTACTGGTTGGTTTCACTTTTTCTTTCTCAGGCTGATGCGTTCTGGCCAACAAGCAATCACCAGATCCTATCGTACTGGTTTACTGTGTGCCTTGCTTAAGGGCACCTTATTAGCTTTAATCAATCAATCACCACATGGTAAATATTCATCAGTATCCACTGACATTCAGCATTAACACCCAATAAAAACTGCATTATATCTATAGATAAAACATTATTTATTAGTTTCAAAATTGTGCAATTAAATAAAAATAAAAAATATGTATTTATCCTACATTAGTTTGACATTACGTACACTTTACAAAAGTAGATAACTATACAAAAAACCAGTGGGTGTAAATAGTTAATATGGGGTTGTCTGTCTACTACATCTTTCCTGGTTTTAGTAGAAGCCTACAGTGGTGTCTTTGTCTATTGGCCATCATGATTGGATGTAAAGTGACTGACTTTCTCCCTCCTTCCCATCCCTATAGACAGAGGTAATGAAACAGTCAGAGTGCAGGAAGAGAGGGTTAAAACGTAACCAACAATAAACCTCCGATCACACGTGCACACGCACGCACACATACACTCAGGTGTCATTATTCAGCTCATTGCTGTTCCCCTGATTTGTATTCTATGGCCACTGTGGTGGACTTGAGTTATGAGCCCTCCTACTATGAGTGGTGTAGTATTAACCAGAGGGAGAGAGATGCAGTCTAACCTCCATCCTCCATGCATATATCTAGTAGAATATTTCATGTTTCATGTATCTTGTTATGATAATATCTCTCACCCTCCGTTCAGCTGGCTTGGTCAGAATGAAATATGAACTGTGAAATTAGGCTCATTCATCACCGTATCTATCTGATGAGAGCTAATGGTTGTGAAGGGAGCGTCAAAATGAAACATACAATATGTAAAACAGCACTACAGGACCCTGGAGCGGCGAAGACAGAGGGACAGAGAGATGAGGAAGGAGACTGACGGCAGGCGAGGAAGGGCTGAGGAAAAAGTAGGGGAGGGTACGGGGGCAAAAAAAGGACATAAATCACTGAGTACAGTAACTGTCACTACCTATGAATCACCTGCATTTCTGATTTCCTCTGGGTGGGTCACAAGGGAGCGAGATAAAGAGGGAACAAGAAAGGAAGTGAGTGAGTTGAATAGATGCGGCAACGAGGGCAAAGAAAGCAAAAACTAAGACAAGTAAAATATATAACTAAATACACCAATACATACTGTTGTTATCAAAATAATTCAAATCGAGTGTAAAAGAGTTTATACAGTGATAGTAGAGCAGTACACAACATACTGCTTATAGTTATTATGGTTAAATAATAGAAACATTTGTAGAATTAAAAATTTGCTCCGAGTAGTTTTGTTGATTAAGGTGCTCAAACTGAAAACAGCCACAGGGGGCTGCATGTGTGGCGGTGTGTTGCTGATATAATGATATTGTTAATATACGCTGCAAGAAGTTCGGTTTGAGCAGTAGATCCATGTTAGAAGGGTTTTTAGATAGTTTATAATACAGGATTTTACAACTCTGGATTATTATCATGGTGGTGTTTACTTTATCTTTTGTTGCCAGGTATACAGTAGAAATACAACGCTCAGGTTACAAAGTAATCTACCCGTAATGTGTGCTTGCATGCATTTGATTGATCACCAACCATGTTAAACTTGTTTTCTGGACCACCAGAAACTACTTGCATCTCCTTACCATAATCCATTATAGAAAATAAAATCTATCCACAGAGTACATATTAACATTTAAAGATATTGTCGCTTTTGAAGACCTGGTGCTCATGTTGTGATGTTGTGTTAAACAATCTTGGCTGTGTGTTGCCCCTGGCTCAGCCTGATGTAAAACACATGGCAAGCACGATGATCGATATTTTCATTTTTACTTATGTACTTTTCATATTTGACCTCATACAGCCCTGTCCCTGTTTCTCTATGTCCCTCCAGCATGTCCCTCTAATAAAGGCTTCTTATGAATACACAAAAACGATGTACGCACTGAACCACACACATTAATAAACATACACAGTGACCATTTTCAAGCCGAGCAGGGCATGAAGTGGAAACCCTGTTACTTCACATGGCCCGGCGGCTTGCATCCACACCTGATACTGATGTTGAGGTAATTAGAAAGACAGCAGAGCAGCTAACCCTCTCTGCCTCTGTTTACCTCCTTCCTCTGCACAGCAAATGAAAGGGTAAGCTGAGGACATGAGATGAGCTAATACTCACCATGTGGTCACAGTATTACATTTTCCAATAAATGTGCGCGTGTGTGTGTGTGTGTGTTAGTGTCAGGGTTTGGGCTTGGTCAGTCCACTGGGAGTCATATTTTACATTAGCTTGCTTTTTGTCCGGCATTGGTACAAACTGGTCTATGACTGTACAGTAAACATCCTCATCTAATGAGCTGCTGGTTTTGCAATCTCATGCATGCACTTGCAGTTCGAACTTAGAGTTGATATATACGTAGCACTCTCTAGTGGAGCAAAAGGCTGTATGGGTGGATACAAGGAATGACTGTGATGATGTAGAGCAGCTTATCTCTGTGATCTGTCCTCAGAGAGATGAGGTCTGTGTGTTCTCCAGTAAAACTGATATATTTTCCTTTTATTAAATATTGCCTATCAGTCAGTCTCATCTGATTATTTTGGAAATTATTCACTTATGTCATTTTTCATGTACAGTATAAGAAATATGACATCCCAGATTATGGTCCCAGTATTGAGTAGGTGTGGTGGTGTCAGGGTTTAAACATTTCAGTTCAGTTTACTCATCACTAAGGAGTATACTCAATCTGTGAAAACAATTATATGATGTCTTTGTGGTTCTGGACTTTCCGAAGTGTTGAAAAAATTACCCTGATGAGGTCATCAGGGTCATTTTGGCTCTACCTCAAGACTTTTACATTTATTTAACAGAAGTCCCACATTAGGAACTACAGGTTGAGGTGTGAGGTTTGAAAGAAGTGGACATTTAGGAGACAGGGGGCTCAAATGAAACACGCTGTTGAGTGGCATTATGGGAATTGTAGGATCCAATGTTGTTTTTAGCTTGACCAACCATTGGGACTAAAATTCAGGATACATCTGTCTCTGCTGCATACTTTTGGACAACTATTGTGAGTTTCCAAACTTTATGGAAGTAAATATTGCATTACTAACTTTTGAACTCCTGAACTGGGTCTAGTTGGGTAACCAGATTGTCTCACACACTAGCACTTTAAACGGGAGGCATGAATGACCTTTTTAATATGAGTTTTATGACCTTTTAGATATTAGCATGTATTTTAATTATGAAAGTTATTTAAATACTGTTCCTAAACTGGACTTATTTATGCTGCTTTTATCTGTTTTTTGGACAGATTTACTTGTTTGGTTGTGTGCCCTGGTACTCTCTTCACAAAAGAAGTTCCTAACAGAAAAGAAAAGAAGTTGTTTGACCAAATCATGGCAGCACCTCTTTAAATGGAATTTGAAATGTATTTTTTTGTTTGTGATTTTTCTTTGGAATGAAACATTGAACACAAAATTATTTGTCATGAACATGATGAAAATAACTAAATACAGACACAAAATGTTGCCTTTATTATAACTCCATACCACATACAGTTTAAATTTAGTTACACAACAGATTCCAGTCATACTTGGCTGGAATCCACCACATAAGATATAAATCAGTAGAGAGAATAGCATGTCAAATCATTGTCATTATTCTGAATGTGGCTCCAACTGATGTAGATGATAGCTTTATGGTTTTTCTCACACATTTTTACAAGCGTGTTTTAATGACTGGCCTCTGATTGTCCTCCAACTGGCTGTTTGACCTGCTAACAAGCCTCGCACAGATGATTTATATTATAAAAGGCTATAAAACAACTGCTTATCCCTTAAAATGGCACACTACTTGATTTAGAATTGTTGAAAGGAAGTATATGGCTGTCTAGCGTTGAATATTAGTAGTTTTGACTCTCTCTTTGTGGTTAAAATGTGAGTTTGTGGCATCAACATTAGCATAAAGTTAGCATATGTTACTTACTCCATTGTAATGCACTGTGCTATTTTGCTTATGCAGTGGAATGGTGTGTTGTGTGAGCTGAATCAAAGGCATTTGAAGCCCTGTCTCCCCTCTGCCCTCTCCTCCAAGACCAGATGGTGTCTCTTTAGGCCTTCTAATGAATATTGATATGAGGGGTCTTGGTTAACAACAGGGGGGTACATGGGCTAGGCCAGAGAACCCCAAAAATTGGCACATATTAAAGGTCCACATTGAGGGGACTGGGTGTGGATGGGATTTATTTTTTGAAGAAAGGGAGTGTTTGGAACTTAAAAGGCCACATCACTGCAAGACAAAACGGTTTTCTTATGCGCATAAGCTCCCACATGTCCCATATTGGTTAACTGACTCGCACAAATTAATATGGATTAGGAGTTAATGAGTGTGAATTAGTTGCCTGAGTGATGTCATCCAGAGGATGTGTCAAGCTTTGATGTGAAGTAAAGAAATTGGATTAAAAAAAAGAAGAACACGAGGTGAAATAGACATTTGAGGCAAAACACTGTTGTACTGAGATGAGAAATGCTGATAGTGTGAAAACAGATGTCAGGAGTGTAGGAGTGTAAGGTGAAGAGATGGACAGGTTAAGCCACTGGCAGCGCTAATCCATCTTCTGGCAAGGCGCCCGTCTCTAAAGCTGCTCTCCTGAAGGCTTCAGCTTATTCCAGCCTTCGCTCACCCTGAGGCTGAAGCTCCGCCAGCACCCTGGGCAGGGCAGTCTGACCCAGGACACTGGGGTGAAGAGTTCTTCAGTGGAAAAGCCTAAGCTTAGCATTCCCGCCTCTAATTTGCCAGTGCCAGGAGCCTGGAGTTGTTGGTGTGGTTGTGAGCAGGGATGGTGGGTGTATGGCTGAAGGTAATTGTGTTAATACCCTCCACCGTGTCCCTCCAGCTGGTCCGGGTGTGCAGGCCAGCTGTAGCCCCCTGCTGTGCCACTTTATTGGGAATAAACATCTATTCAGAGCACAAGTGGATCAAAGTGCTGATGAAATAATCCCGGAACTCAGCACTGGTTGTTTGCTTGGTACAGAATCATCGTTTTTAGTTTAGTTTTTTTTTTCTCAGAGCCGTGTTGTATTTCATACCCTCTGCAGTTTGTCAGGAAACATTAGTAGGTGCACAGCAACTCATCCCTACACACACGCAGCGCCATTAAAGCTGCAATGATGAAGTGAGGCTGTGTGAGCTATTTATAACTCAAACTAGACTTCTGTGGCTGTAAGGCTAAAGGGCAGACAGGAAGAGCAAGGCAGAGAAAGAGAAAGATGTGACGCAGGAGAGATTGACAGAGACAGAGGAAGGAAAGAGGGCTCCAGAGGAAACAATCCAGTGCTACAGAGGAGGACATACAGTTCATACAACTGGTTGTTATTTAGCTTTTCACTGTGAGGACACAACCTTTACTGTCAAATATGGCCCCTGTAGCTCTTAGATAATGAGATAGAGCGTCAGACAGCTGAATGATGCTGAGGGCATCCATTAGGGAAGGGACAAAAATATATCAACGATTATAATAAAGTTTTAGCTTCTTTTACTGATATTATTGGAATTGCTGACAATGAAGATAAGGGGGAATGCCTCCAGTGCTGCACACTTGTGAAATGGAAATAGCCTCTAATACACATTTATCACAGTAGAGGTTGGAGAAAACAATTAATTTACCCTTTTTGTCTACATTATTACATTTCTGTTTGATTTCTACTCCTACAAATTTGGAAATTTGTTGTTTTGATGATCTAGTTAGGAAATTTTAACTAAAAATCTTTTCATTTAAATTGTCTTAATAGTCAACTTAATATTGTCATAATATTATATTTTAATTTTCATCTAATCTCTGTAATCTCGGCATCATTGTAAATGAGGGTTGCCCTCAATGGTTTTCCGAGAATCTTAAATAAAGGTTGAAATGAAATGAAATCTTATTTTGGTAATAATCAAGGTAGTATTTCACACCAAGATACACTTCAAGACTTCAAGAGGTCTCAAAATAAATCTGAAGGGTCATGAGATGATTAACAGGATAAGACAGAAGGAAAAAACATTCCTGCTGCACAAAATTGTGTTTATTTTTGCCACATTTTTTTCTCTAATTGTCACCTTTTTTCTTGTTAAATTGTAGGTAGCGTTATCTTTTCAACATAGTGAGTGAAAATCACTCTATAGTTAGACTGAACATGGGTGGTGTGTGCATACACACGTGTCTGACTATATTGAGTGAAGTGGGGGTGGATGTCTCCTGAAAGCCAAACTTTGACAGCCGTTTTGCTGGCGGGGGGGTTCCTTCATTTGACAATAGAGAGGGCATCGCAGAGAAAAATAGAGAGAGAGAGAGAGAGAGAGAGAGAACAGAGGGGGAAGGGAGGAGGGAGAACGGTATCAGACTCAGGGATAAGGCAGCTGGGACAGGCTGCTTGGCTGGAAGCAGGTTTTGTTGTGCTCTTTTCTCCCCAAGCGAGTCAGACACTCTGCAAGTAGAGGAAAGAGCCTCTGTCACAGGACATCTACAGTCAATCATTTTGAGTTCATAGTATCTGGATATTCTACTGTTCTTTTCACCGGTGACAGAAGAGAGGACTTGTCGGTCTCAGTTTTGTTTTCCCACAATATTTACAACTATATATTTTATATCTGCCATGGTGCTGGTGTAGGAATGGTGGTCTACTTGAGGAAGAGCATCCACTCTCTGCTGTCTGTCTTCAAGAAGAAGGGTGAGTGCTGAGTCACATAGAGGAATTTGGCAGGCTGTAGCTTTGACTTTAGGTTGTTGAACACTGGTTTACATTAATACTCTTGACTTTGCTTTGATGGAGTTTTCTAGAGTCTACTTGACTTTTTTGTACCCTAATAAGTTTATGTTGAGGCTGTGAGGAGATGGATCTGTGTGTTTTTACTTTAGTGGAAAGATATGATGATAATTGCTCATTTGCAAGTCTGTCTCTAAAAGCTCACACACATAAACACACACAAACAGGGATGCAAAAATTAGTGTTAAAGGCAATTTAGGGGTGCTCTCTAATGAGATAAAGGGCTTAACTGACTTTTTTGGCCTTAATCAACCGAGAGACCTAAACCTCCTGCAGGGGTCCGCCAAATCTCAGGGAGGGCTTCTTCTCCAATTAATCCCAACTGGTATTTACAGAAGCGTATATGTGAGTAATGCACGTGAGGAAATGCTGAAAACTGACTAATGGAGGTCTTTAGACTTCAGACAGTACCAGGTTCACAATGAACAGAGATTTCCCCCAGCGACACACAGGGGAGGGCATTGTGTCTGGGCATGACTGGCTTGCCTCACCTGTGTGAATGTGGGAAGATAGGGGTGGTAGGAGTGTGTTACTCACTGACACACACACACAAACACACAGACATGTACAGTATGTACATTCACGCACACACAGGATTACCTAACCAGGTGAGACTGAGAGCCACAGTGTTGAAAGTGACAAAGGAGGGAAAGCAGACACCTCACGTTGACTTTTGTTTCGCAAAGGGACACGTTACACGAGTGATTTACTGTACATCATGCTCTAAACATGATGATGGGTTCCCAACTGATAAATGATTACATAGATGAGCATAAATTCATGACATTGTTTTACTGTTTTGACCATTCCAGACATAGTTCTGCAAAACCAAAGGCTGACAGGTTAACTGGACTAAAGCTGAAGACATCCTCTCTATTTCAGTTATGTAGGTCATGGTGCCAATTAGTCCTTCTAGCTTTGCCTATATTGATTACAATCCAACTAGTATCCAATTTTATTTTTCAAATCTGTCTTTTACATTGAACTGTCCTTTGATATTGAGTAAAGCCGTCCTGAAGGGAGAGCTTGGTCCAGTTCCCACGCAGGAGGCCCCACTGCAGGGAGTCGAGTGGCGTCTTTGCATTCGGACAATCCAGATTATCCAATCCCCCAGAGACTAGCAAGGAAGAGAGATACTGCAGGAGATTAGCCGGGCATTGGTTTAATGTTTAGGACCTAGCCAAGCTGGGATGTCTGCCCAGCAAACTGCTCAACTGAGGAGATTTGAAGAGTGTACTGTGTCAAAGGTTCACCGGTAAATACAGACATACTCACGCCAGGTGGAAGTGCGCAGGATTCACTGTAAAGCTGATAAAAGTTTTGGCAAATGAACACCTGTTGAGTCTGTTTTTATGTGTGCATCATAAGAGGACAAGGAAGCACCAGTAGAAAGAGTTCTCAGTGGAAAATATGGTGATAAGCTGATGAATTCCTAAATACAGTGTTTGGTCACAAAGAGAGAGAGTGTAACAAGAACTACAATCTTCATTGAAGTTCAAGATCAAAAAAATAGCAGCAGAACTTTACTTTCATATAAACCAACAATATTTATCTTCTTCTTCCTCCATCCCAACAGCTGGTCCCAAAGGGAATGAGGACCAGAAGAGGTTGACGGTACACTACACCGTCTCACAGCACTACCAGGAGAATGTTTTCATAGAGGGCAGCAGGCCTCAGTACCTGGAGGACCTGCACACTGAGGCTCAGGAGGGACTCAAGATACTACAGCAGGAAGGTCAGACACATTCAGAGAGTCTTTACAATACATATTAAAACACATCAGTTCATACTGTACAGAGACTCATATATCTAGTTATTATACACATGCCCAGTTAATGTACACCCATCTAAATGAAACTTACCCACAGTTACAAGCTACCATAATATTTCATGACTGATATTGCTAATATATTAAATAATAATAAAATCTATAAACTCATTTAAGAAAGAAACATATAAGATATAAAAGATTGTGTGTTTTATGGTTGCTCTTTTCTGCGTGAAGATAACTGGAGGTTATATGTTTTACTGTTGTTACATCACTGATTATAGAATATACAGTATAATGTATAGATGGATATAGATAGCATGGGAGTATTCAGATTCTGTGTCTTAACCTCATCCTTTTGGTTAACACAGAACACAAGAATGGAGTGAACTTCCTTGACAATGAGAGCATTGCTGTAAGTACCCCAAAACTAATGTGGACAGTCTACCATTTTTCCTGCACTTGCTTCACACAAAGAATACCACCTAACTAAATACTACTGTGTGTGTGTGTGTATGTGTGGTGTGTGTGTCCTGCAGTCCACAGACACTCTGCGTCCAGAGCAGGATATCAGCTCCAAGGACGAAGGTGGCTCTCCGGAGTCGAGATCCACCGCCGAGAATATTGATAGCACAGTAACCTCTGCTGTGTCAACTAGGCCTGTGCTCACCCGCCAAGGTAAACGAAAACACTGTTGTTGTGTGTATGTGTGTGTAGAGAGTGAGACTTGGAAAAGGAAGCATCTGTATCTCATTCATCTAAGAGAAGTAAGAGCTAATCATAACACTTGTGCCTGTGAAAGCACTTTGTGCTTTGGGTTTACCGCTTTATGACGTAGGCGTGCACTTATTTTGCATGCATGTCTCATTCCCAGCTGCTTGGTGCCTCTGCAGTCATGGTGTGATATCAAAGGAAGACGAACTTGACACACACACGCATACAGCTGAAGCTTCTTTTTCAGCTATTCAAAAGTTCTAAGCATCTGAAGACAGCACTGCGGCTGCCTCTGCATATCACAGCTGGAAGGCAAAGCCTGCCGATCTGTGTGTGTGAGATGAGTGTGCTTTGTATTCTGATGCCAATTTCAAGCACTGCTTTTGAACTACTCAGGAAAAAACAACTCCCCAATAGACTTAACTGAGTTTCAACACATTATGGTGTTTCCTCCTTTCTTTTCAAAATTAACCCTCCTCAAATTCAGTTAATAAGACAGTTTTCCGCTGTCTCTCAGGTTCTACATTCAAGCCTCTGAATCCAGTGAAAAGGCTAGATAAGACCAGGAAAAGGAGCAGGAGAACCACCATCATGGGTATTCCCAACCAGGTCCAGAAAGAGCTTGGTACGTCCACAGAATTATCCTTGCTGACTGGGGGAAAAAAAAGTTTGTGGACATCATGTATCGTTGGTGGTATACATGTCATTGACAGTGATCCGCCCCCTCTTTCCAGCATTGCACAGAAGCTCCACCTTCCAGCAGCTTGTTTCTACCCAGCTCCCTAATCACAACGGACAGGTCACTGACAGCCAATCAGGTGTTGTTATCATTCCTACGGTTGACGGAGAGACTCCGGTAACGAATAAGGAGGGTGCGAGAGTACACCTTTCAGAGCTGGAGGTAAGGTTCTCCAGAAAGAATTCTTTCCTTCAGAATAGTTTTAACATGCAGTACAGGTTTCATGTGTTTCATTGTTTTTTTATCACTTATGAATGGAACTGGTCTCTTGTCTCCTGAACAGGCATCCGGAGATGAGCAGCGGCTGAGGAAGCACCTCCAGGCAGTCTTCCAGGATGAGCAGCTCTTCAACCACCAGGGCTTTGGCTCCCATCTCGGCCCCTCTTCCGTCCTGAGACCCAAGTCTGTTGCTGTACCTGGCATGACCACTTCCTCCTCCTTCTCTCCTTCTATGTTTAGCTTCCTCCAGGAACCCCAGGTCAGAACAAAATCAGACTGTTAATTAAGATTAAAATTCAAGAGTTAGTCTTCTGAGACTTTAACCTCTATAAAGAATATGTGAACGTAATTAAGTCATACCAATAGTTGTGAAATCCCCATTTGTTTTTTTCTAGGGCCCAGTGATGTCCATCTCTCCTCAGGCCACCTACCTGTCAACAATCATCCCTAATGCAGTGTTGCCAGCCTCGATTGATGTCATCGAGATTGACCGCAGCAGCAGCCGGACGCGTGGTAACAGTGTCAACCATGGCGGGAGTGTTCGCACAATAAGCAAGAGCAGCCTGGCATCCTTGGACTCATCAGTCAGCCCTCTGTTGTCAAAAAGATCAGATGGTGACGGTTCCCAGACTGACAATTCCCACAGCAACTCCACACCAATGCCCACATCAGCTTCGGGGTCAAACTGGAGCGAGTCATCCAAGACGATTATTTCAAACTCTTCCCCCATCTCCTCCAAAAGTAGTACACGCAGCTATAACTCACAGAGAGTGGGTCTCAATGGGCAGGAAAGCCAGGCTGAACAGTCTGGTGGAGACCAAGACCTTGTCAGTCTCCGCAGCTCAGTTAGCATGATTAGCTGCCCCAGCAGTAAAAATGAAAATATAATTACGGGAGAAGAAGTGGAGTCTGGTGCGTCAGGGTCAGCAGCTGCTGGGGAGGATGCAAAGAACAAACGGAATTGCACGCGTAGTCTTTCGGTTATGAAGACTAAGCAACCCCCGGCACCTCCACAAAGAACAAACTCTCTGCATAGTAATAAGATTAGGAGCAACTTAAAGGTTCTGGTGGACAGCAAAGATCTCAACGGTTCTGCATCTGGAGAGGTAGCAACTGCTACAGGAAATATTGTAGCAAAGGATGAGATCAAATCTGTAACTGCAGATACCAGTAAGATCCCAACCCTTGTATCGAACTCTACTGGCACTAGCTCTCCAGGTGCCTCCACCAGTGAGGCTGGAGGAGCAAGAGAGCCTCAGCCAGAATCCAGCACCTCCTCCCCACAGAAAACTCCCTCAGAAGGTGGGAAATTTGAACGGACCATGTCCCCTTCCAGTGGCTACTCAAGTCAGAGTGGCACTCCGACACTTTCCCCAAAAGGGATCTCCCCAACCTCCCCAGACAAACAGAAGAAGAAACCCGTTAAGCCAGAGAGATCTATGTCTCGAGCCTCATCCTCAGCAGCTTCTCCTTCCTCCTCACTTACTTCTCTTTCGTCTGGTACATCTGAGCCTGTAAATCCAGATGTTTCCACATGTAGCCCTAGTCTGCCTCCCCAGGGATCTCCGCCCACTGTTGCTGCAAAAGAACTCACACCAAATAACAAGTCTTCAGCTTTGGGAGTGGAAGTCAGAGAGCTGTTGAACATCCCACCACCTCCCAAGGTCAAAGCACCATGTCCTCCTCCTCCAGAGACATGGGTTCACAACAGACGCACCTTTGAGCTCCTGTGTGGGCCCTGCCCTAATGTTAGCAAAGTAACCCAGAAACCAGCACAGGTACAGGACAGCACAGTTAAACAAGCAGGCACTCAGACTGAAGCCAGCAAGGAGTTGCAGGTTTTAGTTGAAAAACAGACAACTACAGAAAAAGTTGTGTCAGAATTGTCAGAAAGCAAAGCAAAGACTGAGACATTGTTAGCAACACTTCCTGAGGGTGTCCCTAAGGATCTAGAGGGTAGGGAATGTCCAGGTACAAAACAAGAGACGCTGTTAATCCAGGACAGGGTGGAAGCAAGTGCAGATGTTCAGAGACAAGAGCAGACTAGTAGTCCTGTTGTGATGGAAAAAGAGAGTCAAGAGACAACTCCAAAGAAAGATCCCCCTCCTGTCATGAAGAAACCCCTGACAGTACTGCACAGAGAAGAATTAGTGTCGACAGAGCAGTCAGTTGAGAGACAGCAAAAGGAAATGTGTAGCAGTGCCACGATAGAAGTTAATTTACCAGTTGAGAACCCTACAACCTCTTCACAGAATGGTGTTACGGTTGTAGTTGATAAGTGCGAGGGTGAGGTAGACATAAGTGAAGCCCCATCCATGCAGACACTTTCTGTAGATGTCCCTAAAATGAATAAGGCCTCGCCACCACCTACCCCTCCACCTGCCTACCAACCTACGCCTCCTCTTTCAAGAAGGACACCTCCCTCATCAGTATCTGTGCCACCTGATGAATTACAGAGGGTACAGGAGGAGGAGATCCACGTCGTAGAGTCTTGCTGGCCACCTCCTCCGCCTCCTTTAGAAGGGGACTCAGTCTTTGATGGGGGGGATGAGATAGACTTTCCTCCTCCTCCTCCACCCTTCATGGCCGATAGTGTGCCAGATGTGATGTTGAACAGTTGTACCACAGAAATGGCTGTTCCAAACAGACCGACTGTGGCACTACAGGAAGTTGAAGAGGCAATTAAGGACTCAAGTGAAGCTGAGACACCCTTACATGGACAAAATTCAGACTTGCCCTCTTCTGTTACACAAACAGTAGTACATGATAACAAACCGGAAGTTGTCATGCACGTTTCAAAAGCTAATACTGATGGGAGTTCTTGCACACCAGTGCAGAATGTTTCTTCTGTTTCAGACAATGTCCTACCTCCACCAATGGAAGGGCCTCCTTTACCACCTATGACTAGAGAAGATAACCCATCATCAGTCTCTGCTTTAGCTTCTCCCTGCAGTTTCCTGAAGCAAGACTCTCTGAAAGTTGAAGCTCAGTTTCCCTCTGAGCCTCCTGTCAGTGCCCAACTTCCACCTCCAATTGCTGCCCCAGCAGCACCCCCTCTACCAGTAGAGAACTTAACCCCTGGGGTTAATTTCAGAAGGCAGCCCAGTATAGCAAACAGAGACAACAGGAGCAAGGAGCTCCTTGCCCGCCACAAAAGTGCACCCATTCCTAAAGAGGATGCAAACATACCTCTTGTCACCCCCTCCTTACTTCAGATGGTTCGCCTCAGATCAGTCAACATGGTTGAAGATCAGGTGAAAGCTCCCTCTGAGGACAAGTCAACCAATGAGGGAGCTCCAGTTCAGGAACATTGCCCAGTCTCAATGCCAGGACCTCATAACACCCCACAAAAGCCCATCCGCAAGTCCCTGTCTCTAAAATCTCCACCTCAGACAGTGAAAGCATCATCTGTGACACTAAACACCCCTTCCATGCGCTTACAAGAAGCCATACGTATGAAAACTGCAGCAATGTCTTCAAGAGATGGTCTCCCATCCCGACTCGGTATGAGATCATCCGCGTACAGTTGCGTCAGTGAACCAGGGGCTCTGTCCTTGAAATCACCTGAAGGATCTGACATGCACAAGTCCCCAGCCTCTACCGCCAGCTTTATCTTCTCTAGGAGCACAAAAAAGGTTGTCATAGAGACTGCGGCTGCCTCCTCTCCTGAAGCTCAAGCAAGTCTGAAGCAAAACTTGGCGGCTGAACTCATGCAGTTTTCTGACCAATCAAATGCTGCTGCTTTCTCCAATGGCGGGGTGAAGTCTGACAGAGTTCCTCCACCAGTAGCTAGAAAACCATCCCACAGCAGCATCAGTCCTTCTCAGAGTCTTCCTGCTTGTTCAACAAAGATGGATTTCAGTGTTGATGGAAACGGCGCGATTGGAGCAGTACAACATACGAGGGCAGTAACACCTCCTGAGACAACAAGTAAGAGCAGCAACATTATTTGTGTTTGTTATTTTCAGTCATTGTCTTTGTTAAAGTCTGAGTACTTGTAAAAAGCTGATTCAGTGCTTCCATAGATCAATAACGTGCTGCTCTCGTCATGAAAAGGCAGAATGCAAATTCTAGCATTACACTGAACAGCTAGGTGGTTTAACGGTGCTTTAGGGAACATATTTTTGGCTCTTCATACAACAGAGAAAACTGCACACAAACACAATAGAGATTCTGCTGACTTCTCTAGAGCTTTTTCCAGTCAGATGTGCAAGCATGTGCTTCAATCAGGCATAAGCTAAAGCTCATGATCATGTCTTAGAAAGTGAATTAGATTAGGACAGAATACTCATTACATGTGTTCCTGTAACTGTATTATGGTGATGCCATAATGTCTAACCTCTTCTTGTCTTCCCCTTCTAGCTACAAGAGTGACAGCGGACACAATTGAAACACTGTTTTGAAAGAGCTTTGTGGTGATTCACAAAGGACAAAGCTCATGAAAGAAGAACAAGCAAAGACCACAAACAAGTAAAAGGACAACATATTGCAAAGACTGACATTAATTAATGAGACACTGAACTCAACTATCTGAGTGTTGTGTGTTAAGTCTTCTCCAAAAGCCTTAGCCTGTAATGGCCTTCCTACATATTTATGCAAAAAAACATGTAGCTCCCACTTTCTAATGATAGCTTTATTCTGGAGTATTTTTCTAAGCTATAGTTTCTCTCTTATTAAGGCCCCTCAGGATGAAATGGTGTACATTGGCTGAACTGTAAATATTTGGCTTGTAACAGATCGCCTCCCAGAGGCCGAATTAGGTAGTGGTCACTGCAGCTCAGAGAATAAGGATACATCTTAGCAAAGCATTTCTGTACAGAGATTTATTGTCTGTTAGGTCTTTTTTCCCCCCTCTTGTAATATAATGCATAATTCTCATGGGGATTCATGCAGTTGTCAGCAAATGCTGACAACCACATCCACTACAGAACTAATCAGCATTTTATCACTTTCTTTGCTTAGAGATCTGAGTAAAAACAAATTGTCATACTCATTTTCAGTCCTGCTTTTCACTGTGTGGATAGATATATGTGAAATAGTAGTTGAAAAAAAGGGATGCTGCATATTCACAAGAGGAAGATGTCAGTTTTTTCAGTTAGGACAGAGGCACTTTTGTAAAGCTACAGATGATAAACCGATAAGACTTACGAAAAGATTGCAGCAGCTGTTAAAATGTCAATTAGATGCTTCTACGGAATTTCTGTTTCTTGGGTATAGTAAAGCTCAACCCAACACATTCTGAGAAATATTTTTTAAAAACCAATAACACAAGTATCCTATTTATTTATGTGTGGTTGTTTCCACTAGTAGCACTGTCAATCACCTTTTCCTACCAAATATGAAATATTTAAGAATCTATTTCATCTAAAACCACTTTTAGGGCTGTGAAGATTGGCCCTGGATGATTGATACACTGGAGTAGACTTAGTTTGAGGTCAGTTTTTTTTATTAAATGTGAATTGATCTCTCTTTCTCCATATCTAAATCTTTGGCCCAAGTCTGTCTGGTGGAAAATCCAGCTCATCACTATTTGCACAAAATGCTTTCCCCAGCAAAATCATTGGTGAGTGAATTATACTGACTCTTCATGGGTCAGAAATAGACATTTTGATGATGATAAAGAATACGTATGTACAGTTATTACTTCTATAAATAAAATTTAAGTGTATTAAAAATGCTGTTTGCTTCATTCATTCTTTCCAGATGTAGTAAACATCTAGTTGCCAAATGCTGTTACTTACCAATTGTTTTACGTGTTTCTATCAACCAACACAAAAATATTTTATTCCTGCAGACCACAGAATTTATCCAGCGTTTATTTCATATTAGAGATGATGCATTATTTGATTATGACAGTTAATGTTTGAATATTGATTTCTGTACAACACTATGTCCCAATGCAACCGTCCTATACTACAAGGCCTATTGATCCTTATACACATCGAATGTCTGTCCAGGAAACCATTGTGATGAAATTTGGCACATTGGCTACCACTGACATTTACTGTGAAGGCAAACAACAGTGTGATTTTAACCAGGAAAAGTACTGACACATTCATTCCCTTTTTAAGACACCTGAGATATTACTTATCAGTTACTTCCAGGAATGCGTCAACCAGTACAGCAACATTTAAAAATGCAGACAATGTGTCACATTTGTAGAGTTAAGTGTGTTAATAACACAGTACAATGCCTGGTAAATAAACAACAGTAATGAATCATAGTGGGTCACATGTCTTTGCAATTACAGTTTCAATGTTTATATAATATTTGTTGTGATTGGCTCTTGATTTTAGGAATTACATATTTTTTCCTAATAAAGTCAAAGCAATTTAAACCAATTTGTGTAAACCAGTCCAAAGCATCTCAGACTTTCTGCATTAATGTCCCATCATTCTCCAAGAATCATCCCGATGAAGTTTGACCATCATTGCCATGGCAACTTGTTGATGAAAGCATTTTTGTTGTAATGTGGCCGGCAGGAGCAGCTTCAGTGGTGAAGGTCATGTCTGTGAGTATTTAACTGATGTTGCCTCCTTTCAGTGTCTTACATGTGATCTGTCCTAGTTTGGTCATCAGATGCTTGTCTTTCCACTGAGCTACACACTCGTCTGATATCTTCAGGTCCACCTGGGAGAGGACAGATAAAATATTAAATCATCGGGTACATGAAGCATATTCTCCTACAAGATTTTATTCCAATATGTCATTATTCTATTTTAGAAAAATGTTACCGACTAAAATTAGAGATCAGATTACAACAGTAGAATAACAGTAAAACCTGGCTGAAACATACCTGTAGTTTCTCCCACACCTTCTTCTTTGGGTTGAGTCTGTCATCTGGTTTGCCCGTCTCATACCCCTCCACGAAGACCCGTTCCCCTGGCGATGACCCCTCTGGAGGGTCCAGAGGCTCCACCCTCCTGGGCTCCCCTTCACTAGAAATCAGCCAAACACAGAGAGTAGAAGGATTAACGCAGGAAACAGAGATGTGTCGTGTGTGTATTTGCTTGAGCAAAACAGAAATTACACTCACATGGAGGCACACAGCAGCATGGCTTGAGATTCAATCCCACGCATCTTCTGGGGTTTCAGATTACACAGCACCAACACATTTCTGTCCTGTAGGTCCTCCTGTGAAATATAGGCCACCAGTCCGCTGACTACCGTCCTTGGCTCTGCCTCTCCCACATCAATCTTCTCCAGGTACAGCGAATCGGCGTCTGGATGCTGGAAGGTTGGGCAGCAAAGAAAGGCATGGATCACAAAGGTGCCTTTGTCAATGTTCAAATTTTCAGGAGATCTAATTAAACACATCTTTAAAGAGTTAATGTGAGGGACAAATTCTTTTCTGATGCAAAGGACCTGCAGCTTAACAGTTGAGTAATGTATTGACGTCCTACCTTGTCCACACTGATGATCTTGCCCACCCGGATGTCCAGTCTGGAGGGTGCCAGCTCATCGTCCTGTCCACCTCCTCCACCTCCTCCTGCCTTGCCACCCTTTCCTGCTCCTTCTGATCATACATACACAAAAATGATGGTAAATCTCCTCATGAAGCTAGTTGACATCCCATTAAAATGTAGACCTTGTTACGCACAGTGAGGACTGGGTAAAATACTGACTCTTTGAGGGGTCGGGGTAGGCAGAGTTGGTGAGTTTGCGGAGCTCAGGCGACTCAAACTTCTTTCTGATTGGATCCAGCAGTTGGTTGAGTGCTGCTTCCACCGAGGCCTTCAGGTCTCCAGGGTGAATCGACTAACAAAGTGAGAGATTACCAACAGTCAGACTAGAACATGACAAGAAAAGGAGTTGTTTTAGCAGAACAACTACATCCTTGAGGTGCAAGGGTGTATTTTAAGCAGCAGTTTGAATCTAGAAATAAACCAGTGCACCTATAATTTACCTCCTCAGCAAAGTCCTTCTCCACCTCTTCAAACACAGTGTAGATTTTGTCTCCACCCCACTTGGGGTCTCTTTTGATGCAGAAATCTAAAACACACAGTCATCCAAAATGTCACCTATTTTTACATTCTGTTTACAAGTGGTGGGAAAAATCTGACGCCAAGATAAAGAAATTGAAGGCTGAGTTTTTACCTCCACGTAGAGGGAAGAGGACATATTTGACAAAGGAGAGGACTCCGTTGTTCTGGATGTTGCCTGGCTCACAGAAAGCCTTCTTCAGCTTCTTCTTCACGTCCTCTTTTGAGTCGAGTAAATCGATCTTTGACTCCTGCAGCCACAAACAGATAATGAATTGACAACTGGACACAAGCTGCAGAAATTAAATGTTAATACAAATGCAGACTTATTTATTTTTGATTTTCTCTAATAAATAATGTGTGTGAAAGCTTACTTCTTCTGAGGAGCTCATCTTGGCGCCTGTCAGTCCTGGTACCATCGGATTCATCAGATGGGCGCGCTTGGCATATCCAAGAGAGGGCAGGTACTGGAGACAAATGAAACGCTACAGTTACCCTCGTACACATGTCATTAGATTCTAATTCTTTGCAATGTGATTTACTTTTATTTTTGTCAAGACCATACACACAATGCACCTCCAAAATACCAAGATTCTCTAGTTCCAGTTTCTTATGTGAATATAATAAGTCCTCTATGATAGTAAACTGATTATCTTTGGGTTGTCGACTGTTGGTCGGGAGAAAACAAGAACTTTTAGGTTGCATCTTAAGCTTTATGAAACGGTGATCAACATTTTTCACCATTTTATAGACCAAGCAATTAATTGAGAAAATAATCAACAGATTAATTGATAATGAAAGTCATCGTTAGTTGAGACGCTAACGGTGTGTGTTGAAAATGAAAGAAAAAAAGATGTGTCAGTAATATAGAGAAGAGAGAGGGTTGAAATAAATGTGAAAAGATGCAGACTGATGGTACCTTCTCTGCCAGAGTGAAAATCTTTCTCTGGTCAACTCCTCCAAACTGGGCGTCCACCTTCAGGTACTCCTCATCCAGAGCCTGACGACGAAGACGAACCACATTTACAGCTCCAATAAACACGTAATGGCAAATACCGTTTCAAAGAAAACAGCTGTGACTGGTTCTAAAAATTGTATATATTTAAATGTCAGTTTGCACTCTGGATCATATCCCCCTGGTATCACATCTAAAACATCAGCTTTTACAAATGCTGCTGCTAATATAATCCATTATCAGACCTATGATGAGACACTCACTGAGATATTTTATAACACTGCTTAGTTTGGCAAGTTCTACACCTGCTGCTGGTACTAGTACAGTGTTATTACCTGTAGTCCAGGGTACAGCAGACCACTCAGCAGAGGATGCTCCACCTGTTTGACGACCTCAGCTCCAGCCTTCTTGGCGTCATGTTCTGTCACCATGGAGGACAGACGGTACACATCCAGAGTGTACTCTCTGACAGACATGAGAAGACAAGATTAAAGCATTGGATTGAGAGTCAAATTACTGCATATTATAGAATACATACTCTAAGTCTGCAAATGAATTCAGCTCAGACATACAACTGACCTGCTGAGCTGGTAATCAGTTCCTTTGACAAACTTGAGCTTGTCCAGAGGTACACCGATGCTTTCCAACATGGCCTTGATGACCTGTTCGTAGTACTTCACCCTTAATTCCAGCAGCTCCCAGGGAGCCTTCATGTTGTCTAGGTAGGCGTGCAGGTCTGCAAACAGAATAGTGACCTGAGGAAAAGACAAAAACAAATGAGCCACATGTAAGTAAAGCTTTGATTTGTTTGAATCTCAAACAAGGATGACAGAGGAACAAGCAAGACACTCAGTGAGATCAACATACCTCACATCCGGCCTTCAGAAAGTCTGCAATCTTGGACATGGGGACAAAGTAAGCAACATGAGGTTTTCCGGTGGTTGCTGTGCCCCAGTACACCTTCAGCTCCCTCTCCTGAAGAACCTGCTTCAGCTTCTCCTCTCCAAGGACCTCCTGCAATAAACACACACAACCAAGGATTCATGAGTCCAACCTACATGAGGGCTTTAGTCACTATGTGAGAGTGTGTGTGTGTGTGTGTGTGTGTGTGTGTGTGTGTGTGTGTGTGTCCCACCTGGAGGTTCCTTGTGATGAGGTTCAACTTTTCATCCGGGCTTAGCTGATCTGCCATGGCGCAGGGCCTTTTAACTGAGAGGACAGAAGTAAATTTTTAAAGTATTTTTTAAGAATAAAAAGCAGCAATTTCAAGAGATTCAAGAGAGCTTTATTTTGATTGTCTCTGACAACAAAAGAATTGATATCTAAATCAGAGATATAAATATAAACATATACGTGTACCAAACAGAAACCAACTATAAAACAAAACGGCCATTAAATAAAGGGGAAAAAAGAAAATACCATTACCTATAAATATCAAAATGCTGTAGTAGTTTGTAATGTTGCTGTTATTCATATAGCGTGACAACACGTCATGTTTAGAGCTGACTTAATTGTTTCCTGATAATCTTTCCAACACAAAATACGCCATTGTAGGCGGCGGCAAGCAGGAATCTATCCTAAAATATTACATTTGTAAAAAAAAAATTAACTACAGCTTAACTAAATGTGTATATGCCGAATTTACCAGGAGACCATATCTGTTGTTAAAACGTATTACTAGGCGTGTTGTAACTAAGAAAGTTGATTTAAACTGGATAAGCTGACTTTAGCTTGAAGTTAGTAATTCAGCAGCACAAAACAGGGAAGCTACCGGCTAACGTTTTTAAATTTAAATGCCCACTTCCCTCCATATGTCAACCACAGGCCATTCAGTCACTTTAACGATATGCTAATAATACGCTGCCCGGCTCGTTATTAACGTCACGCTAATAATGAATGAACTAGCTCAGCAGCTAACGACAAAACCATGTGCAGCTAACAGAAATCTAAGCTCCAAAGATGTTTCAGGTTGAAACCGCGGCATATTTACTGGCGACATTTTAAGTTTATCTAGCAGCAATATCAATACCACAAAGACAGATTTAACAACCTGCTGACTTACCTCAAAAGCTGACTTCTTACAGAGAGGAGCGTGTGAGAGAAGCCGGCCTGTCAGTGTGTTGCATCAGCGGTTAGCTTCAGCTCTGCTATCGACTCACGTAGACTTCAGAAGGGGAAAGCAATCGAGTGCAGAACAGATGATGTTTCTTTCCAAGGGAGTAAAATATTTACTGAATATAATGATTTCTAATGCTGGCAAGCACAGAGGGCAGTATCAGGTAATTATTGAGTGTGACAGGCAGGTGAGAACAATTATTTTATTATTAAAATGTGTCAGAAGTAGTGAGATCTATGTGCTCATAATGAATTGACTTTACTTTTCCTCTCAGCAAGGCCTGAGTAATTTATTAGTACTAGTATTTATTAAAAAAACATGTTGAACCCCTACAGACCTTCACAGCATGCACACACACACACACACACACACACACACACGCACACACACACACACACACACACACACCTCGACCTGCATTGTGTATGTATGTATGTGCCCTGTTCCCATTAAGAACAGTGCACACAACAGACAATATGATTCAGTTAGACACCAAGAGACCCAGACACCCTGTGTTAATTTGATAAAGCGTGACATTTTGTAAATATGCATTCACTGTGACCACAATATAAACATAATAATGGTGTTAAAGCATTTTGACACAAGACTCCGCCGAATAACAGGGCCACAAGAACAGGTGATAATGTAGGGTCTGCCTATGTTTATATTGATTATTATTGATGCAAATTCAAATAAAAAAAATCAGTTAAATTCATATATGTGCAGCTAACTGACACACAACTGCTCCACAGCCATCTGCCATCTGCCTCTCAGGCTTCTAACAATAATTCTTTCATTTATTCATTCATTCAACCTTTATTTAGACTTGGAAATATATTGAGATAGAGACCTCATTTACAATATATACAACACATCCTAGGCACCAAGAAACACAGATCAGATACTTGGATAAAAATGTTGATAAAAAAAGTAAAAGTAACTTTTAAAAAAAGTAAAATTTTAACATGTTAAAACTTTAGGAATAAATAAAGCAATTAAAATGTACAGCAAATTAAATGAAATAAAGGTAAAGTGAAAAAAATAAACAAACAAAAATGGTTTTTGACCATGTTTTATTATATTATAATGAAGTTATCTGGATGCCTAAATCACCATCAGTTGACAGCTTACAGGACAGAGGATGCATCTAAGAGAGATAATGTTATAAAACAAAAGGTGTAGGTTCTTGTCAATGTCCACCCAGTCAGGGGTAAGAGTCTACATTTGATGGGAGGTTTTAGGGTCAGAATTCAGGCTCCAGGTGGGGGAGCCAAACTTCCGGATACAAAAGTTGTTGGGCAGCATTTTGATACCGACAAATATTTGTGTAATACTTGCAGAGTTAGTACTTACACAGTATGTAGCAAGAAAGACCTCCCAAAGTTGAACATTCACCATGCACTGATTATCTTCTCTGTGCTTGCAGTTGAATGTGAGTTTGAATGTCACCATTAAGTTTAAAGTCCACCTCCACTTCAAAATGTGTTTTTCTTCTGGTTCCTATTGGATATACGTGCAAAATTTGTTTTCACATTCATCTGCTGAAAGTGGAAAGTTTCTCTGTGCTCAACTTAAATCTGATTTTCAAGAGTGGGGTTATGAGCATGATTTGTGACATCACAACTAGTTTGTAAGCTGATAGTGGTCCAGTATGCAACTTACACATGTGTGATGTGGAAACTTGAGCCCTTCGGTGCACAAACACTGAGAACTTACTTTACAGTGAAGTAGGAGACATTTTATATCAATCAAATTTTTGAAATGAACAATTTTTGCATATTCATAGATTCTGGATTTTTCAAAGAGGGAGAAAAAGTGGATGTCATTTCAAGTATTTGAATGACGTAACTGGACATTTTTTTGTGGAAAACCATATTAGACATATTATGATTCCAAGCAGATTATTTTTATATACCTAACAACATGTCTAGAGGTGATCTTTAAGCAATTATCAACTCAAATGTATGAAAGCTAAAAATCTGGTTTATGATGTGTAGACAAGTATCATAAGATACATAATTTGCTCTGTAAATGCAATGAAGCAAGAGCATCTTTTAATGCTGCAAAGAATCTGTGGCTGAATGTTGCTACACTCAGAAAACAACTAAAATCCCAACCTAAACACTAATGAACGGATGTGATAGATTATTTAATTTATGTTTCTCAAGTGAACTGTGTCATGATTTGAAACACACATATATATATATATATATATATATATTCATTCTTTTGATGAAATGTGTGACTATAAACTGTAAAACAGGAATAACAGCAGTAGTGTAGTGTTTGTCAGTCACGTTAACTACACATTCTTTTTTTAATTAACAAACCCTCACACTAGATGGCAGTAGTGGACCATGAATACCCACTGCGTCACCGTGTTTAGCAGGCTGTAAGGTAGTGACGTAGGGTGGTATGATGGGTATGATGTATGTAAACACTTGATTTATGCCTTTAACAAAAACTTATTCATAGCATGTCTATGTGTGTGTGTTTGGTGGGTAAATCCAGTTACACAAATGAGTCAGTTTTGTGAATGAATCTGCTTTTTTCCAAAGGTCATGTCAAGTATGGGCCTGTTTCATTTATCTTTTTTATGTTTTATGTTTTCAAACCTGCTGAAATTTTAAGTATTACAGCTCAAATACTTTTTGAATAGTTTCTGATGAGCGGAAGAACACATGTTTTAAAGAAGATAAAGCCTCTTAAAACATGAGACTTAGAAGGAAATCCTCATGTTTCTTCATGTGTGGCTAATTATTCACATGCTGCATGTGTGATATTAAAGTATATCAATAAAACATATAAAAATATCTATAATTTAAATGGTGCTTAAATTGGCTTATGCTTGTGACATATTTTAAGTAAGAAATGTTATGACGACTTGTTCACAGTACACTTATCAATTAGTATTTATTAACATCTCTTCAATCTCAACGTTTTTTCCTTAAATAACTACAGTACAGTGTACATAAGTTCATTTCACTTGCAACCACAAATATCAAAGATATTTACACGTTTACGTACAATATATACATATGCACAGGAGGCATGTACACAAGGCGTCTGTGTGTCCCTGTCTTTTAAAGCTCACACATTTGGCTACAGCCTCAAGAGTCAAGAGGGACGTTCGCTGACAGATCCAACAAAAGACAAAACAATGAAAATAAAACAGGACGAGATTTACAGGATGTACAATTATTACAGGTTTAGTGGGTGACAATGGCACAGTGTGGGCCTCTACTAGTGATGTGAAAAATCTTAGAACAAAACTTTAAAAAAAAGAAGAAAAAAAAAGAGGATGAAACAACACTTTTCACATCGGTTTCCCAGTTGTCAGAAACAACACGTCGAAGATGTAGCAGTATGTATAACATATGAAATTGAATGTACACATTTCCATATCAATGGATATGAACGATGTCAATCCTCATTTTTATAACAGGGATTGAGATGATCATAAAGCATCTTGGTTGTTCCTTCAATTTACACACTTATGTACAAAAAAAAAAAAAAAAAACATTCAGGAAGACTACAACATGTACACTTTCCCATCTTTCAACCTTTTTTTTTTTGACAATTATGAGCTTCCCTTTTTGAATGCATATGGAGCAAAGACATCAGCGATGGCAACATGCATTAAAAGGCGTGTGAATGTTTTAAAATTTGACCCATTTGCCTCATTGTGAAATGGATAATTCTGTGAGGACAACCTTACAGGCCTTAAATAGATTTAAATACTGCAAGAAGTATGACTTACCAGGAATTCAAAAACAGTAAAATCAAAACTAATAAATACTTAAATAATGATATCGCTAAATTAGTCCTGGCTGTAGTCACTGTTTTGCTTGGTATTGTGTCAATGTAAGCATTTAGAGGAAAGGTTTTCCTGTCTATAGTCGCTGTCCTATAAATAATGTAATTGATGGATAAACATTGCAGTTATCTGTGCAAACTAACAGCTTTTACTATTGTAGTGGTTTCAGTATAACGGTGGAGAAATAAAAAGAGCCCTTCAGAGCACTGCTGTTACCGTTTTGGCCATTTGTTCCAACATCATTATTACTCCCTCTTTCTAGAAAAGCCAGTAGGATGGGGATGAGGTGGAAACAATCTGGCTGCTTTTAGTAAACTATGAGGAGAAATTGTAAAAAGTACAAAACACATTTAAACATATTCAAAGTACATACCAAGACAATGACTCAAGAGCAAGAGACTGACTCAAGTTACAGTTTGTCAGTCTGGAAATTTTCTCCCCAAAAATGGAGCTGAAATTAAGGCATTATCGCTATTTGTTCAAGTTTCACATGATGTTGACAGAACTATAATGCTGTTTTTAGCGCAGTGCTCATGGTCATTAGTGCTTGACGTACGTATAAGGATGGGAACTGTTCAGCTCCAGCGAGTAGCACCAACAAATGGCAGCGTGGAGTAAACACGTCCCCTGCTCCCATCACATTTCACGGTTTTGTGCAATTTCAACTGAGACCAACCTTTAAAAAAAAAAAAAAAAGTTTTTTCTGCAGTACTCAAAAGTAGCACGTTGTACAAAAAGTAAGGCTTTTGAGATCTGACTGAAAGAAGAGAGTGAACATCATGCTGGGAAAATGTCACCAACACAAAGGCTAGGATATCAGTCTCTAGAAAGGCCTCAGTGTGGCTGAAGCGGCGACACTTCTGAACCAATCAGGTTTTGTAGACGTTGAACAGCAGCAATGTGATTGGACAAGGCAGTGTCTGTATGATCCGACAGGCTCAGGTCCGTTGGTCCCGCCCAGTGCAAAATGCCAGTCGATCACTCGATTGGTCCGTGGGTCTGTAAAATGTGCTAGATCATGTTGGCCAGTTCTGTCGAGTCTGTTTCAGAATCTGCCTCGTTGTCCCTGCGAGAAAATAAAGAGTGTCTTCAGTTGGAGTTCTGCTTCACCGACATGCAAACACAAAACGCGTGATTTTTAAATCCACAGCCTTACCTCTGTTCCTGTAGTAATTTGCGGTTGCCTTGCCTCCTCTCCTCATCGATTGGATAAGAGTATAATATGATGAGGCCGATTATGATGAGAGCTATGGGGGCAGCGGAAACCAGTATTTTCAAGGTTATATCCACTTCCACTGGTTGGGTGCAACCTCGACTGATGTAGCCTGCAAAACTAAAGAAGGAAAAAATATATAGTTATGGAACTGAAAACACTTGGAGAGTAACAGATTTCACATCTTTATACATTGTAGAACATTCATATTTACAGAATCTGAGTTGTACAGATACAACTTCCCACCAAATCACTGATCAAAGGCCAACAGACTGCTGTGAACTCCGTCATGTGATGCATGCATGCACACTACAGACTTACTGTACTTAATCAAATGAAAGTTAAAGGATTTCCTTGCTTTGATAAGGGATTAGGGTGCTTGGAGATTTGGATTAGCCTCATTCATGACTTTTCTTTATTGTGTCCTGAAAAAAACTTGATGAAAAGACCTACAAAACATTCTTAACTTACTCTAAACTGAGAGTGGAGATGCCAAGGGAGACTCCAGAGGCAAACTTGGTGAAGAAGACATAGAAGGAATAGAAGAGGGCCTCGTGGCCAGTGGATTCAGGGTTCTGCACTTGGAAATCGTCGACAACATCAGGCAGCATAGACCTGACGAGACGAAAAAAGTTTCAGTCAGAAATGTTTTTCTTTAACTTGTGCACAGAATTGAAGTATTTAAGAATGTAAAGTCCACAAAGGGTCAAGCAGGTGTCTCACCAGGGCAGCAGGAAGGCTGCGGCCACTCCAACCCCAGCAGCGAAGGAGACAATGTAGGTGACAATCAGGTTACTCTTCAAACACACCACCAGGATCATGAAGGGAACCACAGACTGGAAAGAACAGAAAGACATTAGACCACTAATGCACACAAAATCAGCTGTCCTTCAGAGATTCACTTCCCACTAGAGCCACTTCCCTACAACTCACAGAGAATCACTTAATTCCTGTCAGTCTTACAGACTTCTCATGACTTAGAAGTGGTGTGTGGACGTGTCTGCGGGCCTTACCAAGGTGCCAGCGTAAACCGCCGTCTTTTTCCCAAAGCGAGTCAGAAACCACTGCCAGAAGGGGATGGCCAAAGTAGCGGAGAGCTGAGGGGGGAAAAACATTAAAGTCTGGTTAACCACCTGTTTTCTCTTGACACACAGAAATATTCCACACAGGGTCCACTATTACAGGTTAATGTTATTTTGCTGAAGCAAAGGATGACCCTCTGTGTTGTGTTACATAATAGTAAACAAGCATGAAATTAGACGCATTCTCAAAATGCTTCAGCTTCCATATGGGTTTGAAAACACTTGAAAGCGTGGTGATGCAGACGCACATTTGACCTCTCGTGTCTGCCAAACACAACACAGTGAAGACAGAAGACAATGTGGCATCCGCCGCTCTTCCCAGAGCAAATCTGAGCTCAATGTGATGCAATAATCCGCAGGGGTCATCCTTTGACTCTACAGGGGGACGGAGGACTCACTCAGATCAGTGTGACCTCTGACCCTTCTGTGTTTGACTAAAGTAAAGACAACACAATCCTGGTGCAACAGTATTTTTCTACCTTCTCAAATGCATATGAATGAAAGGTTACGCTCCCAGAGATAGACCACAGACACACCTCTCCTGTCTGGCTGCACAGTCATCTGTGTTAGTCTGTCTGTTAGTCTGTCTCACTTTCTGTTGTGGCTTTGCGCCATTTTATGTGGTTTCTCACTACGAGTAAAGAATCTCCTTTGTATTTCCATGCATAAGTGTGTCTGTGCGCACGCTTGAACGGAGTCTAAACTTCACCAGTAAACGCACGAGTGTCACAGACACCAACATCCACTTATCAGTCAATACCACTTATATATACAGTTTATCTTCTTTGCAGACATCATAAAACATGTTTTCTACAGCTGACCTACAATGTATTCGGTAGTGAAACGTGTCTACTCCTCTCCCATAAAACCGTCCGGCCCAATTAGTTAATTTGCAGTTCAGCGGCAAAACTGGAGTACAATGTACTACACAGCATGCTTTTTGCAACGTGCATCACATTAGCAAGAAGCACAGACAAGGCTCTTTTTGTTTGTTGCCATTTGATGAACTCTCACTGCTCTCACACAATGTTTCATGTCATCTGAACATTACTGTGCTCATCAAGTAACTGGCAAGCAGTCAGAGTTGTAAGATTGGGTTTCAGGCTTTATTGTCATTTCTCAACGCTCATACATTGAAATGAAATTAATCCTCTGCATTTGACCCATCCTATACAGCAGGAGCAGTGGGCAGCCGCGGTGGGCGCATGAGGACAAGCTCAAGTTCTTTTTGCCGGTGCCAAGGGTCATGGGCACTTATAGAAGTATTAACCTAACACATGTCTTTGATGGTGGGAGCAATCCAGAGCACCAAGCAGAAACCCATGCAAACATGGAGATAACATGCAAACTCCAAACAGGTTTGAACCCAGGACCTTCTTGCTGTGAGGCAACAATGATAACCACTGAGCGCCTATATGATGTTTCATTTGTTTAACTTTATCTTTGTGTTCTAATAAGATCTGACATCTCCTCAGATTACTGAAGGTGAGGATTAGGATAAAAAATGATGGATAACCTCATAAGGAGCCATTTCTCTCAAAGCTTAATGTGTTGAAGCTTCTAAAAAAGTCATTTCACTAAATAAATGTACTTTAAAAAAAAAAAAGGTGGCCTCCTTGGCTCTATAATCCTTTCCATAAAGTAAAGGATCAAAGCATGTAATCTTTTCAACCTCTCTAACCTGTACTTTCTCACCCTGTACAGTTCTGCTGTGCGTGCTACTGTAGGCACATCTGTGAATTAATTGGGTTTGAAACCTGTCAGGACCTGACGGTTGAGTGGCTCTTAGATATGAGAAACTTCTCTCTGGATACAGGTTTATACAAAAAAAGGGAGGCCAAGAGAGATAACGGAATGAGATGAGTTTTCTTGTAGCCAAGTGTTGCGGTGGCTTCCTCACTGTCTGTGGGAATGGGATGGCATTCAGGGAGACCGGTCACACATCATGGAAATGGGCAGCCAGCAGACACTGTTCTCTAATGGAGAACAGACTGGCCTTGTTACTGAAGACAATTTATGTGTTCGTCCTAGGAGGGAAGCTTTTGTCTGCACTCTGAAGCTAATGGCTTAACTTATTCCACTGAAATGGGCTGCTCGGGGTTTCGTATGCGTTGCTATGGCAACGGTGCACCTATCTGCGTGTCTGAAAATGTCACCTGTGTGTGTACTCACCATGATGACCAGCAGAATATTCTGGAAGTCGTTTCTGAAGCCTAGTGTGGAGCTGCAGAACAGAGCAAAGTTTCCCTCTAGGAGCTGCAGAAAGAAGAAGAAGAAACTCAGTCAAATTTTATAACACGCAAACACACACACACACACACACACACACACACACACACACACACACCAGGCAACCTGGCAGGCGTAAAGTAAACTCGGGTTAGGAGGAAACCAGCAAGAGACTTCCAACAAATCAGAAAAAACAAACACAAGACAGACCTCTGGAAGAGTATTCTTGCCCAAAAACAGCAAACAGATTGACAAACTGCATGTCCTGCGAGTCTGTAATATAAGTGTGTGTGTCTCTATACGCACCATGAAAGCTAGTGAGGTAAAGAGGAAGACCATGACCAGTTTGGCATAAGGTCCATGCCCCATCACCAGCTTAATCCCCTGGAAGAAACCCATGGGCTCTGACCTGAGACGGGAAGAATCTGGGAGGAGGAGAAAATGGGAAAAAAAATGAAATAATGATACAAAATGACATCCACTTGAATACATTTTTATCTCTTATTCCTTATGGTGTGCACCCCCCACCGATACCCCGCCCCCGATTCGTTTTACATGAGGAGCTGTTTTTCACGCTCTGCACAAAACGCATCTATATGATTCATCGCCGGTCACGAGGTTTCTAATTTAACTAAAGCCACGCCACACGCTATCAGCCCACTGTCACACCATCACATGCAGCTAGAACTGTGCGTCCCCATTGGCCTAGACTACAAACATCGATGACAGATCTACCACATCAAAGACTTGTTAATCTGTGTCAAATCAGGAAGCTTAACTTGAGAAACTGAAACTTTTTGGGGGGATGTTTAACAGTATTTCTGGTCATAAAACTTTCCCACCCAAAATATTGTTTTATTTAGTAATAATTCAAACAAAAGAATGTAAGGAGCTGTTTTTATGTGATATTTGATGATACATAAAAAGGTAAGGTGATTTCCCATTGTATTCAACATGTTTTCCCTCTGATGATGCAAATTAAAAGAGTGGAGAATGGCAGCTACGTTGCAGGATGGCAGCGCTTCGATTGAGATGTGAACTCTTACCTTTTTGTTCTCTCACGCCGAAGAAAAGAATGATGGCACAGAGGACATAGATTGAGCAGATAACACCGGAGGAAATCATGTAGGCCGTTTTCTGCCAGGGGAGGAATGAGAGAAGAAAGGGACAGTTAGCAAAAAACAAAAAACCCCCCAAAAATGAATTTTACTTCTACCTTGTTCAATCAGTACTTGTGTAAGTAATAAATACAAGTGTGTTTACCGTGTGGTCCAGGGAGATGACAGGTTCACTGTTGTTGAGATCGGCAGACTCGGTGGAGTTGATCTGATCTAGTAAGATGTCGCCGGGTCCTGGGAGGCACGGTGCGTTGGCCATCCCCACAATCTGACCCTGGATGGCTGTACCGAGCACGGTGCCAAGAACCTCCACCGTCATCCCTGATTGGAGGACAGATCAGAAATGTTTAGTTAGGGGGTGATACACTCGACTTTTTTGTTTTCCTTCCCAGGAGATTCAGGATATGATACTCACTGTATGCGGTGGCCGAGTCCCTTTCTTTCTGCTCCGAGCTGATGAACATGGTGAGGGCAGAGTACGGCACATGGAAGCACTAATGCCAAAGGGAAAAAAAAAAAAAAAAAAAAGGAAAAAAGTGAGAAAAATTTAACAAGACACAGCTTTTCAATTCACTTTTTGGTCATGCAGAGACTTTGGAACATTTCGCTTTTACAAAATGTTCTGCATCTATTTTGGGAATATTGCTACAATATGTGTTGATCAAGAAGCTTAAAAACAAAAAAAAGGAAACATCAGGTTACTTAATTTTAGCACCATGACAACCTTTGTTGTTATACAATAAGTCATTGAGGGGGTGAAAGGGTGTAACATTGTTCCTCTGAATTGCACGGGGAAATCAATGTTTTCCATGACCCTGTATATCAAGTATTGCATCAGGTGTGTGTGTGTGTGTGTGTGTGTGTGTGTGTGTGTGTGTGTGTGTAATACTCACAGTTTGAAGGGACTGGAAGAGGCAGTAGAAGAAAAGGTACCAGATGACTTTGCCGTCCTCAAAGGGAGGAACGTACCATATGAGAAAATAGGAAAGCACAGCCAGAGGGGTTGAGAGCAGGATCCTACAGATGGACAGGATGGATAGAGAGGGGAAGGGGGATAGTGGGGTTGAGGGGGGGAACAACAACAACAACAAGAGTGGATGAACACGTGATCTTAACCGAGCGTGAAACACTCTAAACTCTGTAAACAACTAGCAGCCTTTATGAAAAGAGGGGGCCACTCATTACATAACAAACTGTAGCCATTCAAGTGTGTCTTTCATTTAATTTGTGCCAAACTCTCCCCAGCTCGGCACTGTTTGGTGACTGTTGTTATCAGGGACATAGTGTTCCCGCTGAACATGAAACAGGTTGAGCTTGAAGTATATCTGGGTCTGAGGTTCATTTGAGGACATCTCACTGTGGAATGCTGCTGAACAAAACCAAACTTGTCTTTTGACTGAATTGAATTCAGTTGCTCTGAAATTGTATTTGATCCTCACCGAAAATTCAAATCTCTATATATTATCTATTATTATATATCTCTATACTTCCACATTCGGTTCTCGCAATTCGGTTTCAGCTCATGCAAATCGGTTTGAGTTCACTGAGACACATATCTGGTCGTTGAGGAAGAGCGATGATGTTCAGATTCAGTTTTTTTAATGCAATTATTCAAGTTAAACAATCCAAACTAAAATAAAAATGATTCAAATTCAGTTTCTAGTGATACACTTCTGCCTATAAAAACACCCTCTGTTACATAAATGACGGTTCAATGAGGCAACTGTATGTGTGTGAGTGTAGAAAAAGGGTGTTCCAATGTTCAAATCTATGCTCAAATGAGAACATAGTGTTTCAGTTTTGTTAACACATCCGTGCCATCCTGCCCTCCTCCTCAGCTGTTTAACATCCCGTATATACACACCATGAGGTCATTTTATGAGGAAATGATGGAGAATTCCTGCCAGAGTTGAATTCCTTCTGTCACTTCCTCTCACTGTTCGCCTATTTCCTATGGTCAGATCAACAACATCCAATCAGACACCAGATTGAGTCAACCACACCACCGGAAATAAGAATCTTGCTTGTGGAACAGGAAACATGTCAGGGTATCCTGCTTACCTACGCTCGAACAGAAATGTGATTCATCCTTTACCAGACAGGATATGAACTCATCACAGTAGACCACAAGCAAAAGCTTGCCATGACACACATATATATATATATATATATATACACACACACAGTGATGCAATTTCTAGCCATCGCAGTGGCTGATATCCAATCAAAGCGCTAAGCAGCTTCACTTCAGAATCACCACGAATCAACTTAAGCCGACAAACTCTGATGTACAGGACGGACATCAGGGAAATGTCAAGAGAAGCAATGTTCAGCAGGCTCTCTCACGCATGTGATCTGATTAAATGTACTCTTGTGTGAAGTCACTGTGGGGGTGTGCAGGAGCAGATGTTTTTATCAAGACCTGAAATGACAGGACATTTGAGAATTGACTTCCTTCGCGCCACATGAGACAAACACCTACGAAATTAGGCGAGGCGCTTCCTTAAAATTTCATTCGGACATCCTATCATAAAAATGAAAGGGGCTGTGATGGCAAAACACAAGACTGAATCTCTTAAAGTTTTACAAGTTTCCTTTTGAAAAAGACTTTCTTAAACTTTCTTTTTCAGTGTAAGCTTTTCTTGAGCTTTACAAGGTTAAAACCAAAACTGGCACTGTGCTTGCAGAACTGCAGTTACACAGCAGGCCATATAAGTACTGGCCTGATGCCTCTCCTGGAATCAAATTTAAATCTGAAATAGCCATGCTGACTAGAGCAGGGTGATAAGTTAACTTAGCAGGTGACAGTCTGTAGTTTGGCACCTATCGACTGCAAAAACTTGTCTTACTGGCTGACAGTTATAAAAAAAAATTTTTTTTTATGCTTTTGGCAGCCATCATTGGGTTGGGGAGGTGAAACAGCTGCAGAGAGATAAAACCTGCCAAACACTGACTTTGAGGCCTTGGAGTCATATTTTCTTGCTTAAACAACTGCTTAAGAGATCAGAGAACATTAAAAAATATTCATATTAGGAAAAACAAAGAGTCAATATTTGCTGAAGTAATGATTCAAGCTGTTTGGATGCTAAACAGTCAGTGGAATTAATTTAAATGCATGTTTAAGAAATAGCAGGAAACCAGCAGCCCGTCATTAGTGACTGCTCCGGTAGCTCTGCGGCAACAGTGCAACTCATTCTGCTCTCGCTCTGCGGTGTGAACTGTAGTAACCTCCTGGATTCCTCAGCGAGTCTTAAAAAATCCTTTCCAGCCCTCATACTCGACAGCTGAGGCGCCATTGGCTCGTGTCGGTGGTGTGTTGTGGGCTGGACCAATGAGAAGCCAGTTTGACTCACGTCTCCCCTCCCCCGCTCCCTAAAACACAGAGCTTTTAAGATGGAGCTGCTTTGCCGCCTTTCTCCTGCTTCCTCTGCGCTCCCAGCTACCGCACTCATCATCTCCTCACATCTTTATGACCGAACTGACCATAATGTGACTGAACATGCCAATCATTCCTCCATCTCTCCTGCTCCTACAACCCCCCCACAACCACACCCTATCTCTAACAACAAATGGACAAGATGTATCTTGCATATCACAAGCAGCATCCAGCATTGACCCACTTTCTCGAGACTTTCATTCGAATGTCAGCAACTTGATGAAAATCACAATAATGATAAAGTAACCTAACCCCTCCAGCACATCCATAAAACTAAGTCTCATTAAGATGAATTTTATGCATAAACCAAATTATCAAAGTAGTATACAACATACATCATTTCAACTTTAGACTGTGCAATCAGAGAATACTAAAGAAATACATTTTTTGGATTAAAAAGTGAAGTTTTACAGTTACATCTATGACACTCAATATTCCAAACATAGCTAACATGTAGAAACCTTTAAAAACCATTTATACTGTGGTTGAAAAAGTCAACTCTGATGGCAAATTCATGATCATTTGGTTATAAATACATTTGCTCATATGTTACTGCCACAGTTTCAATTTGATTTCCAGAGAGGTACATTTATGGTACTGCTACCAAACAGGATGATCATTCCTTTGTGTTGTAAATTAATTAGGCAGGTCGCCCCACTGGAGGCACACCCAAAGGAGCATTTAACAGGAGAAACCGAGAACGACATCACACGACTGGGTTCATTTCCCAGTTGCGTCCCTTCTTGCACAAGCCGCACAGATTTCCTAAGCAATGTGGGAGATAAGATTATTTTAAAATCAAGCAGGTAGATGGGTAGATAAGCTCTCTGGATGAGGTCTTCAGTTCCTTGTGGCGCTCATAATGAAGCTGCCGTTTGAGAAATCTTGCCCTCATTCTCCTCTGTCACCTCATTGCCTTTTCCACTGGCCCGTCTCTGTCTTCCATGAACCCACAATGAGTACCTCATGTTCCCAACTATTGCAGAACAGTAGCTCTAAAACATCTTCTGTGTTGACAGGGGACTGGCAGCAACCTCTACAACCAGCTGCTCCCCCCTTGACATCCTACACCGAGCTTCACTTGCATAACGGCGTCATTCATACCCTCCTCGGACATCCACCTCCAGGAGGGTATGTAATTTTTGACAACTGTGGGACCACGTACAAGATAACTCAAGAGATAAACCCACGTACGTTGCTAAGATATTGAGAGGCGGGGATGTGGGGGGAGGGGATATAGGGGGTTAAAAAGAAAAGGGTCAGTAACCTTTTCCGTGAAAGAAGCCTGAAGCATCACAGGCCTCCCGCTCCCTCGCCCTGGCTGCTGCACACAGGCACCATTAACACGACGAGGGTGCAGGGCGAGTTCATTTTCCTCCGAGCAGTGAGGGTGTTTCACATAAATTGCACAGGTCAAATATGAGAGTGAATGTTTAATTTTGTACCCGTTCACAGTCGGAGTCCTCTTGAGGAATTTCTCATAAAAAAGGGAGAGGGCCGTTAAGATTTGCTCGCTCAGTAGCAGGCAGGAGCTATATTTATCAATACCATGCCAAAAGGCCATGCTGTGGGAAAGACCAGCACCTGCTGAACCCTCCTATATTTGTTTAGTAAAAAAAACCAAAAGCCTCAATGCCTTTACGATTTGGCTTTGGCATTTTCAGTGGAATATTTAATGGCCAGTATGCATAGCAGCACTTGGGGGTGGGTGTGTGTGTGTGTGTGTGTGAAAGAGAGAGAAAGGGAGGGGGGAGGGAGCTTGAATAGACATGTATACGCATGTGTAGGCAATGAGGAAATGGTATGGTAGTAATTGCATCAGCGCGACCCCCCTCTAGTAAAGATGACGCGGGTGATTCAAACAGCACAAAGCCCCGCCCCAAAACACTGACACGCTACAGCATACAGTTGGAAAACCTTCAGTCACACCTCTGACTCGCCAAGGCTGAAGTCAGTTCCCTGTGGAGTATTTCCAAAACCAAATACAGGACAACTGATTAAACAACTTTGGCACTTTATCTACAAGATGATGGATGTGGTTTGGTAGAGACCTAAACAATAGAGCCGGAGGAGGATGATACACCTGATAAAACTGCACAGATTCCCTTAAAAACAGCTCTAACATGTTGATCTTTTTGTTCTTCCAGCTGGGAACTAAACCTACCAGGGCAGCATGCGTCCGACACGTGTCCATGGGCTTCGGGAGACCAGGAAGCCCACCGTGGGGTCCGTTACCGCGTCCCAGGCTCGGCCCACAAACAAGATGATGGAGGCGTAGAAGGGATCCAACTGCCAAAAAAGGAGAAGATGCAAAGATTAGAATAGCTGCGACTGAACACGTACACAACTGACTAACATTATTTCCTAATGTTACAAGTAGCAGCACGTCCTGTGAATAGCATAATATAGTATCAGCATCTGCTCCAGGATGCCAGGAAATATGACAAATAAACTGACAAAATATACATATCCGGATGAACAGCTCACTCACTGAAAGCAGCTCTTTGATGAAAGGGTGTGTAGCTTTGACGCAACAATGAGTAGTTTCTTTTTTTAGCAATTCATATATTATTGACATTTAGCATCAAACATTTCCACAAGATGTATTTCAGATACTCTAAGTATACATCATATATTCACGTTTGTCACCAATCTCAAAACAGTACTTTTCAGAAGAACACACAGACAAAAGAAAAAAAAAACAAACTGTGAACGATTAGGGAGTGATCTTTTCTTTGCTGATCTTTCAGCATTTCCTAAGAAAATAGTCAAAAGGCAGCATGTTGCAAGAATCAAGTCAAACAGCGAAGGTGCCACTTGGCAGCTCGCCGTGTCTGCTCTTCGTCCAGCGCTGTGCAGAGGAGACGAGTCTGACTGGAAGCCAGGCAGGATGGATGCTTCACTCCTGACTGTACAATCTGCGCCATGCTGTGTCATCCAATAGACTCTTAATCAACAACCCTGGTAGCCGGACAAAGCTAAACCCTGGGAAGCCGTTTGACTTACATGCCGCCTTGGCCTTAACCATCAGATTAGTGTCAGAGCCCATTAAAGCGAGCCCCTCCTCATTGTACTACCATCAAACCCCCCCCTCCCCTACGTTTTTTTCCAAGAATGAGCCCCTGTAAGCCTTTTGATGTTACAGTGGAGCCCATCTTGGACTTTCAAAAACATTTTTCCACCTCTTCCATTTTTCCAGGACAATCACCGCCTTTGTCGGTCAGCTTTGGTGGTCACAATGTCTTCGATTATGAGAAGAGGTGCTTGAAGGGCACAGGAGGGATCACGTACAACTTCTTGCCCTTTAGACTGTAAATGCCACCTCACATACTGTGACAGGACAGCACAGAGGAGTGGACAGACAGTAGCGGATGTTCATGTTCCCATTCCCCGTAAGGTGGTCTTTTTCGGGAATCAAGTTGGCTATATTTAGATCGGTGCTATGAAAGTAACGCTGGAAAGGTTGAGCCAGGCAGCTGTGATGGTGGAGTTTCTCACCTGTGCTACATCCAGTAGATAGATCTGCAGAAAGAAGCCCAGGGCACATCCTGTGATCTGGTAGGGCGCTCCACCGATAGCATAGCATATCTTACTGCAGATTGACAACCTGTTCCTATGCTCACGCTGAGGGAACACAAGCAAAGAGAAAAAAGGAAAAAAAACACAGTTAATAAAAGGAACATAATTAGCTTAACATAATTGGCTTTAAAAGTGGAACCAGGGTTAGGAAATTTCATAAAACTGCAGGCAAAATAGTAGACAGAGAATCCGTCTTTGCACTGTAAAGATAATGCCTAACAAATGAATTTTTACACATTCAGCATTAACCTACATTTGGAGAAAGTGTCTTTAAGGCTTAGTATACACAGCTGCCCACAAACATTTGCAGGCTTTGGCATGTAACCAGTCCGTGTAATTCTAGGTGGGGTCCATTCTGCAGAGTCAACCACAGCAACTTAATCCTGACAGGGATACAGTATACAGTATAGTCGCCTGGCTTATAAATAGGCAACTTCACCAATTTCTTTCTTAAGAGTGTAATCCTCAACCTGTTGTTCCTTCAGTCTCGCCTATTCCTCCCTAGTCCGATTAAAACAACAAGACATTTTACAGCGCCTTACAAGGAAAGTGGCCTAAATTCTTTATCGTCAGAGTCTTAAGTACCAGAGAGCTCAGCTGGCAAAAAGCTAACCATGATGTAGCGTATTTGGCAGAACTCAGGGACAGCTGCTAGGAAACAAGAATCTCTTGGTTTTCCAACAAGCGTTCATTCTCCACTGTAGATGTAATAATTTCCTCAACTGACAGACACTAAACGACTCCTCTAATAGCAACACAAATCTCTGTCGATTAGTGTCAGGGCACGACACCACCGGAGTGTCTCTCACACACACACTAAAATGCCAGGGTGACACCACTTTGGCAGCGGCCTGAACTGACTTAACACCAATAGGGATGTCTGCCAGTTTGACCAGTGCTCTGACCGCAGTAAAGCCGTCAGAGAGCCGGAAAAAAAACACACACCCTCCTCCCCGACCAATCAAAAGGTTGTGTTCGGGACTGCCTAATATGCCCTCTTGGTAGCTGGTCAAAGAATTTTTCATCACTGGTGTTGAATGAGGAAAAGGCTACAGTTAAAAGCCTCAGACTAAAACGTAAAAGCGGTTTCATGACAACGCCGTCGGCTCTTGAAAATGACCTTGAACTGCAGGGACATTTCAGTACTCCTCAAGTTTATGTCCTTGATATGCATGAGAAGAAAATGAACACTGACTGCATTCATCTTAGATCAAAACACAACACAAAACATCTCTGTGGCTGTGAGTGAATAAACCAGCCTCTGTCCTGTTGATACACTCAACCCAACCTTTGTTTAGGTGACAAAACCCTGACATAAGATACCTGCACCATTACAAACAGAGGAGGATTTTTGGTATTTAAACTTTTGTGACTGAGCACAATGGCTGGCTTTACAACAGTTGGGGCTACCTGGTGATTTAGGTCACATCTAGGATCCAACTTGACCACACCGTGTGATACACAATTCTCCTAAAACCTTACAACACAGCTGTAAACTGGATGAGGAGAAGTCACATAAGTGCTGTATGTAAATGCCTGACAATGCCTAGTAATTTCTTTAATACACTATGAGCTGACAGAGCGTGGGAAGCTTGTCAACCGGATTTCTTTGTCCTAGACATACATTTTTGCCCCTCCTAGTCTTACAATGACACTGCAGTGAGTGTTCATACTGTGACATGAAACCAATCAAGAATGTCTTGTTGTGACAGTGTATTCATGCCACTCTGTGCTGACACTCCTTCGAAGCAATCCACTTAAAATAGCCTATTTTTGCCTTAAGCATCCTAATTACATCAGTTACATAAGAGCCGAAAATGTGTTTTCCATTAAACTCTATTTTGTAAACCTGACACGAAAAACTGCCTCTTATTACTACCTCACAGGCTACTTGTTCTTCTATCAGTGCTACCAGTAGTGATATGCTACCATTGTAGACTGATAACATGCTTTGAGTCAAAGGCACATGCTGGAACAGGTGGCTTTTTGAAATATTCAAAACATAGCAAAATCATTTTGATTGACCATGAGTGTTTTGATTTGGTGGGTGCATCTCTACTATCTCTTGCAAACAGAAATGTGGAAAAACTCTGATTCTGGGTGGGATTTGGGGAAAATATCCTCTGTCTGCTTCTTCGGTTTGACACGTCGCCTTTGTGGGGTTGCTGCATGACGCATTCAATGCTGTGGGAAATAGAGGAACTGCCACCAAAACTGCATGCCACATACCCAACTAAGAGGGAATCTTTTCCAATTTTAAGTGACTTTTTGGAACAAAAGATCTAACGAAAAACATAACAGTAAACAAGGATGAGCTTATATGCTGATACTGCTCATAACAACCCACTACTATTCACACGAATTAACATGCTGAAGCAAATGTTCTCCTCATTTTGTTACTGAAATGCAAAGCACTGTGTCACTTATTTTCTAAAACAGTGCACGTGAACGCAGCACACACACACGGCTACTGAATCCCACATAAAGTGTTATGAGGGATGTAGCCATATCTCATTTTGTTATCAACGGACAACACCCTAAACCGTTTGTTTGAGAGTTTCACGTTTCCAATTGCAAATTTTCATTCACATTAAATCACTTTAATTATAGAGACCATTTATACAATTCAGAATTACAGCGTCTAGGACTTATTTCACCAGCCGCACGACCATATATTTAGCTCAAAGAGAGAAAGGAGAGTGGCATTTTCGGGATTTAAATTTAGCTCTGTGTGGCTGAGGGTAATGAGTGCACAGAAAGCCCCTAGCATTGCAGCCTTACTAACACAAATTATGACTTAAACTTACAACATTTTACTGTTTCTAACACCGTTTAAAGCCTTTTTTAGTTATATGGTTTGACGTATTTGCAGATGTTGAAGTTCAAAGGAGGGAGTTTGCAGGGCAGTATTTGCTCACTGAAATTATTCTTATTTGGTTATGTAAATACATTTTTTGTTAATTATGTCATTCATTTTTGTTGAGTTACTAATGTAAGGTATGTTGCATATCTGCTCTGAAGGTAGGTTTCATGACTCACTTCCTCAAAACGTCAATTAACCGGTGTGCTGCTCTAATTCATTCAAATTTTCAAGATACATTTCAGCTTCCTCTTTTCTCGCCAGATGTTTTCTGCTGAGTGGATTTAAACAGGAAAACATACATAAACGAGAATATTGTTGAATTAATGAATGAAACTCACCTTCCTGGCCAGTTTGATGCCATCCGAGCTGCCCGGTTTATTCAACAAACTGGCGTTAGAGTATTGTTCGCCTCCCTCTCCTTTTGCCATAGCAGAGTAGCTGGTTTCTTGGTTGAACTCAAAAATGTTTTAGAATAATCAAACTAGTCTTCCGATAAGATTTGAGAGGGGGAAAAGGAAAAAAACACGTCTCAAATGTAGTCGTCGTACGCTCTTCTTTCAAAACCGAGAAGATCTGGTCTATGAGGGTGGACGTAGTAATTTCAAGAGCTAAGTGACCCGCCCCCCCTCTCGTTTTTTTTTTAACGTGCCATTCACGCCATGTTTTAACCCCGCCCACCGGTGACAGCGCGTGAAGCTGACTGTTCTGCTGTTCATCCATAGCCTATTATCAGGCTGTATGAGAAGATAAGATTCATCTCTCCTGAAATTTTTCCATTTCTCCATTCTGAGTATGACTCTGCTCTGTTTACATTCTCGACAGTCACAATAAGCAGCAGCAACTATGAATAATGTCAACATCCAGTGAAAATGTCGCACGTTTCGTATCATTACATGATATCATATAGACGTGGAAGTTAGCTTCTGATTCGGGGTTAAGGGGGAAATTAAGGGGAAAGTTAAAGGGAAAGTTAAGTTAAGGGAAACATAAATATTGAAATTTAGCGACTGATTCTTCGTTTTTTTCACCACTTACACTTATAAAAGAGTGTTAGACATCGTTTCAAAAAGCCTTAACGCTGTGGAACCTTTATTTTACTTATGGAAACAGAAAGAAAGGGCAATTTCACTGTTTTTTCCCCTATCCAGACCACATTAGACCAGGTCCAGATCAAAAACCACTATACTTAGACTTGTCAAATCTGGACTAGATTACCAATGACACTCCAGCGACTCATTAAAAATAAGTTTCAGATTTGTGAAATTTTTATTCTATTGATGAAAGCTGAAAAAAAGGCGATTACACTGATAATTCTGGTCAGTTTGATGAAAGGTGAGAGAACAACAGGTGTTTTGTGATTGTATTTCAAAAGGTAAAAATAACTTTTCTACATTGTTTTTTTTTAATGAGAAAGAGGAGCTTTACATAGCCATAACCAATAAAATGGAGAGATGTGGAATCGTGCTGTGAATTTCTAGCCGCAAGATCAGTGAAATCACCCTTTTTTATTTTTCACAAATAGAATAAAAGTTTCACAAATCTGAAACTGTGTTTTAATGAGTCTATGGAGTCTCTTTGTTAATCTAGTCCAGACTTTACAAGTCTGACTATAATTGTTTTTAATCTAGACCTGGTCTAATGTGGTCTGGATGGGAGGAAAAAAAAGTAGTGAAAGTGTCCTTTTTTCTGTTTCCATAAGCAAAATAAAGGTTTCACAAATCTGTAAGTGGGTTTAAAAAGCGTTAAGGCTTTTTGCTATGATGTCTAACACTCTTTCATAAGTGTAAGTGGTGAAAAAACAGAGAATCAGTTGCTAAATATCATTATTTATGTTTCCCTTAACTTCCCCCTTAACCCTGAGTCAGAAGCTGACTTCAGCGTCGTAACATAAGTCCTGTACTGAGTGTTTTTCCTGAGAATTTGGGGCCTTAGGCAACCTGGAAGGAGTTATGATTTGAGTTTACATTCACTTTATAGAATGATGGATACTGTATGATGACTTCTCTAAAAAGAAAAAAAAAAAGAATTCACAGAGATTATAACGGAATGTTTATTTGAATAAACAAATATGTAAAATCAAAATAATAATATTGAAAAATGACAGACTCTCTTTTCAGAGTCAGGTCCAAATTTTGTGAGACAGTGTTTCTACGAATACAGTCCTATGAACGACTGTTAATCTACAATTATTTTCATATCCTAATACATTTTTATTAGGCTGCCATGTTGTTTCCTGTTCTGCTCTATGTTCCCATTCAGCTGCTTTATTGTCCATACCTTTATAACACAGTAACTCTTAATTATTTGCATAGGCTACATATAATAAAGTAGGTTTTTACTATTCATTTATTTTTGTTTTTGGGGGGGTTTAGTTTTGTATTTTGTGTTTCATTATCCTTCACCTACCTTATTTCTGGCCATAATTTATTTATTTAATTAGTTTTCATTCATTTATTTATAATGTGCTGAAATGTCCCAGTTTTCAAATACCCTCAAATGTATCTTTGCTCTACTGAATCTGTTCATTTCTAATGAAGGGGTTCATTAGAAATCCATATTTTGTGATTTTGAAGTGAATCTCATGCACAGCTGATATTTTCTTTATGTAAAAACAATATATTTTCCTATTTATAAGATATAATTTTACTGTTAACTGATAAATTCTACAGAGGCATATTCACCCAAAACATTTTATCTACCATAACAAAAATATCTAAAACAAAATGAAATATCACAGAACATCTACATCTTTATAAAAAATATCATTGCCTACTATTGTAAAGTACAGTCAAGTTACTGTAAACTCATCATTGTCCACAGTTCTACACAGAGAGACTACACAAGACATTTTTTGGGATGCTAAATTATATCTTGCAGATACTTGCTTGTATGTATCTGCAAAAATACTTGCAAGCAAGTGTGTGGATAAAGTTCAGGGAATGTTATCTACAGGTACAAACACTGCACATAACTGTTTATTATTGGTGCATGAGTGCCTCTATGTGTCAGGGTACTCCTTTACTATCTCTGGTTAATCATGCTCTACCTCTAGCTTCACAAGCTGTACATACTTCTGTTAACTGAAAGTAAACACTTTTCCTCTGTACTGACCATCAGTGAAGACAGTTCAAAGTGACCATTTAAACATCTATGAATATTGACACATACAGTATAGCCTCGCTACTAAAAGGAAGCATACACAAGATTCTTCATGTGTGGTAGAAGAAACATCAACTTTTCTCATGCGGCCTGCTGAAGTTTACCTGCTTGCAGCTTGAGGGCAAATCTCTGACTTAGGTCTTTATTTGCATAGCGTCTTCTGCTCTGGTGAGACACTGTGCATGTATAAGTTCTCATTTTAGCTGAGCACACATACCATGAAGCATATAGTATACACATGCAGGAGCCTATACACACACCACTGCTGGTTTGAATACTCATCTGTGTGTCTGCCTACAGGAGATGTATATATATATATATATATATATATATATATTTGCAATGTTTACTTATGGCTTTGCACACATGTGCTCTTTCAACCCTCACACACACTGTGACACTCCCCACACAGGTATGAGCACACACACCTGCCGCCTCTCTTAGCTCCAACATTTATTTACAATGCTGCTTTATCTTTGAACTATAACACCTATTTGTTTACACACACCCAATACTTCTCATTGGGAATCTCCCAACTGCATCATTAAACACTGAACAGTTGAACCATGACCTTGCCAACTGTACAGTCAAGTTCAGACCATACAATCACATGTGGTATGAGTTTGTAATGGTCATGACAGATCAATGTGTGTCAACATACTGCAGATTAGATAAGACTTTATGGCCTAGCTGGGGTTGTGTTGGTAAATTCAGGACACAGTCACATTGTTGAATATAAACAGAGTGTCAAAATGTCTACTGCTTATGAACACAGAAAGAAAAAAGAAAAAATTCAATTTAAAGATCCCCTTCAGATATGTATTAAGATATACAAAGATACTCTGCTTGGAACAATGTGTGTCTGATATGGTTTTTCCATGAAAAAGTATAATTATTTTGTTAAATTTCTTAAAATGACATCTCCTTCTTCTCTCTCATTAAAAAAAATCAGAATCTATTAGTAAACTGTTATCTATTATTTTTATTAAACTTATCAGTAACTGTAAAGTCCATTATTAGTGTGTGTTCACACTGGAGGCTTCAAGGTTCCACATCACACTTGTGCAAGTTGAATATTGGACTAAGATTGGCATCCAACCTAATTGTGATGTCACAAATCATGATCATAGGCCCGCCCCTTAAAATCAGATTTTCAGTGAGCACAGAGAAACTTTCCACTTTCAGCAGATGAATGTGAAAACAAACTTTGCACATATATCCATTAGGAACCAGAAGAAAAACACATTTTGAAGTGGAGGGGGAATTTAAACTTAATGGTGACATTCAAACTCACATTCAACTGTGCAAACACAGAGAAGATAATCAGTGAATAGTGAATGTTCACCTTTGGGGGGGTCTTTCCTGCTACACACTGTGCAAGTACTAACTCTGCAAGTATTACACAAATATTTGGTTGCTATCGAAATGCTTCCCAACAACTTCAGATCTAAAAATTTCACTCCCAGATATTTTCATAATCACTGTCTTGAATGTCTCCACACTTTGTCACCTTTGAGCTCCACTCAGTACAAAGTTTTGTTGTAATAAGTCTGGAGCAAAGACTTACTGGTCTTTTGCAATCAATTTTGTGCATGTTGAAATATTTCTACTACCTTCTAATATTGTCTAACCCTATCTTATAGTTAAGCAACAAAACTCTCCTATTCTTGCTAAAGTAACTGTAACACAGTAACATCTGGGCCAGGGACCAGCATCTTAATTGTTTGTAAGGAAATACACACAGTCAGCTAATAGCTGCTTCTCCCAAAGCTCAACTAAACCGAGGGGGATTTGTCCTAACTGAATAAAAACCAAACTCCCTTGCATCATAGTGCGAGACAACAAAGCCTGCATACTGCACTCCTCATCCTGAGAGACCTAACCCTAATCTAACAAGGTACTTTCCCATGGATCACCTTACCCGTTCCATTCATTTTAGCTACTGAAGAAACACTAGAAATTATTTGGTGTACATCCCCAAAGGAGCTGCTGTGACCCTGTGTGCAACTTGAAATACAAATTTAAATTGTTGAAATATTGCCTTGGATTCGCCCTGTGTTGCGTAGTCTGTAGCGATGGAAAACTGAGTGCAAGCAGGGAGCATTGGAAAGCTTGATCCAGTCATGGGTATAACAAAGCCTAAGGGCCTGTCTATGCTTGTGTGTGTATTATCTGTATGAGTGCATGTATGTGTGCACTTTGTGCCTCCTGAACTTGTTCAGTGCCACTGATATTGTAAAACTCACACTACTTGTTGATAGACATCACATTAGCACTTGTGACAACTGTACAACTGGATAAGCTAGCTGGCATTTATTGTGTCTGTGTGTATAGACTGTATAGGTGTGTATGTGTGAGTTGAGCCTCATGACTGCATGTATTTGTTGCCAAACACAGTGTGTGTGAAAAGTCTGAGATAGCAGTACTGTGCAATGCAATACGGTGCGGGGAACTGTCCAGCAGGTTGTGCGTCATCTCAACCAAGCAGCGGGGTATACATAGTTACAGGTGGTATGGAAACTCTGGAGGGAGGGAAATACACACACACACACACACACACACACATACACAAACACACAAAAAATTGTGCGAGGAGATTTGTAGGGAAAGGGGGGAGTTGTCATGCACTTTGTGTCCAGGAGTTCAGGTATTTTCCCATGAGGTAGGTTTCAAAGAAGACACTAACTCAGCTGGCAGGCAGTTGTTCTCATTCTGGGTCACCTCACGTCAAATAAGTTTGAATCAGTTGAGAATGTCTGTGATCTCTGGAAGCCAACGTTACTTTTTAATTACATAAAGTAGAATTTTGAGGAAACACATTAGCTCAAACTGTCAAATTAGGTTTTTGTCTTTTAGATTCCAGTTTCCATTAACTTTGTATTGATTGAAAAGCCGTCACATCTACAGTAATTTACCTCTGAGCTAATGAAATATGACCGCACATGAGCTCTATGGACCTGTACCAGCTCGGTGTGGCAGTTCTGATTTAACAAACCCTTTGGCAGTGATCACAGTTAATCTTCAAGGGCATACAGAAGATCAGACAGTGGGCGACATTCGACTTTAATCAGTCAGCCTGTTCTGACTTGCATCAAACGCTGCTCCGTTTGAATGTACTTTGGAAAGTGAATACTTTCCTACACCCACACATTTATACATGACTGAGAAATGAAGCTAATCCTAAAACAATTTGGGATTAGTGTGTTGATACAATACAGCTTGCAGCTACATTAACCCATGCTTTTGGGGTAAAGTAATGCAAGAATTATCAAGATATTGCTACTTTAAATTGAAATATTACTTTCAGATGTCCTGCACTTACTAACTGGCTAATTGAAGGAAATATGTGTGTACATAAAGTTTATTGATGGAAGGTGGAGTTCATTTTCCTCCTTATGTGTACACAACTGTGGTGAAAGTAAGTTGAGTCGAGGTCACTGCATTGCTACTGAACATAACAGTTTAAAGAATGTGTTTAATACAGAGCTAGTCAAATATCTAATGGTTAAATTTGTGTAAAAAAAGAAAACATTTCATATTTATACAGTTATGCTCAATTTGTAAGTCACATCCACCATTAAAAAAAGCTCAGACTGTTTAATCTAGTCGGTGTGGATTCTTTTAGCATGGCAAAAGAGGGCATGAGTGGTCATGTATTGGTTTGAACATCAGAGCCGTATCTTAAATCCATATCAGAATGTTATCTGTTTTTCAGAGTGGGCACTTTTATAGGGGCGGGTTTCTCCCTCCATGGCAACTGTACAGTATGTGAACCCTACAGAGTGAGGTGCATATTGGCAAGTCAGTGATTCAAACTGCATCTTTATAGGTCATATAATAGAACTTCATTGTCCACAGAGATAGGAATGTGTCTTTAGCTTAATACGGTGCTGATTATGTTATTACAGTGTATGGGCTCAGACTTGCTTAAAAGAGACAGATTATGCATAATACAGTATGATGGATCTGTATAACATTTATCATGTACTGGAAGATCAGTGCTGCAGGGTTCTTCATCATTGGATGCTGTAAATTGGGTTGGGTCTGTCTTTGTGAAGTTAGGTTTAATTGCATTCATGTTAGGGGAAACAGACTTAACAGGATAATACAAAAATACAGACAGGTCTCTGCAGACACAAGACATGTTGTGTTTTGAATAAAGAACATTTTTTCCAGACTCGAAAATGTCTAGCTTCACTGTTGCTAGAGTATGAGAGAGAGGTTATATGAAAGTTCACACTTCCTTTCTGTGGGCTCTCAAGAATAATCACTGTCATCTGTCTCTGTCATGACCATACTTCTGTTCTGCAGACACAAAAGCTCATCACACAAATATACAATAAGAGACACAGGCTCAGTTGACTGTTTCAAAGTCCATATTTCTTGCCAGTGTGGCTCGGAGTGACGGAACATTGAACTTCACTGATATCAGGATGTACTGACCTCGTTGCTATGATGACATTTCACCCAGACTGGTGATGTTACTGTGTTAACATTGTCTGTCTCATTTCACATCTCCATCTTATGTAAGCCTCAGGTGAGGTTGTGTTAGGAAGACTTGCACATGGCTATGATATCGGAAGATTCTAAAGGCTCACATTGCTTTGAACTTCAGTTATGAGAAATCATATGATGTCATGCTTATAAAATGAATTTGTGCTTCTTGGAGCCTGTAGCTTCTTGGAGCGACAAATAAGGAAACCATAAAGGATCTTAAGTACTGGAGAAGAGACACTCTTCAGTGTTGGAACCACTTTGTGATTTATACATTATAAATCAGATGAATTATCACACACAATATTAAAAGAGGAAAAAAATGTGTATAATAGATTAGTCAAATACTTAAAGGATAAAAAGTTACTATATGCCTATCGATTTGGATTTTGTGAAAAGCAATCTACCGCTATGGCCCTGGTCCATTTAGCTGACAGAATAGTTACAGCTTTAGATAACAAAAAAATCAAAGTTGGAGTATTTATTGATTTGTCAAAAGCTTTTGACACTGTAGATCATAATATATTAAATATTAAATAAGCTTTATAAGCTTTAAGCTCATGGTATTATTGGTACTGAGCTTAAATGGTTCAAAAGCTACTTGCTTAACAGGAAACAATGATTCGTTCAATGATTGATACCAAATGCAAATCATTGATGTGCTCCTCACTTTATATACTGATGATACCAATATTTTTCTTATAGATAAAGATGAACATAGGTTGATAATCCATATGAACAATGTTCAATATATGATGGATATCTGGTTAAAATGCAATAAACTGTCCCTTAATGTTCAAAAGAGTGCTTATATGATCTTCAAGCCTAAAAATAGAACGCTATCAGATCATCTTCGCCCCATTCTCATAGCTAATAATGCACTTGAATATGTTTCCCATGTTCTTAGTTCTTAGGTGTAATCATCGATGATCAGCTGAATTGGTCACTGAATTGGTTTGTTAGAATGGTCACTAACTCTAGCTGGAATACTCATATTGCCCCATTATTTCAAACCCTGGAGTTGTTAAACATATTTGACATCAGTAAACTTCAGATAGGTACTTTTGTATTTCAATTTCTTAACAATTCACCTCCCTTTTTTTTTTTTTTTTTTTTTTTACAGTTTCTTTGTAACTAGGTATCGGATCCCCTGTTATCACACCAGATCTGTTGTTCTTCGATATAGTCAGTTCTACAGAACTAACCTTGGCCAGTTTTCAATCAGGTACAGAAGTCCAGTCATATGGAACAGCTTTTCTGCTTCACTTCACAGTCACTCCTCATTTCAGATTTTTGAAAAATATCTTAAACAGCTTCTCTTGAAGGAGTACAGTACTATATAAATGAGGTATGGTAACAGTATGAGAAAGCAGTGGAGATATATGTTACTGTAACCTGTACTTGTATTTATTTCTTTTTTTTCCTTGGTCTTTTTTGTGTCTGTTCTTCTTGTTTGGAAATTGTATTTTCTTCTCTCTTGTACATTTTTTGTTATTGTGTATTTCTTCTCATTTGTTTTATTTTTTATATGCACAAATAAAGAACTAAAAAAATGAGCTAAATGCAAACTATCCAAGCACCATACTACATACTAGGTTCAGAGGAAAGTTCAGAGATGTCTCAAAGGGTCAAGAAAGGTAAAAAGTTTGAGTCTCATCTTACTTCAGCAGGGAGCTGTGATCTGAGAGGAGTTCATATCATTTCAAGTATGCTCTCTGCACAGCGAGGTACATAAAGTGCTCAGCAAAAGAAGAAAGGATCAAGATCAGTTCTAAAAGACCATAGTGTAATAATAAATACCTCACATTGGGAGATATCTGTAACACAAGATGTGTTTTTATTGTCAACAATGCTGTGTGTCTTCAGGCGGCATCTTGATGAGATGATGCAGATATCAGAGAAGCTCCAGGGATTTTCAGGAGCCTCTGAGGGGAAAGAAAGAGAAAAGGAGAATTGTGAGAAAGAGAAAAAGACAATGTTGACATGCATAGACAAAACAAAGTCATACAAAAACACAAAAATGTGTTGCAGTTGGTTTGATGAGAATAACAGGAAGAGAACATGCAAAACAGTAAATACATGCACAGTAACTGTAGATGCACCTGACTCTGGTTTGGTAATTCATATTCCTGTTCCACCATTCTACTTCTGTAAATTCCTGGTTATTCACCCCACCCTTCTTCATTGATCTTACTGGAACTCAATAGAAAACAACTTCCGGTTTGTCTGGTTAAAGGCAGAATCAGAATGACAGTAGAAGTTTAATCTGTTTTATAATATTTAAAACATAGATTTCAAATCAGCATTTTGTGGATTTGTTAGCTATTTACATTTGCAAATGTAAGTTTGCATCTCAGTAGAAAAATCATATGATTCTATGTCAACAAGGATATTAAGTAATGATGGTGTGATAGAAAGTTGAAGTGAAGAGTGTTAGACCACAGTAACCGCAAGTTTAGCAAGCACCTTTGACTCACCACGTCCGAAATAGAATAACACAGGCAGTGTCAGCCTATAAATTAAAGTCAACCAGTCAAGTTCCGCTTTGCAGTGGATGAAAATGAAGAACTGTTTGGAGGAATAGTTTCACATCTTGTGAAATACATATATTCACTTTCATGCAGAGAGTTGGATGTGGAGATTGTTACCACCCTTTCACTGTATCTACAGCTAACGGCTGGGTAGCGTAGCTTTGCATAAAGACTGGAAATCAGGGAGAAACAGCTAGCCTGGCTCTGTCCAAAGTTAACAAAATCTGCCCACCATAAGGTTTCCAGGCAACCAGGTGAGACTCCAGGAAGTCAACTTAACTTAATTAGTGTTATTAGAGGTGCACAGAGCCAGGCTAGCTGTTTCCCGTTTATAGTCTTTATGCTAGACTAAGCTAACCGGCTGCTGACTATAGCATCATATTTACTGTACACAGATAAAAGTGGCATCAATCTTCTCATATGACTCTTTCCCAAAAATGTCAAACTATTCCTTTAAAGGAGCAATCTGATATTTGGGGAAATACACTTGTTTGCCCTCAAATCGACAGTCATATCAGTTTCAGCTCAGATCAGATGTGTTTAGCACAACAACTTTAATCAGGAGGAAACTACTAGCCTTGGTATTTGGATATTAGCACCAAAAGTTGAGGCTGGCATGCTAACTGAGAACAAGAATGGTGTGTAGGATCAATCAAGACTGTCATATTTCACTTCTGGGAATTGTAGTTTATCAGTGTATGTGGTTCACAGTGAACTCAGTGCACACTGATTGCAGCATTAAATGGGCCAGATCAATGATGTGCTGACACATGCACAGTGATATACTTCATAAATACCCACACACCCACTAATATATGCATGGATGCATGTACAATTACATCCCACACACAAAAACTAGCACACAAACACACATGCAGCAATATACTTAAGTCCAGTCCTGTAGATATAAGGTGCAGAATACCACTGTAGTTTCCTCCTAAAGTAATCAAGAGCATTATCACTTTTATTATAATTATTAAGGGCAATGATAAATAAGCCTTTACAACCTCTACGTGTGATAACATGACTCCAGCAGCAGATTAATGACACTTTAAAATAAGCTTTCATCTATGTTTTGGTTATTCTGTCTTCATAGCAGATCATGCGCTCAGTGTCACGTGCACATGAGAGGTCACAATAATGTGACTTTGTAATGATTTAGCTGGAAGTCACCCCAGGCTGCTGAAGGTTATTTGTACTTGACTCAAAAAATGGACATAAGTGTTAATATCGGTCAGTATCTTTCAGCATATTGATTTGCTGGTGAATGAGTAATTTGGATTGCTTGACATTCATCAGATGTTGTGTTGACATCAGCTGCTGAGGAGCACAGTATGAAAAATATTCAGCAGCTCACTTGTCATGTGACACTGTGCAACATGTAGACAAGAGCAGCTGGGGTGTCATAATAGACTTCATACAGCTGACTGTGTATGGTTATGCTCTTAGGAGGTGCACAGGGTTTATTTATCTTTAGAATGGAAACTGTGACGTGTGCATGAGTGTAATGTGTATGTTTGTGTGTGCTGTGAGTGCGCTGCGTGTGTGTGTGTGTGTGTGTGTGTGTGTGTGTGTGATCCCACCCACTGGCATGTCTGCCTCTGTCCCCTGGGAGAAAATAGACAAGGACAGTCAAAGGAAATTACAGTTCACAAGTTCACTGCCACTCAGTTGAATTGTGAGCTCTGCGATCCAGTCTGTGTGTCATTTCTGCTCCCGCTACTGCTGTGTTTTTATTATTTATGCCATTACACACACTTCCCTTAATACAGACCAACATCTCAGTATTTACAGCAACATAAACAGTGCAAACAGCGCAAGTCCCTTTGTGGAAATTGGCTAAAATTTGGTTTAACTTTGGTTACAAGTTGATTGAGGCAGTTGGCTAAATAATAAATCACCAACTAACACTGAGATGTCTTCACTCTTGAATCACTTATCTTCAAGAGCAAATCATTACCTAAAATCATTAGCTCTTATCTTTATTAGCCCCTTAGAGATATACCTACCATTTAGTGCTTCCCTGTTTCCTGCTCACTGACCTCTTTATATTTTCTCTCTCGTCTCTGAAGAGAGCATCTTGGTAGCGTGGAATAGCAGAAGGGCAGTTGTAGGGTTGTATAAAAATGAAATAAGTCTATAAAGCAATATAATTGTCAACCAAGTGTACAGTCAGAATGAGTTAAATTTTGGAAAACTAATTTTTAATTTCTTTTTAAAAGGAAAGTTCAGCCTAAAAGATAATGGGCACGTTATTCTTCTTATTATAGTAATGTTTTAACTTAATTTCATTTTTTAAATTCTGACAAATGTCTCCTCCTGCAGAACAGCAGAAAGGGATCTGCTGGAGTACCTTCATAAATGATGAGTAACTTCAAGGTCACAATGATAGCAGCCTGGGGGATTTTATGATGTTTACAGATTTTCTGATTTACAGCTCTAACCCTCACATTCGAATACCAGTTGGATGTGCTACTACACTAATAAACTAATTTACCAACTTCTACAACTTAATTACTGTTCAAAATCAGCTGAACAGAATAAAACAACATACATTATTCCAGTGAGAGGGTTAAGTTTCAGCTGGCAGGATAGACAGGATTTTTGCAACTATGCTGCCACCTACTGGAAATTCTGTATAATTACAGTGTCTTTGATTCTGACATTTAATATTACACAGACAAACAAAACCACACAATAATGCACAGTAATTAAAAACAAAAACACACTCATCATTCATCGTCATCATGGTAAATTCTTCTAAGTAGCTAAAAATATGATGATACTTAATTTAGATGTCAGCCGAGGGGATGGGGGGGGTTATTGATCTTGTGTGCAGGAAAGCAACATGCCCAGCAGGGAGCAGTCACAGTCAATGCACCTGCTTTGTGGTGACCAGAGGTGGGATCACTCAGGAAATGTTAGACTACACAAGCTTTAAATGTTTGTGCATGTTGGTTTTTTTCTCTTTCATATGTGGAATGACAGTGTTGACAAAAACCGAGCACATAGTCCTGTAGGTCTGAACTAAAAGCAGCAGGTGAAAGGTCACAGAAGCCCCAGGGACCCCGACCTTTACTGAGGAAACAAAACCTGCACACACACAAAGTAACTGTAACACAAACGAGAGCAGTGGGCATTAGGGATCAGGTAGAAGTTTGCAGTCATTCCAACCCACTCTCTGTCTATCTCTGCCAGTGTTTGGGTGAACATCATGAGGAGTCCTCACTGACAATATCAGCACCCCTCCCGTGTTCAAAGGACCTTGGCACTTGCACATAGTGTTCTCATGGTCACAAAAGAGAGAGTTCTTCTTCCACGTCCTTGAGTACAAGCGGCGCTTTGATGCTGAAAAGTAAAGTTGGAGAGTGAAAGGAACTTGCCAAGGTTGTGAGATACCGGCCTGCTGCTCCTGTTAAAGCATGACTAATTCTCATCGCTGCTGTCATTTTTTTTTTTTTTTACAATTAAATTGCAGCATTCAAACAAACTATAACGATATTCAATGTGTAACCTGTCTGAATCAGGTTTGTATATTGATAGACATGGTATTTACATATGGTATAGATATATTGGTCATTCTTGCTTTATATATGTGAAGGGTTGGCATCAATAATCATAATTGATTTTAGATAATATAAAAATTATTAAGTCATGTTGAGCAGCTAAAGAAAGCACATACAATAGTCATACCAACTAGCTACAAAAATAGAAAAATACACCCACCCACAAAAAAATATTACATCTGTGATATGTTGCTTATGTAGTAATTCACAGGTATGACAGGACCAAATGAAAGGGCGCCGTCCAGAGGAGATGAGAGCCAGATCCTTGTGTGGCTTCCAGGTCACAGGAGGAACAGATATGTGACCAATACAATCACTCTACACAGCGATGCAAGCAGCAATGATATTTAGTATTTTTTAATTTTAGAGCAGTCATACTAAAACCTTTTTTCCAAATTTCCCAATGATGAAAAGAAAGCTACTGCCTTTCTACACTTGTAGGTGAAATTTGATCTAATTGAATGTAATCTTTGATCGAATATTGACATTATTTTTGTGTGTTATATCTGTGCTTGTCTTTTATTCTGTCTTTCTCTGGACTGGGACTGCTCTTCTTCCCTGGTTGTCAGTGCCATTTCCAGAGGTTTTGGATCTGGTTCCTCATCCTGCAAGAGATTCAGCCTCACCTCATGTCTCTCTCTCTCCTGTGTGAATTATGTCCTGTCTCTCTCTCCCCCAGTGTATGTGTGTGTGTGTGTGTGTGTGTGTGTGTGTGTGTGTGTGTGTGTGTGTGTGTGTGGTTTCTTATCTCTCCTTCCTCTCTGTGTGTGAATGGTTTGATGTGAGTTTCCACTGCGCGTATATGTAGTCTGTCCTCTTTCCAGGTCTCCATGGTGATGGATGTCGAGTGGTTCAGGTCCTATTCTGTTTTTTCGGCTGGCACCTGAAAGTTGCTTGACATCCTGTTGATAAGATTCTTCATATATGTTATAAATCTACACTTTTGTTATCTATTTTTAAAAAAAGAAGAAAAAAAAAGTAGCAAACGCTAAGTAAGACACTAACATGGCTGGAGACACTTTCCACAGCCTATATAGACATGGGTCACTGTGGCAAGTAACACATAATACATGCTGTGTCCAAATAACCTTGTCAGTTGATGGTATTTCACTGTACTCAATATCTGCATGCCTACAACCCACAGATGAGACAATGTATCCCACTACTGTATTTGTCATCTTCACTGTATTAAGTGTTGGGTCTGACCTGTTTGTGCTCGGTAGCTACAGTCTATAATATCTACAAGAGCACGCAGAGGGCTACTGTGTAGATTATGTACACCTCCTCAGAATTATAACTATATGGACACAGAAATTGTTATTTTTCTCCTTGTCCTTCCTTCTTTCCTTCCTTATTCTATCATTTCTCCTTAGTTTTGTTTTGTTTTGTTTTGTTGATGAGATAATATGGAGAATGCATGCAAAATGCTGATAATGCTAGACAAATGAAGCCATTTCTAGTGGAAACTTTCTCTTCGCCACCCTTGTTACATTGTTCTGGATCACAAAGTTATATTAAATATGATTACTTCGGGGACTGCTGGGGACCCAGTGTCTGATCTGCTGTCATCATAAACCCTGGTATGTTCCTTTTTTAAGTGCTGTGTGGGTGTATTGCATGATGTCACTACTACCTGTCTGACTGACTGAGTGATTAATCACCAGGGGGCTCGGAGTGGGAGGAGAGGGCGAGGGGGATCGGATTGGAATGAAGAAGGGAGGGGCAGGAGACTGATCAATCACAATGATTGACAGGCTCGATCTGAGGATCAACATCCCTGGAGGATACTACATCACCACAGTCAGACACGGGCACACACATACACAAAAAGTCAAACACACATACAGTGTATACACGCGCACAGACACGTGCACGTTATGCAAAAAATGCAGGCAATACGACAAACTGCCATCATAGCACAACTCACCCCCTGGCGCTGGCTTCCACCCTTGAAGAATATGTCAGCACGGGAGAAATACACCCAGATACAGGTTGGATAATAACAGCCCCAGTACAGATGGATTTACTGTCTTGATTAGGACACATACACACACACACGTGCACACACACAGAGTCTGTGATCGTCACCATCTATTCATGTCAGCGACACATTCTCATCATGGTCACTGTATCTTGTGGGAAGGGGAGTGGGGAGAGAGAGAGAGAGAGAGAGAAAGAGAGAGAGAGAGAGAGAGAGAGAGAGAGCCCAAAGATATACTGTGTGATGTTAGATTTAATGCTGCAGATACTCAGAAGAGCCGTACACAGAAAAAGTCCCGCATCACACTTTTTCAGGAAAAGAAGATAAATATTCAAGAGCTCCCCCATCCTTATTTCCTCTCTTTTACGTCTCTTTAACCCCCTCCTCCACTACAGTATCATCTGCTGATTAGTGGTGAATTATTGGTGAGTCAGAGAGAAAGAGACATCTGTCACTAAAGTCAGGGCTGACACATGGAGGCCTCCCCCAGAGCCCCGAGGCAAGAGGCTGCCACCTGAGAGACAACAGCCTACCATCAGAGTCTGTCCCTGGGGTCTGATCACTTTACCCCCACCCAAACCCCAGCGCAGGACCACCTCCAACATATTAAACCCCCTCTTCAGACATACATGTCTGCTTTTTCTTCATATTTTACTTCTCTCCTCCTACTTCCTTTTTTATGTCTTTTCTCCCTTCTGTGTTTTTTCTTAGACATACAATGGGCTTAGTTTATAGGAACATTTGCATTTTCCTTTCTTCATCCAACCCCCACTTTTTACCCCCCTCATCCCTTCTCCCAAGATAGTAGCATTACAATAGAGGTAGTGTGCTCATCATTATGGTATACCTCCCTCCCCACAGTTAAGATGTTCCTCATTGATATCTGCTCCTGATTACATCTGGCTAGTCTGTTCTGTGTGTGTGTGTGTGTATGTGTGTGCGTCAGTAGGTAATGATACACAGAATTATATAGCACAGCATGTACAGTTTGAGGATCATGGTTTGGTATGTTTCTGGCAAAGTGGGGAAAACAAATTTCTTCTAATCTCACTCCAACATTTAAATATGGTCAGTGAAAAGAGAAGAGAACAAAAGGGAGGAAAGAACAAAAGGAAACATGCCAGTAATACTCCAACTTAATTTCAGAATTATAATCATAATGCTCCTGTAAGTAGGAGATCTTAATTATACAGAAGGATGCTTGAGTTGTGGCAACTCATTTTCTTTCACCACATTGACAGTGGGTGTTATGTTATGTATATACAGTATACATGTATACATACTGTATATACAGTACATTATATTATTGGATTATTATCATTGATGGGTTAACATGTAAGCAGTATTTTAATGTTGTAGCTGCTCCATAGTTTAATCTATTAATGAATCATGTTTTATAATCCAATCTTATCTTCTGTATGTAAAATCTGAATCTGTGAAGTGAAGTATTTGTCAAAAAAATGTAGAAAAGTAAGAACTACAATGTTTCCTCTAAAATGTGGTTGAGTAGAGATTAAAAGTGAAGCAGAAAATGGGAATATTCAAGTACGCGTAGTGGATGAAACGTCTGTGGGTAATGTGAAAGGCGTTCCCTGTACTGACAAACCCAAAGATAACTATCACCCAGCTCTGCAGTTTCGCTGCTCTATTGAACGTTTTAGCGTCTCTCAGCTCATTCTTTTGGTTTTTGTTGGTTTGGTTTTGATTCTTTTGGCATTTCTATTTTGGTTCAATGTCATAAAACTATGAGCATCATTTCCAGAACAAGATGCAGCTATTTCCAGTAAAAAAAAGCTCTAAAAACATATCAAATGCTCCCTGTCAGTGCCAAACAGAAGACAAAAAGACAAATTTAGCGACTAGCTGGTGAACATAGTGAAGACATCAATATGTGTCTCTTTAGCTGCTAAATGCAGACTTACATTCAATGACTTACAAATGACTTACATTCATCATGTGGCCAGGGCCATGACTCCAAATTAATGTTGTTATGTGTGTGCTGGGTGTGTAATATCAACTTAAAAGTTGATAACATGTCAGTGTTTTGCAGGTTTAACCACAGTATTTAGTTACTTTTCACCACTGCAGATTGAGGACTCAGTATGCAGTGAACCAATAGACTATAATTAGACTATATTAGGCTAAGAACACTGCAATTATTTGGTTCATAAGGGTGTATTGTACTGAAACAAGCCACGTATTGAACTGAATGACCTGTATCCAACGATAAGTGGGAAAATATGTACTGTCATACCATCGTGTGTGTGTTTGAGTGTGTATGTGTGTGCTCTTTCAAGCATCAGGGCCTTTTAACTGAGTTTGTTAAAGAAAAAGAGAGACAGAAAGATTCCCAGAATGACTTAAATTCCTTTAGCCAGTGACCTTCTGTCTGCCATGTCAGAAGGCCATGTGCCACACAGACAATAAAAAAAGACACACACACACACACACACTGGCTGCCTTAGCTTGGCTACGTTTGAGGAGAAGCTGGAGGAGGTATTGTTAAAGTTAACCATTGTGTCTTCCTCAGCAGGGATGGTGAGAAACAATTGCTGGGTGTTTCTGTGGCTGTGGAGGGGGAGGTAAGGAGTTTGTGAGGGGTGACGGGAGAGCAGAGAGTCTTTGTAGTGAGGTGAGGACCCAAAGAGCCCCAATGAATATATGGTGTTCAGCAACAGATTGTGTGTGGGCGCTGAACATTCACAAAGTGTCATTTGGAAGACACCTGATGAAAAGAAACCTTCTGGGCCATCCCTCTCAGTGTTTATCATGCATAACACAATCACATTTTAGGAAAAACTCTGCACTTTATACAAACTACTACAATATAGCAATGTTCTCTCCCTCTGTGCATGTTCTCATGCTGACTGTGGGAACATTACCACACTCACACCACCGTTATTTTGTCTGGGAGACAGAGGAGATAAGTGTTCTGCTCTCAGTGATCACCTGCCATTACGCAAAAAGAAAATTGGATTTTACACACATTCCAAGAGATTGGATTCCTGATTGGAGGTGGTCTGTCGTTGTCTGCCGTATGAAAACACCATCTTCACCTAATAATGCTTCAGTTGTACACTTGAAATGTGTCGGCACAAGAGTTATCATTTACAGAGAGCGTAACTATACCTTAAGGCAGAATTTGTGAGAGTGGTATCCACACTGCTGTCTGGATTGGTTCAATTCAAAAAAGTAAGTTCTAAACCATAGACAATGTTTGTGACAGTGGTGACTAAACATTTGGTTAACCACAGTTGGAACATCAGGGACACAATGAGAAACAAAACCCACCCAAGTCCTGATGATGTCATCAGGATTATCTCAGCCTGGGCTTGGAGGGTACAAATTTATAACAGAAAGCCTGTGTGACAAACGGGCTGTAGAGTTTGAAAAATGTGTCCATTACCAGGCAGGGATGACTCAATTAAGTAGCATTATGGGAAAAGAAGGATCTTGTGTTTTTGGAGCTTGATCCTAACTAAGAACTTGTGAGTCCTTCAACCTTATGGGAATGCAATACCTAATTTGTAGTTTTAAGTTAAATTATGGCTTTTGAGTATCCATTTAGGCCTGATATTGATCATTCTGATTTACATTGATGGCATAACATACTAAGTTGTATCAAAGTTAAATGTGTAGTGTTAGAGCTTCATTAAACTGCATTAACTGATGTTTGGCTACTTGGGGGCGAACACAACACTGAAATATTATCACCTCATGAAGGTGTTATGGTATAAATAGTCACCTATTCACACATCTAGCAGATATAGAGTTGGGGTTTTTTTTGCCACCCAGTGAAGTTACGTCCGATATTCAGTTTGCTTTTAGCTCTGTGTTTGATTTTTACCAACTCCTGAGGGAAATATCTGGTGTATCTGGTGTTAGCTGGTAAATCCTCCACTGTGTTCATCAGCTAGTCATTAACTTTGTCTGTCTGCCATTTGGTGCTGAGCAGATTGTCATTTTTTAGGGGAGCTGCAGAGCTTTGTGATCTCTCTGGGTTTGTCACTACAAACGACCCCTTTCACGTAAAAGTAGTTATGTGAACAATTTTAATACAAAACTATTGATTATAGCTACTTTAATTTTTTTTTTTTTTCATCTTTGTGCTGATCACTCTGCTGAGTGTTCTTACAACTCATTCAGTAATGAGATTAATGTACCAGTGTACTGAAATAAATTAGACACTGTACTATGAGACAATGCTAACCACTGAGGCGATCTGCGTTGACAGTCTTGTTTTGTTTTGAATCATCCTTGTGTGGGAAATCACACCCACAGGGCCAATAGGAATTACCCCCACTCTCCAAGAGACAATTAATCTTAATTAGGAATAATTATGAAGCGAGGTGGTCTCTCCTGGTTCCTTTCATCTCCACTTATCCTCCTCTGTTGTGTGGGCAACTCTGTTTATAGCTTGTGCATTTCTGACAAGAGCCTATGGAGAAAGAAAACAGATGTGGTTTTCCCATCTCATCTGAAGTGTCTGAATAACAAATAGCACGTCTCAAAGCTGTCACTATGGAAAATAGACTCAGTTAAGTCAAGCCTACATGAATCAGTTATTTGTGAAAGCAGAAACAAATGCATGGGCTGGCAGTTTATGTCACCTACAGTATTCATTGTAGTCCTGCTGCATCACCTACTCCCCCACCTGTCGAGGAAACCCTGATGTTGTTTTGCATGTGATGTGATGATAATGTGAAAGATAATGTGCAGATCTCGCCTTCCTCTCTCAACTCCTTCCACTCTCCAACCCACACAGATGCCTCCGTCCATCAGTCTTCACTGGTGACAAGCCAAAGCCACACTCCCCCTTTTGATCTCTCTGCAGGGCCCTTTGTGTGTGTGTGTGTGTGTGTGTGTGTGTGTGTTGTGTGTGCCCATCTGTGTCCCCTGCCTCCAGGCTACAAGACCAGCTCGGGACCAGTATTCAGCAGCCTCTGAGCACATTTAGCACCTTAACTCTTCCGTTAAAGCTACAAGGATTCAGCTTTTTGTATAAAAACACAACAATCCTATCAACCCGAATCAGAAAGTAGTGCAAAAAGTCTCATTTTTGATGATAAAGATGCTACAAATGTGCCTGCATTGGCTTACTTCTTTTTTTCTTGATGTCATTTATGCTCACTGGCTGGAAATCTTGTATCTTGTCTCACTAACAAAGACTGAGCCTGTTAACCATCTGCAACCCTCAGCTGCTTTAGTAAGTCATATTAGCCTTCGACTAATAACTTCAGTTATTTAGCTCCCCCCATTGAACACCTTTCACCATCACCACAGTGGCTTTTTAGCAGCTAATCATCTACTATGTCTGCCTGTTGTTTGGTGATGGGGGGAGAGCGTTCAGTGGGTTTAGAGTGGTTAGACTGAACCAAAACAGTAAGGCTGTGGAGTGTAAAGAAAACAATCTTCGGGTTTGTTGCTAAGAGTTTCATGTTACGTGTAGATATTTGCTGCATTTTATACATGAAAATGTTGATTAGTGCAGCAAGAGGGGTTTTCTTCAACAGTTCAAACACATGTGGGTCGGTGGAGACACAAAGGTGCCCATAACTGAGAATATGAAAGACAAGTGCTTGTCTGTCTGTGTTTATTGAGGAGTTCAGGGTGTTTCCAAAGGTTTTACCAAATGCTGCCTTCTATGAAGCTGAAAAGTAATAAGTGGGAGAATAATCTTGCAGGAAATGTTAGCAGCACTTTGACAGGCATCTTCTGGTTACAGTAAATTTATCCTCACTTGAAAACCTTGACAGTGTTAAAGTAGCTTTGCATTTTGATATCAGCAAAACAAAATTTAGGTCCCAAATTCTTAAAATGGGGTTGCAAAAATATATCCTCACAACTTTAATAGTGTAATAATGTTATTTCAGATGGAACTTTGGTGCAGGCTTTGGTTCGTTTGACTCCTGCTCTGCAGCAAAGTACTTACTGAGATGTTGTCTGTATAAGTTCCAGATACATTCATGGACTGCTCTCTATCAGCTTGTCAAGGTTACATCGTCACTGTGTTCAAACAGCAAATGAGGTCTTCATTCTTGTCAGTGGACACAGAGCAGATTCAAGGCTGCAGCTAGAGTTCATACTTCTTTAGTACAGCGCTCTTGCTCTGATGTACATCAGAATATATTTTATTTTATAATTTGCTGCCTTGACAACTATTTGCCCTCTTGTGGTTTGTGCCGCGCAACATTTTGTACATCATGTAAAAGACACAGAACAATTGAATCTGACTGATCATGCAGTTGAATACATGAATTGAAAAAAAGGAAAAAGTGCAGACAAAACAGAATAGCTGTCTCTGGGCATTTTCAGCTTCAAGGCCGGTGTAGTCAGGAGTGCTCTACAGTCAGTCAGGAGTCAGGGTGATATTTCTCACCACTAGATGTCTCACTACTGAACAGTATGTTCTGATCTGCTGCAGTGAGGACAGCGGGTGAGGGATTCGTGCAATGTACCAAAAGCTGTACAGGGACACAGGGATGCTGCTTTCAGTTTTAAAGTGACACCAGCTGGATAGCTGAAGTGAAGATGGATGTAGTGAAGGGTAAACTTCCTTTATCCACCTTGTAATGTATGAAAATAGCACCCACATACAACTAAAATGAATATTTCTATATGAACACTGGACCAAAAGATGAAATTATCACCGGACTCTGCAGTTCCCCACAGGTCGATGGAGTTTTTTAGTGTTCTTCCAGCTCATTGTTTTGGTTTTACGGCTGCATTTTTACTGTTTTGGTTCTCACTGCATATTGGACTTATATTAACCAGGTGGCCCGAAAAATAACTCTAATTGAATGTTGCTCTGAATCTGCTAGATGTGTAAAAAGGTGACTATTTGCTAACTTGTGCGCCACAACACTTTCACGAGGGGACAAAATGTCAGTGCTGTGATTGCAGCATCTTTTTGCTGCCCCCAAATGGCCAAAAAAATTACGCCAACGCAGCTTTAAATATGTCAAACATTAAGACGAACAAATGTCTTTATTGTTTTTTTCTTTTTCATATAATTTAGCCACTACAATCAAACCTGTTACAAACAGTTCATTTCCATCACAAAAACATGGATGAATGCTTGTCTGTTATTTGTTTACAATGGATTTTGACCATCCCCAATCTGGAAGCCACACTGTGTAACTCCCCTTTTATATTTACAGTTGCATCACCATTGATTACAAAAGTTACAGGACATCTGATGACTGACCCTCTTCCAATCAGCTTGTACGGTACCAGTCAAAAGTTTGGACACACTTTCTCATTCAAGGGAATGGGATGGTGTGTCCAAACTTTTGACTTTTACTGTATGTAAAAGTAGTGTCACATGAGGATAACAACTCATGAATCAGTGATGGCCACCAGAGCAGAAGTACGTCCTCGCTCTGAAGACAAATTCAAAACAGTCAGCTCAGTTGCTTATAAGGTGCACACACACACACACACACACTAATAATTCTCCAGACAACAGTTATGTAACATAAAGGCAAAACAGCAGGTGATTCATCAGAGTAAATTTTAGTAGACTAATATTTACTTGCTATTTGTTTACTACAGTTTGTATGCATAAGTGGGATTATCTGTACTCTGTGTTGACTGAATTGTGTGTATACATTTGCCTGTGTGTGTGTGTGTGTGTGCGTGTGTGTGTGTGTCAGAGTGTGCAATGCTTCAAGAATGCTCAATAACACTGCCCTGCCAAATATCAGTTATGTAATTGCATCATTTTCTTCAAGTCTGTTCCTGTGAACTGTTGTCTCTTCACCTCCCTAAATCTCCATCATGCTGTTTCTTTTGTCTTCCCCACTTAGTTCATTGTTTTGCACAGTATCTCTCTCCTCCATTTCCCCTTATTCTTCTCCCCTTTTCCTGCAGACACTTGTTATTCCCTTGCTTTCTGACACATGCACACACATATGCCCCTCTCCTTTTCACACTCACACCCTTCCTCTTTACCTCTCTCTCTCTCTGTCTCTCCAGGGTACAGTCTGTGCTGACAGCCTGTTCCTCCGGAATTGATTTCTACCCAGAATGCAATAAAAGGCACTGAAGAAAGAGAAGGGAGCAACTGAGTAACAACAAGTTGTCAATCAGTACTCCTGATAGGTGTGTGATTGAAATTTGGGATGGGCTGTCCCACATGTGCTCATGTAGAGACATAGACACATGCGAGGTGCAATGTTGATTTACCTGTCTATACATTACAGAGACATTATGTTCTTTACATGTGAAAGGAAGGAGGTTCGCTCACCCCTCGTATTAAGTATTCGTATTCTCATCAGGCTTAATGGATTTCCTGCCACACTGATGCTTATTCTGTAACTACTAATCATTTGCTCTGCTGCTGTTTGATTGAAATCAATTTCTGGTTTGAATACACACAGACGCTGTTTTTGCACAGATGTGGCCATATGCAGATAGTTATGGGAACATGGCAGACGCTCGGTGATATATGCATAGACACAGATTGAGAGGCAAAGATATACTGCAGTGTTCTGGGAGAGGGAGTAAAAATTGATGGTGCGCTGTAATTCCTACTTTGATTTTCTAAGTAAATGGAAAACATTCCCCCACCCATTATTGACAAACCCATGTAGGCCTACACATGTTCTACTTATTTAAAGGGTCAATTCACTCAAATTACAATCAGTTGTGGGCTCTAACCACACCAAGTGGCAATGACCACAACTTGAGATTGAAGCCAATGTGGAAGTACCTTAAAGTAAAGTCATTATGATCTTGATCACTAAATTCAGACCCTCTAATAAATGTGCTGATGGTCATTTTGGAAATTATTGCGCCATTAATAAGATTTGAAGATGTCTTGCACATTGGTGGTTTCCAGGAGTTAGACTATTGTCGCAATATTTTGGTAAGTTTAATAGTGCTTGATACCATACCTGCCCTTTTAGCACAGTTTTGCTAAAGTAGTTAACATTGGCCTGCTCGGTGTTCCCAATAAGCTAGCGTTCACTTTGGTCCATGGTAGAGTGGCATGTTTCTAGGGTGTGAAAGGCAACACCCCACACTCCTTATTTGGAAGGTCCTGGCTCCAGAAAAGATGGTGCTGACCATTTGCAGCAACTCTGGGCTTCAAACCGACTCCAAAGAAAACCAGTGGGTAACGTCACACCTCGCTACTTCCATCTTTATATACAGTCTTGGAATTATACAGACAGTTTTAGTTTTATTTATCCAAGTTTTGAGATATTGGTATCTGAGATTCTTGCATTCACCCCAATAAAAAAATTGCTTGTTTGTGTTGCTCAAATAATTTTAAAAAATGAACGACTATATGTCCTTCCAAAAACAGTTTTCACTGAAACTATTCTCTAAGAAATAGTCCAAATGAGAACAGTTTACCGGGTTCTGTGGATTGTTCAGAGTAACAAGGACACCGTCTTTTAAAAGGGATTGAATATTTAGAATGTATTTTTAATCCTGTAACACAAAAGGGGTGAGAGTACGCACATCCAAAAAACTTTCACAGGTGCTTGATCAAAAATCACATAGAGGTAAAAATCAGTAAAAAGAGATCCTGTAACACAAACATATTTCCACTATATTGTGGTGGAGGCAGAAGATCTGAAGATGTGCATAAATGATAAATAAAACCACAACTATCTGCACTTGAGGTAAGTGGGAGAAAAGAATTTTGGGTGAACTGACCCTTTAAAAAAGCATGCGCTGAGGATTAGAAAATTAGACATTGTGTGTATCTGTACTGTGTGTGTGTGTGTGTGGAGGTCAGTGTGTAATAGCTCGATGTAATGAGCATCTGGACTGAAAGACAATCTCCTCCCTTACCATGTGTGTGTGTGCAAGTGTGCGTGGCTAGTGTGTCAGCAGGAGGTCAACACCATCCAGTGGGTAGCAGCTGTCGTTTTTCCTCTGTGGTCTTCCAGATTACATGAAGTGAACCTGTGGCGGTCCAGACACACAGACGCACTGATGGGTGCGTCCCAGACTAGGTGTTCATTGATCAGTCTGGAAGGTCAGAGTCGGGTGGAGTGGGGGCAGTCAGAGGAATGACGTGAAGGATGAAGAGGGGGGGGTCAGACCTTGTCAACACTCCTCCCTCCAGTCATCCCTTTATTGCTCCTTACTTCCCTCCTTTTTCTTCTTCAGTGCAATAAATAATCTTTTTACACACATTAACTAATTATGTTATGTTGTTATGTGAATATTAATACATGTTAACATTAAGTTTCCTATAAATAACTGCACATATACATATTTAACACATACAAACAGGTGGATTCAATTAAACCTGCATTTTATTGTTCATTTATTTCTATATTTTCTTTCTGATTTTCTCTCTTTATATGATAAGTGTGATCACTTGTATTATCAGCAGCATTCAGTGTTATAAAGCTATATCCCATTCTCTGCTTCTGCTGTGACGGCCCCATGGGAGTCATTATAGCTTAATTTAATCTGAGCTCTCTCAGTTCTATTCACAGTATGTTATACCAAAAGCTGCAGGGTAATTGGGAAAGAAAAATAGCAAATGTCACATGTGAGTGTTATGATCTGTTATAAATTTCCCGACTCCAATTTTTCACTGAAAAACTTAACTGACCCACCTGTGGGTGTCTGTGGATTAAAGATGTTAAAAAAAAGACTGAAGAAGAATGAGAAACTTGTATTTCATGATGGGAGTTCTGACAGGACAGTTAAGTCATGGATGATGAAGTAAAGTTTGATCATATCTGTTATGTATCATAGTTAGGAATCCTCTACTGTGAAGGAACCAGAATAGAGATTTGCATCAGCCTTTAAAATAAAAATAATAAGGCTAGTGATTTTCTATATTTTTCTTGTTGTCAACAAATCTCATGTGCAGAGCCAAACCAACAACGAACAAATCCTACTTACAAGTATTGTGTGGGGATCCAAAGCCTGATATATCTTATTCCTCTGTGCCATAGACCTCTGTTGTTGTCCAGAAACTATTAAAAACACATCAGTGAGCCACACTGCAGCACTGGGTGACATGTTCCTTCACCACGAAGAGTACAGTCACTGTAGTTTGTGCTAAATATCACAACCTCTTGACTTTGTACTAAAGTTCTTGGAGAAATTTACAAAGTACAATGCAGTACAATGTCAAGAGGTTACACTTGTTCACTTTCTTGACGTAAATTAGATGAGAAAATCAATACCACTCTCATATTTGCCAGTTATAAAGATACAGCTGGTTAGCTTAGCGCATAGACTGGAAACAGGGGGAAACAGCAAGCCTCACACTGTCAAATCAGCCAACAAGCACAACAAGCACCTTTAAAGCTCGCAAACGAACACGTCAGGAAGTCACTGCTCCCAGCCAAGAAATAGTCCAACATAAAACCCCCCAAAAACCACAACATGTCATTTGAACCCTTTCGTTATTACATGTTTTTTGTACAGATCAAACAAACAAGATATACTATGTTAATTAGTTTAGCTTTAGAGGTGCTGGTAGGTTGTTACCTTCGTACACCAGGCAGGCTAGCTGTTCCCCCCTGTTTCCAGTCTTTATGCTAAGCTAAGCTAACTGGCTGCTTGCTGTAGCTCTATATTGACTGTGCGGACATGAGAGTGGTATCAATCCTTTCATCTTAATCCCTGCAAAAAATAAAATAAGCATATTTCCCAAAATGACCTATTGTTTTAAGTTGTTGCACATGTGTACTTTTACTGTATATATTAATGTACTTATAGAAGATCAACACTATCAACCTCCCTGTTCTGGGAGCAGATGCCACTTAATTGGTACCTCATGACTGATAACATTTCACTAATCCTATGAGACTGTGTCTCACATGTCTGCGCTGTATATATGAGTGCTTTTATAGAAAAAGCAATAGAGGGAGATATATCAGAGGTACAGCACACATCACAAGTTACCCCTCCTATTTTGATGCAAACAAGGTTCACTAATCCATGGGGGAATTACTGTAAATGAGCTATTTCCCTCAAGAACATTTTCCAGAATCATATTTACATTTCCATATCAATTAAATGCTGCTTATATATGGGAAAGTGCAAATGATTGTACATATAAATGATTCAAACAGCAGGCACTCCGCTCACTTAATCTACTTACTTTATATCAAAAGACATTTCTTTGCACATTTTAAGGAGCAGGTCCTTGCACCCATACACTTTTGATCATTAATTCAAAGCGGGGAGGCAGATTAAGCATTTCAAAGTATGAAACAAGGCAGAGGACAGAGAGGAACCAGATAAAAGCACCAAGAGAAAGAGAGATCAGGAAAAGGGATGAGCTGAGAGAGAGAAAGTGATGCAGACAGGGAAATTGAAAGATTGCTGCTTCTGTTTCTCCAGTCTGTTAGTTCTGTGTCTTTGTAGGCTCTCCCCTGGGAAACAGAGGATATAACCCTCTAAAGTCTCCCTGTTTCATGTAGGGTCAAGATCTTTTTGATCAGGGGTGACTGGGGATAAAAGCGCCAGAGAGGGGCTGGGGAGGGGTAGAAAAGTAGACAAGAGTAAAACTGAGCAGAGAAGAATAGAGGATGAGTGACAGAAGATGGGGTTTGAGGGAGAGAAGAGGAGGAGGAGGAGGAGGAGGGGAGCTGAGTTTGATGGGAAGAGGAGCCGGACAGACAAGGATTTCACGCTGTCTGCTTTGCTGTTGAGCTGGAGGGGGAACTTCAGAGGAGCAGTTATAGGAAGGATGTTTCTCAATCATCATCCTCAAGAGCGAGTGTGCCAAAGTTTGTGTGGCAGAGTTTCACAACTCGAAAAAAGGAAAGAGACTGAGAGGGGTTTCATATGGCAAGAAAAACAAGTGTCAGCAGTTGTTGCTGGTGGTGTGTGTGTGTGTGTGTGTGCGCGCGCAGCTGTCGAGGAGACGCACACACGACTCGGCAGACACAGAGCGTTGCTTCCATATTGACTCTCTCAGAGGGACGGCTCTACATCATAAGCTTGATATTGATTACAGAGACTATGAGATGCATCGACGACATCAGATACTGCAGCCATATGTCCACGTGAAATTACTGCGACTGTCACACACACACACACACACACACTTTCACACACACCAATAACTACTTATCTCTCCCTGTTGTAGAGGACACTCTCCTTATTACAGCATTTTTTATGCAACATGATCATTACACACAGCTGCTTATGAATTTGCACTAGTGTGTTTACAACTCACACACACACACACACACACACACACACACACACACACATCATTATTATTATGTTTGTATAATTATTGCAAAAGCAGAACACTTATGAAAATCATTATCAAATCAGTGTCATATAACCCTCATTGCTCAGTGCATGTTTTGAGTGTACTGCACCTTTAAATCGCAGGCGTGGCTCTCCTACTACGACCCGCCTTTTATGCAGAACAGCCAACTCTCCTTCCCCCGGATCATATAGTGCAGTAGTCTGCAAAGAAAGTGACCATAGCCAAAGCCTATCCAGCCCTCTGAGCGGCGGGACTGCGACCAAACGGACTCATTTACCTCAACGACTGTTTACAAGCTGGGAAAAAGAAAAACGGACCCACAGTTAAAGCTCCTGTTTGAAGCAGATTACTGTCAGGAATCATTTATAGACACTAATTTTCCGCACGGCGTATCTATGAAGACGCAGGCAGGTTTTTCATCCTCAACACCAGGTAAACTCCTTTTTTTTTTAATTTCACAGGAACTTCTCTCGTGAGCACGCTGATATGGAAGAGTAGGAGCTTCAGATAATAAATCAACCGCTTGAAGTTTTGTTGTTTTTTTTTTGTTTTGTTTTTTTGCAGCGCGCCTGCTGCTTAATTAACTGATCGGCGCTTTTTAGTCGCAGCTGAATTCTTTGAGCTTGATATGGAGTTGAACCGAGGAGGAGTCAAATAAACTACTTTACATACGACTCCTCCGTATGAGCAGGTTCATTGGCAGGCAGGATCGGGTACCTGACTATCCAATTAATCTATTTCAATCTAATTTAATCACTCTATTTTCTGCTGAGCAGTCAGCTGAACCCCCTGACCCCCTCCTCCTCTCTCTCCCTGTCACAGTATACTACTAAAACAGTGTTATGTAATGATACACTGTTGCGAAACTTGAACTTCTCAGCAGCAAAACAAGAGTAGTTTAACTTTTACTCTGTGCTTTTTAAGCATAAGGCGCTTTGTATGTAGCCTAACGACAAATCTCTATAATGTATTATTGGCTGTTTCAGTGTGTCTGTGGTACTCATTGAGCTTATGAGGACTCTGCTGTGGTCTTAATTGGCACACCATGTTCCGATGCAGGTACTTCATGTGTCTGTTACACCTTTAGTGGATGTTTTTCTAAAAGGTGGAGGAGTATTTTGCTTTAACTAAAACTATAATTATCAAATGTGATGCATGCAGAATAGCTGCATTATGCATGGCCAGATAATCAACCAAGAGGGCAACATGTCTACAGACTTCGGTGTTATTATTTTGATGAGGCTCAGTTCTGATACAACTGTGGTTCTCTATCAGGGAACAGGGAGTGATTCACCCCGCTGCCTGCAGCCCCCATGCCGGGCATCAGCTCCACCGCGCCTCGTTATGAAAACTGGGACATGGACCACCTCGACCACTACCAACATTATTTCTACGACGACTACGACCCGGACGAGGATTTCTTCAAGTCCACAGCGCCCAGTGAGGACATATGGAAGAAATTCGAGCTGGTACCGACCCCGCCCATGTCTCCTATCCGGGCTGTGGAAGGGTCGGGTAGGGTCGGGCTGCTGTGCCCGTCTCTCGGGGACAAACTGGAATGGGTGTCCCAGTTCTTGGGGCAGGACGATGAACAGCAGCAGCAGCAGCAGGAACTGCCCTACAAACTGACCACGGCTAATGACTCCTTCGGGAACCTGAGCTCCATCATCATCCAGGACTGCATGTGGAGCGGCTTCTCTGCCGGGCAGCAACTGGAGAGAGTAGTAGGGGAGCGCTGCGCCTCCTGTCCCGGGACGGGGACCGCTGCCAAAGTCGCAGCCGGATCCACTGTTCCATCTCCGGGAAGGGCGCAGTGTGCCCCCGCCGATGCGCCTGCCCTCAGCGGTCTGGCGGCGGACTGTGTCGACCCGGCTGCGGTGCTCACTTTCCCGCTAACCGGTGGCTGCAAGAAACAAGTGTCTTCTGGTTCAGAGTCCCACAGCGACTCATCAGGTCAGTACAGACTGAATATACAACATATGACTGGGTCATATAGAGAAACACGTTGATATAATGGCCATTCTTTGACATGTCTTGAGTTTGTAGTATTTAAGTGAGCTTTATGGAAGATATTAGAGCGATAGGTGTGTAAGTGTGACTGTGATGCTCAATAGGGAGAATATTGATCTTAGTCACACTTCATAGTAGTTTCTCCTTGTATTTCAAGAATATTAAGGATATACACTTATACTTACCGCTAAAGTTATGTGTGTACGCCTGACTTTGGGGTTTATAAGACCTGAAATGCCAGTTATCATACTTAAGTTTGATCATCTGGAAATGAGGATCGGGGTGGCACATGATGACTGCATTGCGTTACCTTGGTGCATGCAACACATGCTTCAAGCCCAGAGAGCGACACGCCCATTGAAACATCTGCTGCTTGGCCAGGCTCCAGCAGACCAGCTGCTACCTCTCCCTGTTCCTCCAGTCTGACTTATGATAACAATATCCTCTTCGCAGACCCTGGCTTGACATGAATTCAATAAGAGCACTCATTATTATTGGGAACTTTATGTAACAAGAAGGGGAGGAGGGTGGGAGGGAAGGAAAATCAGTCCTCTTTTTAGTTTTTATGTCTAGCCTAAATTTTCCTGACTCCAGACCTACTTTTTTTCCATTTCCACTCCGTGAACCCATATGATTGAGTTTGGTATGTAGGCTGCCATGTGATGTTGAGCTTGGACCATGCATAATGGTGTGTGGAATGTCACAAAGGGAACTTGTTGCTGCATTCCTCCACTCAACAGGCTGCAGTGCCAATTGTGTCAGTGGGTGGATTTGGTCCGAGCCAGCCGGGGCTGTGAATAGAGCAGGATTAGCCGTTTTAGGAGGTCGGCTAGGCCTGCAGAATTCTTTGACGTGAGTTTGAGGCAGCATTTCACACCGTTTCAGGGGGATAATATGTGCTCAAAGATCATAGGAAATAAATGTAGGCTTAAGTTTCAATAAAGAGCATTATGGGGTTATTTGAGGGGAATCTTTTGTCATAAACTGCATATGCTGTCGGAAATAATAGGCAGGCACACCTCCCTCCCACTTTTTACTGTAATTCATATAGAGATTTCACTTTCTGAGCAAATACACAGAGGTGCAATTACTTTAAAAGTGTGTTTCAATTTACAAGAGCATTACCTCCCTCCCCCTCCTCCCTACTCTAGTCAGTTGGCAGGAACCAAGTCGATAAGACCTCTCCTTAGGTTTTAAAACTCTGTTCCCAGTAAATAGAGCAGCAAATGATTTTAAATGTGTTTGGCGTTTGAATATTAGTTGGCTCGTTTTGACAGGTTGAAGAGTTGGTAATTTGCACCTGAGTGCTTCTTAACTTAACCTGTCGCTACCTCTCATCCTCAGTCTGTCCGCATGAATGAAGAGAGGGAATTTCCACTTAGGGAGCTGACCTAATGCAGTGATGATTCACAGCATCACAGCGAGAGTGTGTATTTTTGTAGAGTGTGTGAGATCATTTAGGTTACTAGGTTTCACAAGGTTGTGTGAAGTTCATTTTTAGAGAAGCGTTTAATTGGCTTGAGGAGGCAGCAGGCAGGGCAGAGTACTCGCTCCATATGTGAGCCATCTTTCTCACCTCAGCTGGCACCGGCAGTCATAACCAGTTTTTGTAGAATCTAATACATAATTCAATATCTTCCCTTTTGCCCTTTTCAGATGACAAAGAAGACAAAGATGATGATGAAGAGGAGATTGATGTGGTGACTGTGGAGCACAAGCAGCAACGCAAACCTCGTCGACTGGTCAACACCCGTAAACCTGTGACCATAACTGTGCGAGCCGACCCCCTCGACCCCGGCATGAAGCGTTTCCACATCTCCATCCACCAACAGCAGCACAACTACGCTGCACCTTCCCCGGACACTCTCCCCCAGCCAGCTGAGCCTCCCCGGAAGAGGGTTCGGCAGGAGGCCTCCACTCACGCGGCCCATCATCCGCACCAGAACTCTCATTACTACCAGCCGCGGCACGGCCACGCCCCCCTGAACTTGGACAGTAGAAAGTCTCATGTGACCGTGGCTGGAGTCAGGTCGGAGTCACCTAACCTCAGCGCCTCCTCTCCTACCTCCTCCACGTCGCCTTCATCTCCTCCCTCCTCCTCTTCTTCCTCGTCCTCGTCCTCCCATTCCCAAAGCTCTCCCTCGAAGCCACACTCCTTCTCCCACCTCTCCAGCCCCCAGTCGTCCGACTGCGAGGACACAGACAAACGCAAGGCCCACAACTTCCTGGAACGCAAGCGACGGAACGACCTGCGCTCGCGTTTCCTGTCGCTGCGGGACGAGATCCCGGGTTTGGCGGACTGCCCCAAGACGCCGAAGGTGGCGATCCTGACACGAGCCACGGAGTACCTGCAGCAGCTGCACGCCGGCGAGCGGCAGAAGGCTCAAGAGAGGAAGCAGCTGAAAGCAAGGCAGCTGCAGCTGCTGCAGAGGCTGGCGCAGCTCAAACGATCCTGAGCGACCGGATCGGCTGTCACCACACACGTACACTCAACACTTTCAGATCTGAATGGGACTACATGAAGGAGAAAAGACACTGACGTTCACTTTGAGTCGATCACGTTGGAATAGTGCGGGTGGATTTATTTTTTTTTCTGTTTTCTGTTTTTGTGGTTTGCACATTAGCTTCTGAGTGATTGACAAGGCCGTAAGCCGGTCAGGACAGCAAGCTAGGGACTGATGTTTGTGTGGCATCTTACGGGCAGATGAATATATCCATGGTTACTCAATATAGGTTTTGTCAAACTGTTATATTCCCCCCTTGCTAAAAAAAATGTTCAAAGCTGTTACTTGCTACTGGAAGGCCTGCTGTGAATGAGCAGCTTCCAATTGATAAAAGTGCTACACAGTGCTGTTTAACTGCTGCATGGTCTAGTCAGACGTCTCCTTGATTGTGATAGGGCATGGTGTGATGTCTCCTTCTATCAGTCTGAAGGGCCCCCTGAAGTTTCTCTGTAGGTTCCACTTCAAATTCCAACTTCTTCATGCTCCCTTGCTCCTTTAGCGCTTGGTGTACAACTTGCATGTTTTGTCAAGTTGAGCCTCTTTTCTGCTCGGTGTTCCTTTCCGTTTTCCTTTCGTTTGTGTTATTCTTCATAGCATTTAATCTCCCCTATTAATTCTTGTTCCTCTTTTCACACTTTTTCCTTGTCAGCAGTTGAAGTTTCTAGCTTTATGCTCGCTGCTAGTGAAAATGCAGCAGGCTATTGTTGGGCTGCACTGAGCCACAGAATGATAATGTTACAACTGGAAGGATATAATTTGTTCTGCACCTCCGGAGTAGCTCAGGTTCAGTCCTCACTTCTAGGTTCCTTTTGATAACTTCAGTGTTTTCTTCTTGATTGAGAGACGTTTAGACAGCAACACCATGCCCACAGTAACAGCCTGTTTTGTAGCGTTATTTGGGAAAAAAAAAAAAAGATATATTGCTATGCAGGCAATTGTTTGAGATGTATCCTGTTTATTTTCAAGCAACATATGCAAAACACTATGAAAATCTTCACCATGATTTAACTATATCTTTTATTAATGTTGTGCCATGGAGACCAGCCAAAAGGTGAATGTCGGCTTCAATTTATCAACCAAAAGAAACACTTAGAGAATGGCTTAAATTTAATCTGTATGTGTGAGCAACAATGCCAACTTTTGGAAATGAAGCCCACTGAGTTCCAATCGCATTTCTTTCATCTTGCTGTCTGATTACATTTGTAAATTTTATTTTATTTTTTTCATTTGGTGTAATGCCTATAGAAGCCTTTCAATATACGTAGGCTATCCTGTTGGATGTTATGTATATAATACCCTCTCTGTACAGTCCCTTCCAAACCAAAACCAGAGCTGTCTACTATACTCATCCTAGTTTCTCTTTGACCCTGTGTCCTAAACCGGGGCCAAGCTTGCTGGCTTTTCAAAGATAACTCAAAGCTTATATTTTTGTTAATAAAATGATTATGAAAAAGAGTCAAAATAAAACACTTACTGAACATTGATCACACTAGCCACTTTGTCACACTTTTTGCGATGCCTACTTGTTTTCTTTACTGTTCATTACTTTTTCTGTCTCTGGGGTTTCTTTATTTGTACAAGTCAGAGTTGACAAAAGTTTTATACTATATTTTCCTACCGAGTTATGTTTCAGTGTGAGCTAATGACTGTTTTTGTTATTGTAGCTGGCAGGGCTTTATTGGTGGTTATGTGCTGAACATTAGCATGTATGGTCCTGCCTTTGCTCTCTCTGGAGCGGAAAGCACCTGAATGCTTCTGTATTCAATCCAATCACTGTAGCTGTAGCACTCTCTTAAATCTGGTGTGGGTGGGGAGGGGGGGGGGGGGGGGGGGGGGGGGACTTAAGAGGATCTACCGATTAAACTTCTGGCTGGGTGTAGCCTTAGTGACCTTAATGTTAGTGCTTTCTCACTGCTTTTTTTGCAAGCCTGGTGCTCCCTATTGTCCATAAGCCATGCAACAGAACACTGTAGCCCTGGAACTTGTACTGTAAATGACCCGATCCCACCGAGTAGCATGCCCTGCTCCTGCCAGCACTCAGGAAACTCCAAGTAGTCTGTAGCTCTTGTGATAGAGTCTTAGGCTGTGCTTGAAGAAAACACCCCCTGCTATAATAAGCTGTACATATAGCATAACCTCAGAACCCTCAGAGACAGAATGAGAGAGCATTAGATCAGAGGAATCATCAATAACGTTCCCCCTTCCTCCTTCTGAATCGGCTGTGATAATTATTCTGCTAATCAATTCAGCACAAACCACCAGTAGTCCTTATTTTTTTAGATTTTTTTTTTTTTTTTGATTTTCAGAAGGGTGGACCTAGTGTGCGAAATACCATGTGACAATTAGGGGGTCCCGGTGCCGTGGGTGGTACCTCCAAAACAGAACAGGCATACAATCAGCTACCTGATCCAAGTAGCTATACAAGAACTCTGTTTGATCTGTGATAGACGGACTGTTTAAGGAGTCATGTTCACATATCACATTTTTTACTGGGTGTATTAAATATGCAGAGGCCGTAAATGTTTCGACTGCAATGCATTTTTATTGTTATAAAAATGATCAAAGATTTCCTAAAAATGTATTTACATAAAAATAAATATCACTGTGTAGATGTATAGAAAATAATCAGGCCCATTGTTGAGACCCCCCCAAAAAATTTAATTTTAAGATTTTCAGAGGGTTCAAGCTGTCAACTAAGGGTTAACAGCCCCCCTGGGACCTCCTGTATTTAGCACACTGGGTGGACCTGCAGTGGTTTTGCCCCGTTTTTCTTTATTTGTTTTACTTGTATTGGTTAGTGGTCTCTGCTGTTGGCATAGTCATTGTAGCAGTGGACATTGCTTACTTAACTTTGGGAGTTCAATTATGGTGACTTTTGGAGCCTTGTCTCAGCACTTTGTTTTTTTCTGTACCTCATAAGCCTCTATGTATGAAGAGTAAGTCAGAAAATTAATAAATTTCATGGTTTGACATCATAAATGACCCGCTTGTCTTATCTGTTTGCCTTTTTCACACACACAGACTACGCAGAATAATAATGATCATTTAGCTGTTTTTTCTTCACTGGCAGCTGGATATAACTGCTCTGACATCTAGTGTCTCATTTTGAGGCAGATCAAAGTATTACTGTATCACATCATTTGTTTTCCGTAAAAAAAAAAACAGACACCTGTATGAGTGAACACAAATCTCCCTCTCCACCATTTATCCTGAGCAGTCTCCATGGTAACTCATCCTGGCTTCTTTGCATCAACAAGCATCTTTGCTTTACTGCTACTGAGCTCCAACAGTTTCCATAGCAACAATACCAAATACTCTGCCATCTCTGTAAAGGCATTTCATAGACATTAGATGTTGCCAGAAATGTGATCTGTTATCAAATGCAGCAACAAGCAGAGATGAGTCATTCTGACATCTGATTGGCTGGTTAATTTTGTAAACTGAACTGGGTTGAATGTGATTTAATGATGGTAAAGCAGCAGGCACCAATCAGAGCGTGTAATTTACACCAGGAAGGCTGAAATGTTCAAATTATCACACTTATTTAACCTCCGAGCATTAAGAATCCTCCCAGACGACTCCTCATAATCCCCCATCAATCAACGTTACCACAGTAACAGCTGCCTGTTGCCCGGCAACAGAGCCCCTCCTCTCCTCTCCGCGCCCACTGCGCATGCGCGAAGTCAGTCAGCTGGGCTGCTGAGGAAGCAGCATCATGGCGGCGGCCACTCGTAGCGTGCGGTGCGCCGTGCGGAGAGCGATGATCCCGTCGTTGGTGGTGATTTTGGGAGCTACCGGTACCGGCAAGTCTAAGCTGGCGATCGAGCTCGGAAAACGGCTGCAGGGAGAAATAATCAGCGCCGACTCCATGCAGGTAGGACACGTGTTAACACGAGGAAAGGGAGTCCTTGACATGGCAGCCATAATAATGCTCTCCCGATGACACTCGAGTAGGGAATTAAAAAACATCTGCTCTTCATTTAAACTAATACACATCCGAATATTTCCTGCCATCTAAGCTCCCAGTGTGGAGTTTGTTGAAAGCTAAATGTTGCTGCGCCAGATAGCAGCAACATCGGAAGTCAGAAATGTGAAAACTGAAGTAAGCTGTCATTATAATCAGACAATCCTTCTACTGTCAACAGTTTATAGTCTCACTTACTCGTAGTTTGCTCTATAAATCGTGTTAAATGCGTGTGGAGAGGATTCAATGTTTTTAACGTGTCTGATGTGTATCAGCCTCAGTCTGAGGGGCCTGTCATGTGTCTGAAGCATTGACTGTATATACATCTAAAATACAATAATACATATCTGAATATACAGTCCATGATCTGATCTGTTGGGACACATCAGCTGAGGACAACAAAACAACACACAAACATCATGCAGCAGGGGTTGTTGTTCCTTACAAGTCAGTTTAAATACACTGAAGTCATTTAAAGGAAAGATAGAGTCGTCTTCAAAGTCTTTCTGAACACACACACACACACACACACACACACACACACACACACACACACAGAGTGTTACTCCCATCTCTTGGTCATGATGAAGAATTTTGCTCCCATTTTAATACCCTGAAAACAACAGGTAGAGCTCATTATTTAGTATATTTTATATTCAGTAAGGTATCAAAATGATTGATAAGCATGTTTTATTAGTGCAGTGAACTTAAATTTCATTATTTAACCGTTAACGTGGCACCTGTCTTATGGGAGCCGCTTTATAGTGTAGATATTGATATGGTATCGAAAAAACAAATCCTGAAATTGAAGATAAGCAAAGAAAGTGTTGAAAAGTATCAGAGCAGCAAAATGAGGTAAAAAGTAGAAAACTATATATATTATGATCATCTACTATACATACAATATGAAGCATGGAAAATAAAAAGTACTATATACTGCACATAATACATAAGTAGTAATTACAACGTGTATTGAGACACAAATGATCACAAAATGAGAAGATCAGGAAGTTGCAATAAATAAATAAACACAAAACTTGCAATTAGAGGAACGACATCAGTTGTGTTTTGTATCAGCAATCAGCTGCGTTAACAGCATGAAATAAAGATATTACAGAGATATTTAAGAGGGAATATTGGCCTAACTCCCATAACATAACTCCATATTAATTAACTCAGTATACTGGGCACTTCTGGACACTTTGATTTAAATAGCATTTTGCCTGGAGGATAAATGTGACAGTGATTATGAAATATGTCAATTAGAGCCAAGATATCTTTTTCCTTTTTTTTTTTAGGTGAAGTTGAAATGTCATTTGTATACATGCTGTAGTACAGCAGCATGGTCCTGAATGCAGATGGGCCATGTGCACAAAAACACTGAAATGTTATATTTATAATAATATATTTATTTTATTGTTAATCCGGTTACAGTAAAGCTGGGAGTATTTTTTTTTATGTAAAATGGTATTCAACAGTAAATAGTGAAAGGTTTATATGATAAAAGATAAGATCTTAGTGTTGTATAATGATGATCATATGTTCATATGACAGATTAATACTTCCGTTGGTCTGTGTATGTGTGTGTGTCAACGCAGCGACATTTAAAAACTCTCATGCTGGTGTCACTTCGCTCTGCTCTCTCTCAGCCCCGCCCTCCCTTTTGGTTCTCAGGCTCCGTTGCCGCAGCAACCAGAGGGCGCGCACACAAAAGAAAAGGTTGGGTACTGGTTTGAGTCTGGGTCACATCAGAGCACAGCGTGGACACACACACACACACACACACACACACACACACACAAACTGTGGCAGTGTCCGGCAGCGTTTCCTCTGACAGCTGAATTCAATACCTAATCACGTCGTGTTCACCGAGTCTCTTTCGTCACCTTTCCTTTGCTTCAGCACCACCTTTCCTCCCTCTCCTTCCTGCCTTTTGGTGTGCATTGTCCTTAAGAGTGTATGTCCCTGCGGGGAGCGACTCTTCCAGCAGTCACCTGGTACTGGGTAAACTGGGTTACGCTAATAACATTTCAGCCCAGAATATCTCAACGACCAGCAGCTCTGGTGGAGAGGAACAGTGGCCTAGTTACAGCACAGCAGACCCAGCCTATCTCTACAATCCCTGGCCTTGTTGCTACCCTCCTGTTGGTGCGTGTGACAGCGAGAGAAAGCGAAAAAGACGTGCAGACATGGAGTGAGTGAGAAAGAGACTGCTTATGTGAGAATGAGGCTGTGTATAGGCTAGAGCTGGGCTGTGTTGTCTTTGGGATAGGAAACAGTCTGGTCTTGTTTGGGAGAAAGCAGCATTGTGCTGAGCTGGTGCATATTCAGCGCCGTGCTACGCCGGCCCAGCAGCTGATAGTGAATGGGCACGCTGTGGCCACTGGGAAGTGTCTATTGTCCCGGGGAGAATTGGTTCCCACACTCCCTAACACTCCTATTGTGTTATCATCACCCCCTCCTGCCCCTGGCCCATACCCCTAACCCACAGTTCATTGGACATGCAGGGGGATATTATTCACTCATTAAATGAACATGCTATCTATGGCACACACACACATACACACAAGTGCTTGGCTGTACTGTTAGTGAATGAGCCACTGCCAAATAGTCTAAACCAGTGGTTCCCAAAGAGGGGTCCAGGGACCAGCGGGGGGTCCTTCAGAGGCTTCCAGAAAAAATGTCAGTATCATTTTATTCCCTACAAATTAGCAGTATGGGAAAATGTGTGAGCGCATGACTTTAATTTTAGGTTTCACAGTCCCTCGCTGTACCTGTCACCTCACCCATATATAGCAGAATAGTCTTGCTGGGTATTTGTAGGTCTGAAAAGTCTTAAATTAGCCACTTAAAATATTTCTTATTATTTCACACAGAGAATCACAGGCACCATATTCACAATTAGATGGAAGTGGGTTAGTAGTACAGTGTATTAAATGCTTTACTAAATTTAACTGGACTCACTGCTCTCTTACATTGAATTTTCTTTTCTTGTACTGTGCACTTACAGTTTTTAGTTTTTAAAATAGATTGGATTGTGCCATTTTCTCTGTTTATTTAGCTGGGTACAGTAAATTAGTCTTGAGTTAATATACAGGTAGCATTAAAGAGGCATTGAGAGGCTTCAGTTTGGCTGTTTAAAGTCACACTTTAGTTGTGACAACCCTGCATCCATGCCCTACAGGGATGTACGGGTGGTGTGTTATTAAGGCTTTGCTTTGGTGGTCTCAAATCTTAAAGGTGTCCTGTTGGGGATTGCTTGCAAACAAACAAACAAAAGTTATGTTTATATTCAGCGTTACTGATCAAAATGCATTTTGAGAATGCTTGAGGCCTAACTAACCTGTTAAACGCACTTCCTTCCTCATAAAACATTGGCAAAGCAAACTTAAGCGAGAAGTGAACATGCAAAACAAAAAAAAAGAAATACAGGAAATCTCTCTTTAAATAACCAAAACAGTTCAAATATGGCAGAAAATGGACAGACTGATTGAGGGAAAAATAGTTTTCAGGGCGTTTTAAAGTGAGATCAGATGAAACTTTTACAGTTGAAGTGGACAACTTGAGAAATCTAGAGTCTGTATATGTTTGTACAAAGACATTAAATCAAGGTCGTTACTGTTGCACTGATTATTTGAAATGCACAAGGTGTAGGATCAATTGGGTGAATCAGGCTTTTGATGAGCTGTAATGGAGAGACACTTGTTAATCAGGTTTCACCTCAGGGGAGAGGAGGATTTATCAAGGCATTGCTTACTGACAGCACTTTTTTTTTTATATAAATTATTGGTAATAAGAAACAGTTGACATGGATAGTGGCAGTAAAGGGATAGAGTGAGAGCACTTGAGAAGTGATTAATGTGTGGAGCGCTCAGACGGAAACATCAGAGCAGCGTACTCAGAGCTGTGATCATCCTTCATACACTGCCTTGTTTGTGTTCTGCTGCACAGTGAAATGTTCTATTGAGTTCCTTGTCTTACTCTTCATTTTAAGAATATTGGCAGCTGCTGGGCTACGCCACTGTCAATGTGCAGACTGTCTGTATTTTCTACTTTCGACCATACTGGTGGTTTAACATGCTTTAATTATGGATGTTAACCAGCGGGGAGTGCCTGCTACAATCTGTATCATTTCTTACAGTGATGATTCAGTTTGTATTGTATTTCTGTCATATTGTGATTCAGTCTTCTTTTTTTTTTAGAATTTCTGTTTTCAATACTTCACTGCTGCAAATTACATAAGATGATTTTAAAAAGAGAGGCAAGCAACTCTTAAGTTTCAGATGTTTGCGTTTCCAAGGGGCATCTGAACGCATCATCACGGAGCAAAAAGAGCTGTATCACTTCCTAACTTTTACTGAACTTTGACAAAAAAAAGACAGTTGACTCAAGGTATCAGTTTGGTTCATATGATGTGTCTTCCGACTGTGATCTTTTAAACAGCCACATTCGATGGTGTGGTGAAAAGCTGGCCGTCAGACACAATAATCATTCAAATGGGGATTGTTGAGAAGCTGACACTAGCTACGTTTTTGGCAATTGTGCTTAAAAAATATCAAAATAGTTGGCAATTAATTTTCTGTTGATCGACTAATTTTTGCAGCTTTAGATTTCAATTTAACACACGCTCTCTAAGAAAAAAAAGAAAAAAGTTGGTTCACATTTCATGCCTATTGTCATGCTTTTTTGTGCACGGGCAGATTAATCACGCACACTCCGAATCACCTGTTAAACGCGTTAACTAAAACACATTGTTACCACAAAATAAATTGTTTCACCACACGATGTTAAAAAAAGGGGGCGTGTCTGGGTTTGTGTGTGGGCGGGACTGTGGGGGTATCATACTGAAGGGCCTCTAGTGGTCTTAGGGGGCAATTTAACAGGTCATGCACAAGCATGCACCATTACTTTAGTTTGTGTGCGAGCCTGTGGGACTATTGGAAGTATCGGTGGCCGCTGACCCTTTGCTTTATGCGTGTTTGAAAGGAAGCGCTGCCGTATTCTCTCGAAGACAACGTGAGAGGTGAAAATTACGACAAAGGAGGACAATTTGTCAGGCTTACTCATTTTCTGTTGAATGTGAGAAATGGGCCTAAACAGCAGGAAAGCTGTCAGGCGTCATCTTGGCTGTTATAGTCTCATAAAAGTTGAATGGTGGAAAGGCTGATATGCTTTTGAAGTTGTAAATTTGGAATGTGTGATTGTGAGGGTGAACCGCTTATTCTTTCAAAAGTTATGCTTGTTATTGGCCAGAGGTTGTTACACACATACACCAACTGCTTATCTACGTATTAAACACATCCTACACTCACACTGTGCAGCTATGTGTTATATATCCCTCTAATTTGCTCACACTCATTCCTCCTCCTTGTCTCTCTACCTCCCTCTGTCTCTCTCTCTCCCCCTCCCACTGTCTCTCTTTCCCTCTGTCTCTCTCTCTCCCCCTCCCACTGTCTCTCTTTCCCTCTGTTTCTCTCTCTCCCTCTCTCTCTCTCTCCCCCTCCCACTGTCTCTCTGTCAGTCTGGTGTGGCTATGACCTGTCTGGGCTTTGACGTATCTGTTTATATTGTAACTCAGGCGATGCTGCTTCCCACATCCGATTTATGATGCATCTTTTTTAAGTTATCTAAGCCTGTGTAGGAGCGAGCCAAAAAAACAAGAGCTGATTAACTCTTATTTTTGTTGTGTGCTTGTGTATGTGTGTGAAAATTTCAATCTGCGGGTGCGGTGGTGTGGTCACCGCTATAGTAAAGCAACGAGGGAGAGGAGGATGGCAGGATGGGAGAGGAGGAGAAGGAGGAGGAGGAGGAAGAGGAGGTGGGGGAACAACGCCATGAATGATTTATTAGTCTGGCATTACTGGGCCATTCCCCACAGAGAGAGAGGAGAGGAAGATGGAAGGATACACTGTTGAAGGATGGCGCCTTGAGGGGGGAGGATAGAAGGGGTAAAAAAAGAAAATGGGCAGATACTGTAGGTATTCTGTTGTAACGAAGGAAAGGATTCAGAGAGAAAGATGAAAATATAGAGCCCTCTTACAGTTTGGTTGTTGAATGTGTAAGGCCATGTTGAGAGGTCACAATAAGGACAATTTGTACTGTCTGCCTCAAATGTCATCTGGACCAGGGTTGACTTATTACAAATGACTTTGCTGTTGTTTTTAATTAAAGCTTTCAATATTATTTTGGCATTTTATGGCAGTAATTTTTTTTTCTCTAAATGGAACAATTTCCATGCAAAACATGTCAAGGACAAGTATTTTTCCTCGGTTTTCCTCTTTTTGGCTTCCGAGAGAAAAAGCCAATGAAATGTAATTTAAATCATCATGGGCTCATTGCTCACTCAAACTACCAGTGACATGGAAATTGTAGCTAGGCTTTTGGAGAAAAAGTGAATTACAAATGCAGTCATTTATTATTTAAGAATGGTAGAGATGCACCATTCCTACGTCTTCTACCCAGTACTGACTCTGATTCCCAAACTCGGGGTATCAGTCGATAGCATGTACCAATCTGATACGAGTAAACTTCCCTTTGCAGAACTGATTACAATCTTTAGTTCATGGGTAAGAGGGCGTGAGGCTCTAACCACATATCTTTTTCTAAGAATACGCCTACATCTTATTTAGGTTTGTGCAAATTTTAATTATAGCCTAACGTTTATAAAATTCGATGCTACTCTGCATCAACCTCATGACAGACACAATTTGCCGTAGTACCTGGTCACACCAATATTTAAAATGACAAAGTTTCAAGACAAAATCATCTCACTCCAATGGTATCTGCACAATTACTGCATTTTTTCACAGAGGTAAAGTAAACCTGTACAAGGAGAGAACAGAGTATTAACTACTCCACAAATAAGGATAGTTTGCAGACAATTATGAGACAGGAGTCAATGGTACAAATACATCTTTTAAATAAACTGTGTGAACGTATTGTCTCGTTAGCGAGTGAGCTAAAGAGCTTGCTAACCTGAGAGTGAGTGGATTAGCAAACTTGGAGAGATTTTTTCCCCTCTTCCATTCTCCACAATATAGTTTGACATATATCCGTTTTACAAATTGCACGTCTGTTTCCAGTCAACCCGCTGCAGTAACATTACCTTCACCCCGACCGTACAGTCACTCAGTGTAGCACCATCACTGATTTTGACAGCTTTAACGTTAGGTCGCTATGGCTATTTTTTACACTCGGTGCTTAGAAGACCTGCCAAACTGAAAGTGACTGAAGATGATGATCTAAGATGACAATATCCGCTCAGAGTTTTGATCAGGTCTTCCGTTAGAGAATGCCTGCTACGCACCCTGGACTGATTGGTGACGGTGAACCTCTCCCTTCGAATGTTAACTTCCTACTTTGCCCTAAGCTCAGCATCAGCTGGAAAGGAATGAAAGCTCACGGAGCAGAACTTAGCCGATGAAGAGCAAAGAGGGTCTGAGCAAAACTCCGTAGAGCTTACTGCCCTCCTCATAAACTTCACGCTGCTTTTCTTCCTTTTAGTAGCCAGTTAGGCTAGCTGACTGGCTAACCACACTTTTTAAAGACCCTGAGGTGATTACGAAAATGATCAAAAATGGTAAAAACACTATATACAAAAACGAACGGTAAATATTATTAACAATATGTACAAAATTAACTGTGAAAAGTGAAGTAACTGTGAGGTGGAGGCGAAGGCAACGTCACTGTAGAGTTGACAGCAGGTAGACCTGAAGTAAACAGACGTGTAGTTCATAAAACAGATAATGTTATACGTCACACTGCATTGTGCAAGTGGACAATAAAAATTTTTATTGAATGAAATTATCCACAACCCTGAGAACAAAGAGCCGAGGGGTAGTAAACGGCACAGTACAGAGAAAATAGAAAGAAACTTGGGGACTTATTGTGACTGACTAGCGCTAGCATGTCCCATCTGGCTAGCTTGTTAGCAGTTAGTTCTCCAGCTATAGTAGTTTACTAACTAGCCCCGTTAGGAGTCACTGTGTCACAAAGCTCCTAGAGTCCTATATTTCGTACTCTGGGGTGATTAGAGTCAGTGCTGCACTGCTGCCCTCCTTGAATCCACACAGCAGGTGGAAAGTGCTTCACAGAAAGTGATTACATGCTTCTGCATCTCTTCACCAAAGCATTTCATCCCTACCTGCCTCTGTCTTTTTCCTCATGAAGCAAAACCAGCCTGCTAAACAATGTAGCTCTTCCATAATCTTTTTAAACTCCAGTTGATGCTTGTTGTTAATAAGATGTAATGTCAGTCCTCGTGCTCTGAGTTGTTCTCTGTCACTATTAATTATGTAATGAAATGTATGTTGTCCATGCAGTGTTTCAAAACGACCTCAAAACTCCATAGAGTAAATCTATGTTAGCTAACTCCAAATGTCATTAGCAAAACGTCTGGTTTCCCAGTAAAGGTCTACAACAAATGCACTTATTGTGAAGCACATGCAGGAAATGGCATATCGACAGAATCTTTACGCATCATTTGCTTATTGCATTAAAAGAACGGCGTGGTCTAAAAACTGGTAAACCATTACATTGGTACGGCACTACTCTGAAAGGTCTGCTTTATTTTCTTTCATCCTCTTTTGGCTTTCTCTGAATCTTGTTTTATTTCTCAATGAGTGTTTGTCCTTGCTGTCTCTCTCTCTTTTTTTTCCTCACCCCTCTCTGTCTCTCACCCTCTGTCTTTTTGCCATGCTCCCCCCTTATTTATGTGGCAGAGGAACAGCTGTCTCGTGCAGGGCGTAAGGTTGGCCAGGCAGGCTGGCTGCAGGCTCTGCAGAACTCAAACACTGAGCTCATTGTCACGCACACACATACACACACACACACACACACACATTCCTCTCTTCCTGGCACACAAGCCGCACGGTCACATCCATTCACATCCATTTAAAAGCGAGACAGGGAGGAGTAGGCAGCTGAACCCACATTGGCTGAGTTTCCATTGAAGTATATCAGCATGAATTATGAGGTTTGGAATTAGAAAAGCTGAGTGTGATGAAACTTTACAATATTCTCTCCATTACTTCCCAAAAAACACTCGTTATGCTTCCTTAAGCAGTTTTTTTTAAAGAAATTACATAAAACAGAGTGATGGAAACATTTGTGGAAAAGATAACACTGATTATCACACACTGATTAACTTTTTAATATCCCTGCAGGTCACTGTAAAATATATTTCCACCTCCTAGAAATTTGGTGCATTCTGGCATCTCCACGTATACACTCTAAATTAATCGAAAACTGCTGTGTACATTATCTTGTTTGGTCTTCAGATGGCGAGAAATATGACCATCATTACCTGAAAATCTTAATTTCTTTCTCATTTTCTCTCTCATTTGCAGTTCTCCCTCAAAGCATCTTTTCTTCATATTTTCCACTCAAGTGGCTCTTTTCATTTTTCTGATTTACACTCCGGTCTTCGTCTTGCCTGCTTTTACTCTCGGGTCTCCTTGTCCTCATTAAGGCAAAATTTAAATTATTACAATCTGTTTTTCGACACTCTGACACGAGAGCACGAGTGTACATTCAGGCGTGGTTGTATAACAAGTCGCTGTGTTGTCTCATTGGCAGGTAAGATAGACAAAATGAGAGGGATCATGAGTCGGAGGACAGATTGAAGAGCGGGAAACTTCGCTACGAACTGTTGGAGTGAATAAACTCCAGAGTCGAGTAGAGTCGACCGTTTGAGATTTCTCTACGTCATGAGATTTATATAAATGGTAGAATGTTAACACCTGCCTCCCCCAGACCTCACCCTTGAGTGTGAGTCTGTGAAACCACCCGCGCTCATTCTCAAATATATGCTAATTGAGACAGTTTTAGCATCAGGAGCTAACAGCAGCTAACAGCAGAACTGACCTGCTGGGGTAAATCTCTCCGTCTGTGACTGTCCGCGGGAAGAAACGCTGCTGGCATCCACAAAAACAACAGAAATCTAAATCTTCGCATTTCGTCCTTTAGCTCTTTAACTGTCCGGCTGTCTTTTCCTGCAGTTATCAAGTGGTAAAATCTTGGACAGGTTTAGTAACACTGGAGCTCTGGTTAAACCGCGATTTAGCATTTTAAAACAAGATTTTACCAGCTGATAACTTCAGGAACAGACAGCCGGAGAGTTAAAGAGCTACAGGACAAAATGCGAAGAGGATTTCTGTTGTTTTTATGGCTGCCAGCAGCTCTTCCTCCCGCCGACGGTCACAGACGGAGAGATTTCCTCCAGCACATCAGTGCTGCTGTTAGCTGCTGTTAGCTGCTGAAGCTAAAACTGTCTTCATGTGAAAATAAACCAAGTTAAACACAGACAGGTTTATTTAAAAATGATGTTTAAATGTCACTGCACTGTTTGCCTTCCTCTCATTATAATTATTATTATTATTATCATTTTTCTCTGGTCAGGGTATATCACTGAGCAACTCCTGCCCTCCTCCCTCACACATTCACGCCCCCCTTCCCTCTCAGCCTCTTGCCTACTTCTTTAGCAATTTTCAAAATTATGCAGTGGGTGGAGTTAGGCTCAGACCTAAGGGTGAAGTCACACTTTAAATAGTGTTTGTGTGTGTTTAAAGTAAGCCTTTGTGTTCATCTGGGGGGAGTGTGGCTTAAAATGAGAGACACATGACCCTCACTCACTTAATTGTGTCAGTCGCTCTGATACGCACACACCCACACACACACACACACACACACACACACACAAATGCCAACTTATTGCTCTGAGCATCTCTATCTGTCTCTGTCTTTCTCTCACCATCATTTCGCCATCCTTCTGCTACCTATCATCCTGTCTTCTCTCTGTGCAATCTGTGTGTGTGTGTGTGTGTGTCAAAAGGAAAGATAGAGAGCAGTGAAGCTAAATGAAAGGTGGTGGTGGATAATGTGTGCAAATTTGTCGGGAGCATCCTGTTCTCTGTAACAAGTACACAGCGCTCTTCTGTCTCCTCTTATGTCTGTTCATCTTTTCTTTCTTCTCCTCTCCAACTATCTTGTTCTTTGTAAAAAAGAAATCCCTTCAAACCTTCATACTTTTTCCCTTTGCTCTCCATCTCCTTCATACATCCTCCCCTCCCTTGCTTGGCTGACACTGGTGTCGTGCAGAGAAGCTGTGAATAATTTATCAGGTTGGTTGTTCTGCCCTGCCCTGCTCCCCAATTTTGGCTTGCCACCATGCTGAAAAACATTTGGTGAAGTACACGCAACCCACACACGCACTGCCACCAAGGATATGATCTATAACCTGCATAAATGCATTGATTACCCAATGCATATATGTGGGGTAAACACAGTCAGTTAGGTAAAAACAGTCTGAAATATAACACTTACTAAGAGATGCTTGATAACCAAATCAGGATGTATTCAAGAGGATGTGGGCACGCCTTGCACCACAAAATGCTTCTTAAACTGAAGCTGAAAAAGAATAACTGTATCATCTGCTTCTGGCTAACATGATCTGATTGGACATAAATACATTAAAAAAAAAAGAAATCTCACATAAACTGTTATTTTGCCACTAACTGTGAAGTACAAAAAATAGATTGTTCGCTAAGCCCCACCTCTGTTAATTACTGTTGATACGCTTTCTGTTCTCATATGCAACATAATGAAATGTAGAATAACATCGACATATTTATCACTCGAAATGCTTACTAATTTTTGGGCGGACCAGCCACGGATCAGCACTTTAACCGCAGTCGTCCATGCATGAGTGGCTAACTGAGGGAGTGATGAAGTGTCACCATTGGTCGGCCAGCCGAGTTTTGGGGTTTCCCCATTGGCTGTTGCGCTTTCAAAATGAATCGGCGCAAGATGATAGAAACGGAGGCCAGCAGCACGCCACAGAGTGACTGTGTTTCCTGCTCCGAGCTCTGACACTGTGTGTGTTAAATGCTGCTTCAGTACACTTTACCAGCAAATATTACTGGGACCACAAACAGAACATTGCAGAGGAACATTTAATATCCAGGAATTCACATTATAGACACTACCACTGACTATCCCTGTAACACATTGGCCACAATTTCACACACTCAGCATACACAGTCCAGCCATATACTCTGTTTTGACCTAGTCTTGTTGAAACAATGGCTCCTTGATTTCAGACAGAGGCACACAAAATTGGGCTTCTCATTTCTAGCTGAAAACCACAGATTTTGCTGAAATGACAACTAGTGGCTATGGGTTGTTGCTAGAAAGCAAATTGAGCTCTTATTTCCAGTAGTTCGTTGAAAACACCATCTTTGGATAACTTTTTAATGTTTCCAGCTGACTCTTCAAAATAAGAACCCTGTAAAAGGGGTGTTAAGTATGTCTGCATACATAGACTGTGCTAAAAGACTTGACATGTCCCAAAAAGTCAACATCCTCACCAGTTGATGATCCATGTAGAAAACATGGAAATAACAAAACAGACTTTTTATTAGAATTAGAATTTGTAGACCTATGTAGTCCTAGTATGATAAGGACAATTTTAATACTGTTATTTCAGTCTTGTTGCCTGTTTGGCTGATTATCTAACTTTGTATTTTCAAACAGTATGTTTTCACTTGTTATGTTAGTTGTAATGTAACGTTAGCTAGAGTTGCTGAAGCATAAATTTGCCAAATTCATTAAAAAAAAGCAAGATAGCTACTAATGTTACACTAAACCCTGATAGCATCCAGTACTGACTTCCACACAGTGGGAAAATATTACACACACATCGCAATCTGTTTCTCAATACTCTCACACGAGACCATGAGTGTACATTCAGGAGTGGTTGCATAACAAGTCACTGTGTTGTCTCAGTGGCAGGAAAGATGGACAGATGGAAGAAGGGAAACTTCACTACTGTTGGAATGAAAGAAAGGAGAGTAGGTAAAGTTGAGAATAAAGGTGGAGAGACAATAAAAAATGCTAAATTAAGGATAATAGAGTAGCTTTTGGTGTCTAGTGACAAAAATATGCCCAGTTGTTCATGAAATCTTACTTTGAAGTCTTTTAAAGTGCTTGGAAAATTTTCAATTTGAGTGACAAACTCCATCTGCTGAAAAAAAGATAGTGTGATGCAATCGAGAGCTCCAGAACAGCTACTGAATGGACCTTGGGGTGAGATTGTTTTGTCTACTTTTAAATAGTGTTTGTTTGTGTTTTAAAGAGAGCCTTTGTGTTAATCTGGAAGGAGTGTTGCTCAAAATGAGAGACACATGACCCTCACTCACTTAATTGTGTTGCTCACTCTCATACGCACACACCCACACACACACCCACACACACACACACACACACACAAATAAATGCCAACTTATCGCTCTGAGCATCTCTATCTGTCTCTGTCTTTCTCTCACCATCATTTCGCCATCCTTCGGCTACCTATCATCCTGTCTTCTCTCTGTGCAATCTGTGTGTGTGTGTGTGTGTGTGTGTCAAAAGGAAAGATAGAGAGCAGTGAAGCCAAAGGAGGGGTGGTGCTGGATAATGTGTGCAAATTTGTCAGGAGCATCCTGTTCTCTGTAACAAGTACACAGCGCTCTTCTGTCTCCTCTTATGTCTGTTCATCTTTTCTCTCTCTTCTCCTCTCCAACTATCTTGATCTTTCTAAAAAATCCCTTAAAAAATCTTCTTACTTGTTCATTTGCTCTCCATCTCCTTCATTCACCCATACGTCCGTCCAGCCCTTGCTTGGCTGACACTGGTGTCGTGCAGAGAAGCTGTGAATAATTTATCAGGTTGGGTTGTTCTGCCCTGCCCTGCCCTGCTCCCCAATTTTGCCTTGCCACCATGCTGAAGAACATTTGGTGAAGTACACGCAACCCACACACGCACTGCCACCAAGGATATGATCAATCCAAGAAGGGTTGAATTAAGGGCAACTGGACTCGGTTGTAGCTATTTTTAGACGTTTCATCTCTCATCCAAGGGGCTTTAGTTCTGACTGACTGGTGGGGAGTCCCAGGTATTTAACCTCCGTTGGGTCGTTATCAAGGTCGTTGATACCGTTTGGTTTGTTAGCGTTCCTAGCTGTTGTAGAGTCGTTGGAGTCAGCTGAGTCCAAGTGTGAATGATTGTTAAATCTCCTGGGAAGGGATGAAAGGATGATGTTTAACAACCATTCACATATGGCCTCAGGTAACAGCTCCAACATGTGACTACTCACGTGACAGTTCAAACCATTGTCATTTACATTTAAAATGTTTTTGACCCTTTCCGCCCCCATCTTTCCTCCTCCACCATTGTCCCAACTATCCTTGCCTCACAAAGGTTCTAGTCAGTAAGATGCCATCATCATTTTCACTGAGGGAAAAATCAGCTCACGAGTAAAGTCAAGAGTGACTTCATTCATCCATTCTTTCAAGCTGTAAAAATAATACTTCAGCGTCAGTCTCAATACCTGGCTGGCTTCTCATGATTATAGGCTATATTTTCCTGCTGAATTATTGAACAATAGAGTGCTTCACCAAGCTGTTTTTTTTTACCCAAAACAAGGCTGAACCCAACCAGAAGTTTCAGCCTACTGGTCAAAGTGTTTTGGAAGTTCTCAACGCAAAAAGGTTTCATAAAGTTTTCCTGGCAACTCCAGGCTGATTCACTTTCTTAGTGACACACATACTTTGAATGGTTGATGGCAGACTACACACAGATGCTGTACAGAAGACAAGGTCATAGAGGTGTATTACATGAAAAACGAGGGGCGATACTAATATTTTGCCACCTGAATCCTGATTATCGGTGTCGTAAAAAAAATAAATGACACAAGGTTTAGATCAAAGTTTAATTTCTTTTTCTTTGCTGCCAAAATATATTGTATTGGCATGGCCTAGAATTCATGTTGCACCATGTACAATATATACCACAGTGGTTCAAACCCATAGGTGGACTGACATTGCCATATATTACCTCTTGCTTTTGTTATGTTGTAGTACAGTAAATGCACCAATTCCACATTTGTGAACCTCTCTTTAACCTTTTGACCAGCGATCCTCGACTGGTTAGGGCAACATGGCACTGTTGTTCCCCCAGGTTTAAACACGACACAGACAATCCAACTGGAATGGTATACGGAAAGTCATTACTTACCTTGACCACAAGTTCAAAGTTTTAGAATCTCCCAGATTTCAACAATGAGCGCCCGTCACCTTCAACCAGTTCACTTTCTTTTTTTCATCCCTTGAAACATTTAAAATGTCACATCTTAATGTAGATCTTGACCAGTTTTTCTTGAACAAGGTGTGAACCAGTTAGGCGATAACCTCTATCAGCTGCAAAACCCTCCAGTGGTTTGCCTTTGGATGTCTTTAACAGTAGATTATTAACTCTGCAAGCATGACTACATTGCAGCTCCAACGACTCAGCAAAGACGAGGAGAGTAACAAAAGTTCAAACCACAGTGACTCCTACATTATTCAGGAGCTACAAATGTACTGAAAGCTGAACGTAGCGAGTCATCTTTCTTTTCAGTCACTTCACATGTTGAGCCAGTCAGTTCATAGGGATGTAAACACATCTCAGTGGTGTGCCATACCACCACACCGTTCCACCAAGCTGCGCAGTGCTATGACTACACACTACCAACATAACTGACATAATGATAGAACGATACTACAATAGAAACAAACGTTATAAGCAGAACAGATGTGCCCTTTGAAACAGTTCTTGCTGTTCTCTTAAAGGTTTCATTTTTCTCAAGTTCGTTGTCATGGTGTATCCTCCCAGAGAAGAATCCTTTCTCCTTCATGTACTGTACTACTGTAGAGACAAGTTTACAGACAAAACTCTAATCTTTCAAAAAACAAAAATGTGAAGACACAAATGTAAATGTGTCAATCCTCACTTAACTCCACTACTGTAACAGAACTAAACTTTTGATCAGGAAGGATTTGTAAACCTGGAAAGAAACATGGACAAAGCAAGATTAGGCGTTTTTAAAGGCCTCTAGAAAGAGAAGCCCTGCTTTAGAAGTGTTCTGCATCTGGAGACATCTCTTGGCAACACTCCCCTGCTGACTCTCTGCATGTGTACGTACGTGTGTGAGAATGAAAATCATGACGGACTATTACACCCAGCTGTCACATTCCGAGAAGGAGCCCCCTCGCTGGGTGATGTAAAATGGACAGAGGAGTTGTGTATTATTTGTAGAGTAATTTTCACGTGGACACCGGGCAGCACCCCTCACTGCTTCCTCCTCAACCTCACCACTAGCATAGATTCCAATCTCCTGCCATATTTGTTTTATTAAAGGTGGTTTTTTTTCAGTGTTGCCCAGGGTTTTAGGCTTTCTAGGACAAAGAACTTTGATTGAACTCCCATTGTTAGAGCGCATAATTGTAGACTGTGAGGTAATTGCCGTAACAATGAACATCTACTATGATTGTAAGGTACCTTCCTGTAAAGCATTTATTTCTTATGATTGTTTTCACTCCCTTGATGTGATAATTTCCCTTTTTGCTCTGTGTTGACTGGTTCCTTTGTGTGCCCCTCAGGTGTACCAGGGTCTAGACATCATAACTAATAAGGTGACAGCTGAGGAGTGCGCCCAGTGCAGACATCACATGATCAGCTTCGTGGACCCGTTGGTAAGCAGCTACACGGTGGTGGACTTCAGGAACAAAGCCCTGGCTCTAATATCCTTTCCTGGAAACGCGCGGAAGCAGAAGGAACAATGTTTTCTGTAACACCTCCCTCCACACGTTGCCATCACCTCTGTCACATCTCCCGCCTTGATTATTAAGTGGTAACTACAGGGAAAGAATTCAGTCGATTTGACTTTTACTAATTGGTCTGAGGGGGTGTGTGTGTGTGTAGAAGACAATCTGTTATGTCCTCCTTTTGTCAATGTGTCTTTCACTGCAGATGTTGCACTGAAAATGAGAGGAGAGAGAGAGAGATCACTGGATGGTATTTATAGTGGAGCCTGTGTCACACACACACACACACTCTAGGCAGTCACACCCTCTCGCAGACACCGGCCATCACACAGATGTGGAGAGAGGAGGCAATAACTAGAGACGGTATTAATAGATCAGGAAGACACACACACACACACTCTTCTCTCACACACACACACTCTCTCACCAGTGCGGCGAGGGGATGCGGTAGCTCCAAGAATAGGCTCAGTGCAGCTCGAGCCTGCTGGTGGGAAGAGGGAAAAGTGGAAAAGAGATGAATACAGATTAGAAGGGATAGAAGCAGTGTGGAAGATTTGAAACTGTAACGTAGGAAGGAGAGACAACGGAGGGGAAAGAGGAGGGTGTGTGTATGTGTGTGTGTGTGTGTGTTAGTTGGAGAAGGCTGACATGCTTGAGAAGTTCAAAGACGCAGGCGGGGGACCTAATGACGCATCATCAGCTATCAATCCTTCACTCAATATGCCATTCACATAAACTCCCTCCGTCTAAACCCCTCCCCTTTTATTGCTTTGTTTTCCAGCCGTCTTTCTGTTTTCTCTCCCTTGATTTTTTTTTTTTCTTGCTGCTTGTCAGCGATCATTCTCACTCTTTCCCATCTCCTTTCCTCAGCAAACACGGCGATGCAGCCCTCACTGATTTGTGCGTGTGTGTGTGTGTGTGAGAGAGAGAGAGGAGGTGACTGACGACGGCTGATAGGCCTTTATCTTGTTTGAGTGGTTATTAAATTATCCCTGTGTAGAGAAGGTGGGCGAGTTGAGGGAGGGAGGAGGAGGAGGGAAGGGAAAGGTGCAAGATGAGAGAAGATGCGACAGAAAAAAGAGAGGGAGAGGAAATAAGGTGTGGCACGCAAGCGCGGTCTGTGTGACCAGTAAGGTTTGACTGCTCTTCAAAAAAAAAAAAAAAAAAAATTCAATATTGATATTGTGTTTGAAATAAAATGCCAGTATTGACTCTGTGACTGCAGCTATTAATTAATAATGAATCAATGAATTATTTGGTCTGTAAAATGTTAGAAAATGCTTAAGTTGACATATTCAGATTGCTTGTTCGTCCAAACAACAGTCCAGAATCTTAAGTGATGAAATTTACTGTGATAGAAGTCAAAGAGAAGCAGTACATCTTCACATTTGGGAAGCAGGAATTGCTTTTTTTGGCTTTGAAGGTGAGATGAAAAGCCTTCTGTCATAGAGACAGTGAGAAACAATGAATTGCGCAAATAGTTGGTTGGCTGATGTTGTGTGACAAATGGGGGGAAAAAAAGTGAGTTTGAGAGAGAAGTTCAAACTCTGCCTAGTTTCTCACTTCTTCACACCTGGATAATTGCAGTGAGGTTGCAAAAATTGTCTGACCAAACACCCGTAATACCAGCGTGAGAAACGTGTGGGAGGGAGGGGTTCAGACACTGTTACACGATCCGACAAGCACTTCATCTGAAGCGCGCTGAGACCTCAAGGTTGAGTATTTGACCTTATACACACAGTTCTATTAAATGTCCACAGTAGGAGTGTATCATCCTATCAGCCACACAGCACTCGGTTACTGTAAATGCTGACAAGAAAAAGTAAACCATGGAGAGTCAATACTGAGCTTAATACCTCCTCTTTATAAAGTGACAGTCTAATATTTACCTTAAGTGGTATTGTTGTTCTTGTTTATTAAGTATTCTGTTGAGGCTTTTAGTTTCATGGGCTACAAACTGTGTTGAAGCATGTAATCACAGTCCCAGCATGCTGAAATATTGCCAATTTCCTGCATTGACTTTGCCTGTTTTGACCCTTGTTCGCTGTTTGCAGCACTTCTGTCACTAGATGTTAGTTGATTTTTAGCCTTTTTTTTAAATGTATTTTTCAAGGTAGATATTTAAAAAAACTTACTTCCACTGAGGTGGAAACTGCTGATTCAAAGCTGTATTTATTTTAAAATCAGGTTGTAATGCTTGCAGAAGTGTCCTTTTCTATTTGTCTGTTGAAATGAATTTTAGTTTTTATTTTAACTCTTTCTCTGAGATAGAAAGGCTCTGAAATTAAAGAGGCATAAAGTAAAAGGGATGCAGTGACAGATAACAGATTGAACACAAACCAGAGTTGTTTTTATTCCATTAAACTTTGAATGCCGTTTATTGAGCCCAAAGGTGATTTCATAATCATTGTAATTGTAGCACATTTGTGTAAAAGCTGTAAAAAAAAAAATTGTTCATGTACCTCAAATGTGCACAGATCTGTTTCTTTTCCTTAACAAACACCGACATAGATGACATGCACAGCAGAAACAAACTGCCAATCATTGTTGGAGGAACAAACTATTATATTGAGTCCCTGCTGTGGAGAGTTCTGGTTGATACAGCGGTAAGTACAAGAACAGCACAACTCAAACACAACCTCCCTTTGACCTATGTGCCTCTCTTAACACATCGTCTGTTTACTTCACTCATGCACTACTTACCACTAAATAAGCACCACTTAAGGCCACAGTGTTTACTGCTTTCAGTGCTTAGGATTATTGTAGTGTTAAAAAATGGGACTTTTTTTCATTTTATCATTTGCCAAGATGTGACTTCTGAGGGCTGTATCTTCATGCTGCGTTTTAATTCCATGGAAACACTAAAATGCCTGAGGTGCATTTTCTGATTTTGTTTCTACTTATATTTCTGTCCCAAAGCACTGTTGTAACAGTATGTAATAATATCTTAAGCTTTTGGAGGTAGGAGCTTTACAAGGAGTATTTGAAGGCAGAATTTTCTCAACTCTAAAACTTTAAATGAAATGTCTCACAACAGGAGAACAATGAGTCAGGGGACGGAGGAGATGCGGCTCAGAACAGAAAGCTGGAACTGGAGAAACTTGGAGGGGCTGAGTTACATAAACGCCTGATGGAGGTGGACCCAAAAATGGCTGCCATGTTGCACCCCAATGACAAACGCAAGATTGCCAGGTGATATGGCTAGTAATGTCTTTATTAGTGCTCGTTTAATTAGATATCTCATTTTGTCAGCTTTTTGTGTATTTCGAGATGAATTCACAGTTTTAAAATCACCCCCATTTGACATTGTTGTCTTTATCCATCAAAACTAAATTACCAATCAAAATTTCACAATCATGTGGCTACGCTAACAGTCAACTGTGCTTTGTGTAGCTAATATGTTGCTTTTGCTAGTTAGTTGGAGCTAATAGCAAAAGAAACACTTAGTAACAAAAGCAGCTTTGATTTTTTTGAAATGTGTAGCAATACATGGTGTCACCTAATTGGCATGAAACAGTCAAGGTGTTTAGCAGCTAAGCTAGCCAACTGGCATCATACTCGTGTGATGCAACTGAATTTTGAAATGTATCTTATCAGCAATCTCACTGCTCTCTACTCACTTGGAGTATGTGTTCAAAAACAAAAACAGCTACAATTTCTTTCATTTGTCTGTTTTACATTTCATTAGAAACATGATTCTCTGTTATTTAAGTAACTTAAAACATTGTACTTGTAATAGTGTAATACTGCTACTGGTAATATTTTATGCTAGCACTTCTACTTAAAGTCCCCCTCCAGTCAAAAATGTGTTTTTCTTCTTGTTACTTCAGTTGGATGTTGGAGCTTCACTGTATCAGATGACGTATGTGCAAAGTTTGACACTTAAAGGCTGTTTTCACATTCATCTGCTGAAGGGGGAAAGTTTCTCTGTGCTCAGAAAAGAAATGACTGGTTGCTCTATAGAATCAAACGTAGATCAAAAAATGTGACGGGTGCGTTCGGAAAACAGGGGAAAATGGGGCGCTTCAAACAAGGAGACAATCCAGGCACTCCGAATCTAAGAATATGCAACAGCGAGGAAGGAAAAATCCTTTATTGTAGCAGCTAAATCATGAAAAAAAACATGTTTCAACCACTGTAGGTCTTCATCAGGGCTTTAAAACAGACAATATGAGTGTGGCCTCACATATATGGTAGCAACAGCCAATGAGAGGCAATCACATGACCCAGAGAATAACATGACAGGTGAAACAAATTGAAAATAATGAAAAAAATGAAAAAAATATGAGTTGAGATTACACCATATATATTTTTTACATCGGCTGTGAGAAAAAGTAGAGCCTATACAGAATTTTTTTCTTTGTGCTCATTAATATTATTATAATATTTTTGAGTTTTCTCTTGTGTTGTTTGAGGTCTTGAAGGGCTAATGCTTTGTCTGACAGTCACAGCCTCCACCCAACCCACGCTGACGGGATGAGTGTCTGTTTACACACATACGCGTGCACACACACACACACACACACACACACACGCGACTTGATGAGTAGCAGTCAGCGCACTCTGGTCTTTTGTGTGAGCAGGTTAGGTTACCCTGCTCTTCTAGATGACAGGAGACGACAGGAATCATCTTTTCTTCATAACCTCAGAGTGCAGTCAGGCACGGCTTAAGAGTCGGGTTTTGGATTTGAATCTCGACCTCTCGAGAGTTTGTTTAGCTCAGGCTGAATTCAGACTGTGTCCTGGTGAGAAAATTGTTGATTTCAAGCTGTTTCACTTTGTATCTTGTGTTGCTCATGGTTGTTTTTTAACTGTTGGGATTTGTTGTTGCGGGTGTGGTAATCATCTTGTTCCATAACATTCAGATTGCTCTCAAACTAGACTTTCAATTTGTAGGACAGAGGAGCGTTGAAGGTTTTTATTTACATTGGATTTAGTGGATGTTTAACGAATCTGATCTCATTTTACCTATTGAGGCCTTACATTGAGGGACTGGGATATAAATCTATAGCATACTGTAGAAAATCATTTGTTTGGTTGGTTGGTTGTACACCAGAGTTTTATTTAACCACAACATCTCTGCTTGTGCAATTGTCCTCTACAGGAGCCTGCAAATCCACGAGGAGACGGGCGTCCCCCACAGTCGCTGGCTGGAGGAGCAGAGAGAGCTGGAGGGAAGCACTAAGCTCGGGGGGCCGCTAAGGTACCCAGACCCCTGCATCCTCTGGCTGCACACTGATGTGGACGGTAAGGAAGGAGAATCGTATAGATTTCCATTTTACTCTAAATTGCTATTTGTTAAAACAACAGAACTGGCGTGAAATAACAATTTAGGTCTTATTTCGCTGTTGCACTTGTTCTAGCTGTCCTGGACAAGCGGTTGGATGCTCGTGTTGATGAGATGTTGTCTGCTGGACTGATAGATGAGCTCAGAGATTTCCATGTCCGCTTCAATCAGCAGAAAGTCCAGGATGGCAGGTAAGGACGTGAGCAGGAGAAAAGGTTCAAACCCCTGAATGCATACACTCAGTAACCTGACGTTCATCCTGAATTCATATTGTTGTAGTGCTGCCAAGTGTTGTCATTGTTTCAGATTTTATCTTTAAAAATTTTGTTTTCTTGCAAGATGTTACAACCTTGATTGCCAGTCATGTCAGATGAAATGTTATATGATGGTAGGATTACATTAATAGGATCATTTGTTAACTCTCATGGGGGGGGGTGTTGTATTATCCTCCCCTCATTAAGCCAAGAAATACTGGAATGCTACATGTAGCTTCTGTCTCAAGCAATTATTTTTTTCCCCTTTTTCACTGCAAAGCCAATCAAAATTCACCTCATTGAATACAAATTTTGAGTATATTTTGATGTATTTTATACTCATGAGGACTGTTTCCTTTGTCCCTGTAGTCATTACTGTGGGGCGTTACGAGGTGGTCTGAGGGTTCAGTGTCCGTGCAACAAGTTCAAGATCCCATTCTCATCCTCCTAGCTAAATTAATGATCCAGACATTCAGTCTGGGTCCACAGTTAACGCCTCTCTTTCTCGTAACCAGGGTGACAGGAGTCGGGTAAACTCGGCCAAGCAGCTATCCAGTTATTTATTTCCTCTTCCCAGTCTGACAGGTCACTCTGTACGCGGTCGTTTCCCAAAGGCCTGCAAGACCAATTTAGAAACAGCCCACACTGTTGCTAGTTCACTTCAGATGAGACTGATATTTCTTTAAGATGTCTCTAGATTATTAATAAATGCAGAGATAAGCCCTCTCCATATGACATAAGCACTATCAAGGGATTGCAGTAATTGGTGCTTTTTACTCAGTGCTGCAGAATTTTATGCCACATTGAATGGATATCCTGGTGGTCCTAGAGCAAATTACTTAGTATGGTGTCTGTTTTAATATGATTTTTCACACAAATGCGAACTTATCACCGACATTCCCTTAATAGCTATCATATGACCAGTAGTTAACTGGACCTACATCCCTCCTTTAGTGGTACGGATCCATTGTTTCATTGTCTATGAGTGGTTTTGTGCGTTGGTGTTTCTGGGTTACTATGATCCAAAGGCATGGCCATTTTGTCCATTTCTCAATGTGCTTTAAAATCCAACAAAACCCTCCTCTGCTGATTATCGTGGCCCTTTTCTCTGATACTTTCATGTGATCCTCTGAATCTGCCGTGTCTGGAATTTCAAAGATTTTAAGAGTGAGACTATTGAAACTGGTTTTTATAAGGGATGGTTCTTAAGTACAATTCTTCATCGTACTTCTGCCAAAACTAAAATACTCTTCCTAGTGTGAATGCCAAAATGAGCAGAAATCTTGTCAATGATAGGGTAAAGACACCTTCTGCCTCATTTTGGTGTGGGCTGTGATTTGTCATGAATGACGGTTTGGATTCATTTTGCTCGGTTATTAAAATCCACACGTTTGGTCGAACTTCTCCGGTCACACAGTTATAGATTTTGTTGTTAAGAAGGAACATGTTCGCTGTTGTCTTGTAAGCCACACCCTTACTTCTCAACTTACCAAATGCTACACAACAATATTGACCTTCAAACATTATATATGAGTTTGTGGTTATGGATAGACTGGCAGGATAAAATACACGTGTTACATATACTGATAATGATATGGGAGTCACATGTGTTCCACTGTAACATTTGTCATAATTTGCTACAATTCAAATTATATTTACTTTCCCGTGCTGTAATGTTCAAGCACTTTGTGTACAGCTCAGAGGAGAATTTGTAGGTTAAAGGATCTCTGCAATTGTCCTTGAATTACCTCTCGCAGTCGAGATGGAAAATGTCATGATTGACATTTCCACTTAGAAGCACACACCAATTGATTCAGCAAAGCTTTATTTTTTTTTACCTTTAACAACAAGCATTTTCTTGGGCAGGAACAAATGCTCCATTATCTCCACCAGATTTAGTTACAGCAGCTACCTACTCACCATATGGTGCAATACAAGAAATAAATGGCATCAGATTGTAGTAGCAGACTTACTTTTTTCTTCTTTTTTACGGATCGCAGTGATGTGGTATTTTTAAGTACAGGACCTCATTATTAATCAAATGTGTGCTGTTTAAAATAAGACTTTTGTATGTGCTGAAAGATATATAAACGTGTATGTGGGCTTCACTGCCAGCTGAAACAGTCATGTGAACACATTCTGCTGTGTGGGTCTCTTGGCAGCAGATATTGATATTGTATGTGTGTGATGGGGTGTGGCTGCGGGGAGTTGATGCATTGGTGGAACGGTGCCCAGGAAGCTGCCAATTCCCTTCTTTCGTCCCTCCTTTCTTTTATCACCCCATCACCCCATCCCTCCTTCTCAGCCGGCAGCCTCCTCTCTCTCTCTCTTTCTCTCTCTCTCTCTCTTTCCCTCCGTCTCTGCCACTATTGCCCTCTCAGCAATCTGATCACCCAAGCACTTTACTCCCCCCCACCCACCTCTCTCTCTGTCTGTCTTTCTCTCCTTTACCCTCGTGTCTCCATCCCCGGCTGGCTGCTGTGGCCAGACATCAAGGTCAAATCTCTCCCTCCCTCCCTCCCTCCCTCTCTTCCTCTGTCTTTCTTTTTCTCCCTCCATTGACTCTACATTTCCTGTGCTCTGTTGCTATTCTCAAATTTCTGTCTCTGCACGTCTAGCCAGATTTATTTTTGTTATTTCCTCTCCTTGTTTCTGTTACAAGTGTTTAAGTAACAAACCGCAAATAGTTTTATTATAATGTTTTTGTTCTACAATATATTTAAAAAGAGAATTCAAGTGCTATACAAAGAGACAAAATTGACAGCAGGAACAATGAACTCAAGGTGAAAAGTAAATCAGAGAAGACAAAAAACAAAAAGCTCTGATGTCTTTTTAAAAGAAGTGTTTTTTCAAAAAAATAGAATACAGATCATCTGCAAAAATTGTGTCTCTTCCATTTCTGTTTTTCCAAATAGCTTTTCTTGCGTATTTGTTCACCTGATTATGAATAAAAAATCATATTTAAAATTTCTTTAGATAATATCAACAAAATCATCAGTGCACACTAATATTATCTGAAGAAGTTTTAAATAGAATGAACATTTTGATATTTTCTTAGGCCTATGGCAACATAGTAGAAAGCTCCGTAAAACTGCAGTTAAATTGTACTTTTTGTGTTTGTCAAGCAAATATGAACACATTATTCAGATATAAATAGATAATGTGCTCTGAACAAATATAGACAACATCTGAAGTTTGGCAGTAATATTCTTGAGTGTCATTTTTACCTCTGTTATTGAAGTGTGCCACATGCACAGTGTGATCACCAAGAGAGCTTTCAGTATTTTTGTCGATAGCTTTCTCTTTTTTTTCACAGATGCTTTATTCTCATCAGGACCGCCTCCCATTTCATATTCAACCATTTTTAAAAGAAATTATGTAATATGACCGATAATGGCTCAATGTATTATTATGGCTTGGTTTTTTTTCAATAGCTTTCTCATTTTCTAAATCATAGATACCTCAGACCAACTTTACATTCATCTGGGCTTCCTCCCATTATATACACAATATCCAGAGGGTTTCAAACAGGGTTTTTGTGAAATAAACTGATACAGATGGTAACTTTGTGTTACACCCTAGTATTTCTGTACAGTGTACACAGTATTACATGATACAGTAATGGTGTATTCAGGCCAAATGCAAAGCAAATTTTCGCTTTATTCCATTTAAACAGCTGCAGACTTGATATGGAGTGTGGTAGAAGGGAAATTGCCACCACACCTGACCTCTACTATTTTTGCAATCACTCCAAATTCTCAAAAGGTTCAGGTCATTTAAACTTGACACGCATACCAATGGTGGAGCTATCACAAAAATCTGAAAGTTACTGCGTGGGCTTGAACAGGCAGCTCCTCTCAAACTGGGCTGATATGGTCTGATATTGACAGAAATGTTCTCTCTCTGCTGTCTGGTGAGGTAACCAGCAGGCTTCTGCCCCAACCTGATGTCACTGTGGTCAAGCTACTGAGTTCCAGCACCCGTGGGTACCTCTGCCAGTGCCATTCAGTTTTTTTAATGTCATTCTGTCAATCTGTCCCCCGAAGGGCCTCACATCTGCTCAGACTGATATTCTTTGTTCAGGGAGGGAAGGAGGGATGGAGGAGGAGGAGAAGGTGAAATTACTCACCACCGGGTGTCTCGAAATGTCAAGCGGGAGATGGAAACTTTATTGTATTGATGGATAATATTTCCTTTCCTTTCCCTTCCTGTCCTTTCTTTTCCTTTCCTCTCCTCTCCTCTCCTCTCCTCTCAGTCAGGACTATCAACATGGGATTTTCCAGTCGATTGGGTTTAAGGAGTTTCATGAGTACCTGACCGCTCCTGAAAGCAGCACCCAGCAGGAGAAAGACATGCTCCGAGACAAAGGTCAGAGAAACACCCGATCAAAGTCACAGAGATGGATTTCGATGCACCGGTTGACCAATCAACCACAAGAATCTATTTAAAGATTTTTTTTTTTTTTGGCCTACCCTTCATCTATAACAGCCTCCTTTTAACTTTCTTCAGGTATAGAAGCTTTGAAGATCGCTACGAGGCGTTACGCCAGGAAACAGAATAAATGGGTCCGTAACCGCTTCCTTAAACGTAAGTACTCTTCACTCACCTCATTCAAGATGTTTGTGTGTTTGTGTCTGTATAATTGTGTGTGTGTGTGTGAGTGTTGGTCCACATTCCAGTTCCTCAGCAATCAGCACTCTCTTTAACAAGATGAGATTCATGCACTCCATTAGACCCACAATAAGCCTCTCAGCCACCGCATTGTGTTGTTTATCCAGGGTACAGAGTGTAGTATAGTGTAGTGTGTGTGTGTGTGTGTGTGTGTGTGTTTGTATTCATTTATGTGAGCACAGCAGATTTGGGGTGATGTCACTTTCAAAGCAATCATTACGTGAATGATTGATCTGTACAATCTCCCAACAAGTTTAAATTTACATTTTCACTTGACAACGGAGCTGTTCGTGTTTTGTTTGATCCTAGAGAGCCATTCTGTATAAAACATCTAAGGCCGCTTTAATCTTCACATACCTTTTTATTAAAGTTCAACATTTTGGGAAATACACTTATCCGCTTTCTTGGCGAGAGTTAGATGAGAAGATTGATACCACTCTCCAGACAGAGAGTGGTATCAATCTTCTCATCTAACTCTCGCCAAGAAAGCAAATCCAAAAATGTCAAACTTGTCCTCTAGTGGTTCAATTTTCAGTTAGACAAATTTCCACACTCGAAATGGCATACTGGTTTAAAAAACATCTGCACTTGTCCTTAAAAATAAATGAGCATTTGCTAGTGCCATATATTTAAGTTTTGGATATCAGATTAATTTATTCACTGGCACAAAATTGGATTTTCTGCTGCGTGTGTGAGCTGCTGTGACGTTACAGAGGGGACAATGTTTCAAAATCTATCCCTGGTTTACACCTGCAGCTTGGAACCCTGAATGCTTTTTTTCCATCTATAAGTCCCCTGTGGCACCAAATGCATAGTGATGAACTATAGTGGTCAGAGTGGCTGGCACTGCAGAATGGACAAATATACCCACCACAGCCAAAACCAGCCCAGATTTGGCAGGTGGTGATTTCCCACCCTGGTCGCAACTCATGGAAGTCAAACGTGTTTTAAAATGTGTATAAAGGCTGAGTGTGTTCCTGTGTCCCAAACGGAAACCTGGCCTCTGTGTCCCACCAGCAGCATGCCCTGCAGTAACCCAGCCGCCTAATCCTGTTAGGCCCAAGTGGCTTAGGCCACGCCAGGCCCTAAACCTCAATACCCCTCTTTCTGACCGCCTGCCTGCCCGCTGCACACACCATATGGTCTTCATCACACACGCGTGTGTGTGTATGTGTATCTGTGGGCTTTTAAACGCGCAGTATCTGTCTGAAATTGTCCATAACCTCGCTTTGCTTTGAGTCGGTTCAGAACAATTTGCAATATCGGTCCTCACAGTGCAGGTTGCAGCAGATGAGATCAACTCTTTTAAGTGTTAAAAGTCTGAAACTTTGTATTTCATTGCTGACACTCTCTCGCCCAGGGCACTATGAAAGTGTCAGTCTTTCGGTCGTAAAGGGAAATTCTGATATTTGTCAACCTAGCTATTATTCTCAGAATTTTATCTGTTTTTTTTTATGGCTACTGGCCAGGATGATCTATTTTACTTATCTCCTCTCTTGTAGAGATTGGGGAAAGGCGTACTCTGGCGAGAACAACATCAATCGGAGCAAAAAGAACAAGCCTGTTACAGCTTTCCAAAGAACTTTAGTTTAACAGAAATCTTCTCAAACACTCAATTGTCTCTGAGATTAAAAGTGACCACAAGGAGTAGAAAATCCCTGCAGCTGCTGTAGTGAACTATAGAGCAGGGACTACAAGTCTTTAGGATGATTTCTGTTAGATCTGACTCTCTTTTTTTGGAGAGCTGTAGGAGGCTCATGCTCCTTTCCTTTGATGTTATTCATGCCCGAGTGTGTATCTCACATCTCTACAAGCCAGTAAAATGTTATTGTAATAACACATAAACCGAGCTGACGGGAATCACACAGTCCCACATGTTGATATCTACTCCACCCCTGGCCACGGTCTCACTAATCCAAGTTCTTGCTCTTTAATCCCGTTCATCCCACCTTACTGTCCTGCATCGTCTCTCCTCACCTCCCCCCTCTTGCTGTGACTGCTGACCTCTTTTCTGTTTCGTCTGAGCCCCGCACGCACACACACACACACACAGATACTGGCAGGCCTCAGCTGAGTAGGCTAATCTCTTGAAGCATTACAGAGCTGCCGGGAATTTGCCCCGACCACACAAACTCGAGCAACAGGGTCAGCGGGGGCTACACGGACCAACCCAAGCATATAGAGACTAGTGGGTCAAAGGGAAAGACGAACATAGAATGACAGCCGGCCTCAGCCAGGCAGACACAATGAAGTAGGTTAGAGAAGCTGGAAAATGACCTGAATGTTGACCGTACGTGTAAATATACAGCGAGAGGCAGAATCACATGCTTCAAAGGCACAAGTTCAACCCAGTTTTACAGTTCAACATTTAGCAGGCCGTGTTATGTGGAGACACTGTCAGCGAGTGAGAAGGTGGGCGTTCAGTATCTTAAATACTGTTCAGCAAGGTACGTGATTCTTGATCGACTCAGCTTTGGTTGCTGTGGGGATTTAAACAGGAGGTCACCCAGCTCAAATTAAATTAAGCTTAATTTATCTTGCCTTTAAGCGCGTCTGTATGTGGGTGTACGCATATAGGATGTGTGTGAGTGTGTCTGTGTGGTTATAGGGGAATGTTTAATTCGTGGACTTAATTACCTATAAAGAAAAATGGTAATTTGAGGTTATATTAATGTTAATAAGTGCCAACGTTTATGCAGAGAGCCCCAACGCCCTTGGAGTTTTTGTTTTTTCTAATTCCTCAGAGACCTGCATGCACACACACACTCCACCTGTAACCAGGATACGCAGGTGTAGTTTGACAGAGGCCTCGTGAGTGTTAAGTAACAGGGGTGTAGGTATCTTACAGTCCCAAGAGTGAGTGAGTGAGTGAGTGAGTACAGGATGGATGAAGGAAGACGCAGAGAGCGAAAGAGAGGAACGACACATGGGTAGCTTGGTGTATAGAGAGTGGAGGTAATCTGATCCAGCTGGGGCAACAGCTGTGGGGCGAGTTTACACCCTTGTCTTCTAGGGAGTGAGCAGCTTTCATATACGTAGACACACACACACACACACATACGAATGCCAAGCTGGGGTTGTTGTTGCCGCAGAGACCTCTCTGTCACCTCCACTCTGGAGACAGACAGGAGAGAGAAGATGAGAATGGCACAGAGGGTTCAAAGGAGACAGTGGCTGCATTTCCATCTCCTTGTGCTACACCTGTGAATCCTGGTTACAGGTAGAGCTTGTTTCAATATGCGCATAAAAACAACCCTGAGTGGAGGGACGTCCTGGTGACCTAGCGGTTTAAGACATGACCTTGTCGTGTGTTGTCTACCGCTCTCATTTGCCATGTTTCCTGTCTGTACCTGCCATTTTTAGCTTTTATAAGCAGTATTAATAACAGTTAGTAATAGTAGTTGTGGTTTTAACACACTATAATGTAGTTGTTAGCAGATATAAGGGTTTAGTATTGTTTATATACCAGTTATAACACATGTTTTATGTATGTATTCATAACTTGAAACCAGAGGGGAGAGAGGACGTTGCAGTTATATAGTGTGTGTCTTAACCGCTGGGATATCTAAAAAAAAAACCCCATCAGTGATGGAGCTGGAGCAAAGGAAAAGAACCTACGGAGAAGGGTTGGGAGGAGTGACAGGACAGATAATGGATAAGGTGACCGGGTTATTCAGTCGAAACTCACCAATTTCTGTTGTGTCAAAAGGTACAAGAACAGTATAACAAATTCTACAGTTCTGATTTTTTGTTTTTTTTTTTATTTTTATCCTCTGTGGCCGTATCTACAGAAATATCCTCGACCGAGACACTTAACCTGTTCTAGAAATGTTAAACTTGAACAACAGACAAAGAAAGAAGGTGAGGGAGACAAAAAGCGGAAGAGGAACTGTAGTAAAGAGGAAGGAGGCTGTTGGGTGAATGGAGGCAGCTGTCGTGCTCCAGTGTGGACGACAGCCAAAGAAGCACAGCTGGTCCATGGGACGCTGCACCGAGGCTGCTAGTTGAGTTTTTATAGTAAAGCACACACAGGCACACATCCTCACTCAGCAAACACAAGGGTAACGCAACAAATGACTCCTGGCCCGTTTGTTGCAACAGGTGGACTACTGTTTCAACACACAGACACACACACACACACACAAACACACACACTCTCAACACTGGCAAGCAGCTGCCTGGCGACAGGAGATGCTCTTTCTTGTTGGCAAAGCGAGCTCCCCTGTGTGCCTGAAAGCTCACAGTGTGTGTGTGTGTGTGTGTGTGTGTGTGTGTGTGTGTGTGTGTGTGTCGACCACCCTGCTCTTTGTCCCTTCAGCATTTCTTATCAACCCTCATTCTCTACAGAGTGGATTAGCAGAGTTAAATTTCACCAGATCCTAAACAAGAACGGTGGAGCGAAGGAGGGAGGGGGGGGTTTCCATGCAGCATCTGGCAACCCACCATGCAGTATCTCCCTCTTTATTTACTACCCCCTACACTTGGCCCAGCGGGAGGTTGGTGATTGCAAAAGGGAATTGAGGACGGGAGGGGATGTTGGAGGAGATAAAAGAACAAAGTAAGACGAGAGATAGTGGCAACACGAGGCCACAGCAGGGTGACTGGCGAGGTGAAGTATTTTTAGAGCACTTAAGGGAGAGCTCCAACTCTGCATCTGGTATAGGTATGCCATGTGACGCTCGCCAACACCACCTGCCTGCTATTGTGCCATTGACACAAAAGATTTCCCCTCTGACACACAGAGAAAGACACACACAGCGGCCATGCCAGTGAAACCTGAGGCTTTAATTAACAGTCACTACCGTTTTTTTTAAAAAAAACACACCCTGACATATTGACCTACTGTATGCCTGCAGAAAAACACACACACTGTGAAGCCAAATGGTGCAGGTGCAGGACTACTTTGAAGTTGCCATTAAGGGTTTTTGTTTATTTTTGTGCTTCAACAGTGCACACACAGAGCTGGCACTGATGTGAAATGAATGAAATACATCACATGTTTAAGTGGCTGATGGTAAATTAAACTCACATTATGCAAATTTGGACCAGAAGGAGTTGAAATGTGGCTCGGGCCAAGAACCAGTCGCAAATTTAAAGAATTAATTCTGGTAATACGCTTATTCGCTTTCTTGCCCAGCGTTAGGTGAGAAGATTGATACCACTCTCAGGAGAGAAGTATCGATTTTCTCATCTCGCTCTCTGCAAGAAAGCTAATTTGTAATGTCAGAGGTGAACCTACAGAGAATTATCATTCAGCTTTGTACAACTTTATAGTGAGTTGTTTAGCTGTGTGGCCTGCAACTTTACTGTTCTGGTTCACTCTCACTGCTCTCATAGTGTTGTGTTCAGGTGCAGCAGAAAAAGATCTAAAAACCCGCTGTCAACTACCTGCTCGGCGCCAAACGGCAAACAAACCCACTTAGCGACTAGCTGGTGAGCATAGTGGAGCATTTAGCAGCTAAAGAGCCAGATATTTCCCTCAGGAGTTGGTAGAGATCAAAAACAGAGCTTAAAAGAGAGGGAACATTAGATTTCTATTCATCAGGTGGACAGAAACACGACTCGAAATGAATGTTAACGTTGCTCCGTAACTGCCAGACGTGCAAACAGGCAACTGTTTCCGCTGCACCCAAGTGACCAAAAGATTCAGTTAATGCAGGTTTAAGTTTATTGCTTTCAGCCGTGTTGTGAGTGAAGACTCGCATTGTTCCCGATCCCCGTCCTCCTCACAAACACACACTCATTCCTCTGACAGAGGCGATACAGTTAGTCGTACAGATGACCGGTTTTACAGTAAGCACTTTGTATTGGTTTGTAATAATAGAGTCCCAGATGTTTCCCAGCAGAGTTAGTAACTCCTGTCTGTAGGTTGTCTGCTGCCATCAACTCCACAGTTCAGTCTGTGTGTGGAAAGGCTTAAGCCATAATTGAGTTGGCTAACTGTGCCTTACAGGTTAATAGGATTCATTTACATGAGTGTGTGTGTGCACTAACACTTAGATATTACATGCAAAAACTGCACCTGTTCATCAGGTGGCAGCTTTGTGTCTCCCGTGATTTTTTTTTTCGTCTTTATCCTTAAAAATGATTTCATATATTTCCTTTATATTTCACTCATATTTATTTTTTGTGTATTTTCTGCTAATTTAAAAAAAAGCTGTTTATACTCATGAATCTATATATTTCACATATACATGTAATATGTACAATATGCTTAAAATCTTTGTTTATGTACAGTTGCTGTTGTTAAAAATCACTTTCTCTACAAGTTGCCCACACTTTGATTTCCTGTGCGTCTGTGTGCTTTCAATCAATGCAGGGCAGTGGCTCTGGATGCAGACAGGCAGCAGACAGACAGACAGACAGATAGACAGACAGACCAGCTGGGCAGGGTATGGTGATGCTGTTTAGTGCTGAGGCCTGGCCTGGAGACTGCTGACTGATGCAAAATAGAAACACGGGGGTGGAACAGCGAGAGAGAGAGAATGAGAGAGTGGGTGAAACTGGCGAGACTGATGGAGAGAGAGAGAGAGAGAGAGAGAGAGAGACGGTACACAAGAGAGAAGGGTGGGAGGAAGGAGAGAAGGAAGGAGGGAGAGACATTATCGAGCCAGTGTGAGTCAGCAGGTTGACAGAGCTTCAGGGTGTGGCTCCAGCACATCACTGCTCCTGTAAATTTCCCAGTATGCACTGGATGCATGTCCATGTCAGCCTCTCTGGTGCACCATCACTCACTCTGCAGCATGTTTATTTCTTATTACATACAAGATAATTGGCAACACAATCATTACATCAATATATCATATATATATATATATATATACATTTATATCAGTATCACACTCTTTTGATATGATTAATGTGATGTGTTTTTTTTTGTTTTTTTGTTTTTTTTAAATGACACTTCAAATGCAAAATCAATCAGTAAGCTGGATGTCTAATGAGATGGGAAGACCTTAACTCAAATACACTGTAAAGCAACATTGAATCAAAGTATGGGCCTTGAAAAGCTATTATGCTTATTGGCAGTCTGTGTTTGCCTTGTAAATTGCATTATGTATGCTACCTGTGTGTGTGTGTGTGTGTGTGTGTGTAGGACCAGGAGACAACATGCCAGCAGTGTATGGCCTGAATGTGACAGACGTGTCGAGGTGGGAGGAGATGGTGCTGAACCCTGCACTGCAGATACTGGACAGTCTCAGTAAGGTGTGGCCTCGATAGCCTTCTTCCCTTCTTTTACTCTTATTTGTTTCTTTGCCCTTTCACTCACTGCCACCCCCACTCACCCCACACTCTCCCCCCCTTTTTTAAGAGGGGGGGAGAGGGTGGGGTCCATCACTCCTCATTTACTGTCATTCGTTCCCTTCTCCTCACATCCTAATTGGTTCCCTTCCTCGTTTGCATGATTTCTTGCTGCTTTCCTTGCGCCCCTCCTTTCTCTTCTTCCTTTCTACTTTCACCTTTTCCTTCATTCCTCTCCACCTCGCTTTACTTTCCTTCTTTTTTCCCCCTTTATTCTTCCCTTCTGCTTTCCATTATGTCCTTCCTTCTTTTTTCTTTGCTCCTTTTGTCCAATTCTGCCTCATCTAACTCTGTAGATTTCTTATGATTGTTTGTTTTCCTCTGTCCGTTTACTTCCCCTTCCTTCCTTCCTTCCTTCCTTCCTTCCTTCCTTCCTTCCTTCCTGCCTGCCTGCCTGCCTGCCTGCCTGCCTGCCTTCCTTCCTTCCTTCCTTCCTTCCTTCCTTCCTTCCTTCCTCCTTTCCTTCCTTCCTTCCTTCCTTCCTTCCTTTTCCATAATTTCATAATTCCTTTTTCTGCATCCTGTCTTCCTTCTCTTCCTTCTCATGACACAAAATGATGACATTGCCCAAAATCTAAGTTAGCTGCTCACTACTGAGTAAACTACTAAGTGTTTACTATAAAGGGAGTAGTGAATAAGGGAGTCATTTCAGACACAGCACATTGTTTCACAAACACTCCATCAAACTTAAAGCCGTAAACTGGAAACTCTTTGGCTTAACCAATTAGGGTGAGGAGCCAGCTGTTACACCAATCAGAGTACAGGAGGTGGAGCGGGGAAACAAGCGGAGTTATCATACGTGTGATCTGTGTGATAAAGTGATCATCGGGGACTTGGAGTGGACAGGTGAGGCTGTTGACCCACGTCATATAATAAGCACATGGAATTCATGATTCTTATAATGATTATTTTTATAAAAATACACCACTTGGAATAATAATGTGTGTCTGATCTAATTTTTCCACCAAAAAAAATTCAGTTACCTTATTAAAATCCTTAAAATGATCTATTCTCCTCCTTCTCCCTCATTAATAACAATATATTTCATTTTAAAAGTTGCAAGATGTCTCTTACTTCACTGTAAGAGTTCAAGTTTCCACATCACACTTGTGTAAATTGCATACTGGACCAAGATTAGATTCCAAACTAGTTGTGATGTCATAAATCCTGCTCGTAGGCCCGCTCCTTAAACTCAGATTTTCATGAGCACAGAGAAACTTTCCACTTTCAGCAGATGAATGTGAAAACAATCCTTCTAGTGTCAAACTCTGCACATACATCATTCTGCACAGTGAAGCTCAAACATCCAGCTGTAGGAACAAGAAGCAAAACACATATTTGAGCGGAGGAGGACTTTAAACCCTGTAAAAGTGACCACCTGTCTCACTTGTTCTTCATGCGGTTATAGATACACAATAAAATGTGTCAAAAAACACACAAACCAGCTTGAGTTTACACACGCCTGTGCCTTATTTTAGTTCACGGTCAGAGCATCACACAGCTCATACAGTGTGTTGTACATTTCAGACATATCAGGCTGTGATTACCCTCTTTACCTGCAGCTCACCTGAACTCCAAGAAGCATCACTTTCATGTGAGGAAGAAGAGGAAGCTTAATCCGGCCTGTGACCGGTCCCAGAGTCCCGCTGCACCTCCTGCCCCCGCTGCACAGACTGTGGAAAGCCTCTCTAAGGACGCCTGTGCTGCTGTTGCCACAGGCTGCAGCCAAACCTCTCAGGAGTCCTCCCAAGACACAAAGACAACACACGAGGAAGTACCTGTGACATTTTAACAGCTGTACTGACTGTGGACTACACACATCATCATTCAGGTTCCCACCACATCTCTGCATTAATAAGTGGATATTTCCTCACAGCCCACACAAGGCTACTTTTTCTTGCTTCCCATAGAAGTATTTGGAACTGAATCTTCGTATTTGTCAAAGTTTCAATGGGATGACAGACCTTCATACTAAACACTTAATCCTTACTGAATGTGATAACAATGGACATATTTTATAGACTGCAAGAATGTCTTATTTAACATTCTCATGGGCTCAGATTATGGATCCTTGAAACAGGTTCATTTTGTTGGAGTAGAGATATTGATGGTCGGGACAATTCAAGTATTATATTCTCAGCAGGGAAAATTGGATGTTTTGTGATGTGTGCAGCCAAAGAAATCTGATTTCTTTTAAAGATTCTTTTGTGCTACTCTCTGAATGGCGAAGTTCAATTGTAAGAGAAAAGGTTTATTTTTCTAATTTTACAGAATGTGCCTTAATTGAAGGTTTATTGTTGCTGTCGACTGAAAATCTTCAAAAGCATAAGCGTTGTAGGATTTAAGTTTCTTGTCTTTTTTTTTCATCACCATGCACCTTTAACTTTGTCCAGCTGGTTTTGAAAATGTTCAATAAACCAAAAGATGTTAGTTTCTCAGCCTATGGAGGATAATGTGCTTAACAAACAAAATAAACTCATAAGTTATTGCCATCACATCAGGATACAATAGAGTAGAAAAACATAATTGTCTATACACGTGGCATTTTTTAATGCAAATCTTTCTTGTTTTCAGTCAGTCGGGTTGCAGAAGCTCAGAACAGCTCTGAGGGATGAAACACGCCGCACAATGTTTGGTAGAAGTCTGCATTTCTAAAACGTTGAGGTTTTGGTAAACCATTTCTTGTACAGCATAATCAAAATCCTGAAAATACAAAACATGCAGAATGTCCTGAAAGGATAATAGAAGTAGCTCCGAAGCTCTGAGAAAAGTAAGTCAGTGACCATAACATTAACTTGGATTGACCTGAAAATAGATTTCATAACAACTTGGCATAACGCATTAGGATTTTGTAACAAACATCCATAAATGGTAATCATGAACTTGATGGACTTTGACAAGTGAACTATCAATATATTGCATGTATCATATTAAAATGTTAATCAGTGAAAGACTGAAGACTTTTAGTGGGGGCGCAGCCTTTATGGAAACAGCAGATGTGGTAGAGATAGTCATCTACTCCTATAAAAGCTACAAGATGGGTGCGTACTTTATGTGAATAGTTTAACCCACTCAGCCAGTCTCTATCAAAAACAATGTCTTTGACAGCATTGGCAAACCTGTACTTCATTAATGGTAAGATTGACAAACACAGTATTGAATTATGTCCCTTCAGCTGCTGTCATATCAATAAGTTAACATTATTAAAGGCCTTTGAACTGACTGCATTCCACAGTTAGGAAATAGCACGCTAGCCGACTAACTCTTCTCTCAATTGTGGTCTGATAACAATAACAACGAACAATAAATTCATCCACGGGACATGCGTGAGCGCGGTCTCCATGGGAACGCGGCCGTCGAGGTTTTCGTCATATGGAAGTCTGCGTGGTTTTATCTAGACTGGGTTGGAAAAACGATAGACGCTACTGGGTCAGGCTGTGAGGAGAGTGTGTTTTCACAGCAGCGATTGCAGGTCTTTGTTTATCCAGTGGCGTGTTGTACCCCTTTCAAACCAAGGTGTGCCTGCTGTAAAACCACTTACACAATACCTGGCATCACTCCAAAGGCCTCTTTTGGCGCTCCCTTTCCCTTTCTTCATCTGACACTTTTTCTTCTCACTTCCCCCTCCCTTTGTTCCCGTCTAACACTCCATCATCTCTTTTCTTTAAGTTTTCAGCTCGAGACTAAGACATATTCTCTCAGCGTAAGTCTAGTTCACAGGCTCCCAGTGTTTGACCTCATCCACATGACTAAAAATATTTCCAGCCATATAATAGCTGGAAATATTTGTGTGAGTGTGTCCCACATTTCCAAACTGGGTCAGGCCTCAAGCTTACTGGGGCCTTACCATACAGTATGGGAGTCACACTGATAACAAAGGTCACTGTGCAACCGGTGTCTGGTTTTTATAATACTTTTTTTGTCTGGATGATTTGTTTTTCTTTCCTTCTGTTGTGCTTTTTTTTTTAACCAGACATACAACTGCTTTGTTTTCTTTTCCCTTCAGTGATTTTTTTTTCTCCTCTGTCATCTCTGTAATTATATAAAAAAAAACAAAAAACAGAAACAATGAGACTGTTATTTGAATCAGGAAAAAATACAGAATCAATTATCTGATATACTTTTAAATGCCTCAAATTTTCTTAGGCAACTTAATGTGCGGTATGTTCTTATCTCGAGTGCCTCAGCTTGTCTGGCCTGGCACCTCCAGGCACTGCTGAATCACTCCGCGTTTGAAGAAGAAAGCTTGCGCAATGCAATGACATAAGGCTTCAGCCCCTTAAACCACGCATACACACATTCACAGAAGTGGAGAACTAGGGCAGCGTCCACAGTCACAAGGCTAATTAGTGATTTACGAACCGCTATGCAGTGGATCATCTACCGCCGCACACACACACACACACACACACACACACACACACACGAACATGCACTGAGTGAACTCATTAGCTGTAGACAGTGAGCACAGAGAGTCAACACACCGAACCGGCTTTGAAATGAGAAACCTGCAACTATAGCCTCAGACAAATAAGTGCTCTTAAAGTCAAGTTTTCTGCTTTACTTGAGTATTTGATTTGATGACAGCTGCTGTGTGTGCGTGCATGCGTGCGTGTGTGTGTTTGTTTGCTCGTATGTATAGTTGCATCAGTCAGCGAGCCGCATAATAATTCAGTGCTCCATTTCTGTCTCTCCTGCTCTCTCTCTCTCTCTCTCTCAGTCCATTCCTGCTCGGTAGTGGCTCAGTTAGCTGTATATGTTCACAGAGCACACACTGTCCTATACATGAGGCCCACGGTGGGGGAACTGCAGGCTGACTTATGTAACACATGCTGCAGCCTATAGATGCTTGTTGTCTGTGTCTGGCCTGCATGCTCATGGATTTTTGGCCCCTGGTTCTGGCTTTACTGCATGTATACTGATCCAAGGCATGTTAAAAATTGATGATGATTATCCATTTTTCTATATGCTACTTTGTCATTGGCCTGTGGGATATCACTTAGTCTGTTATCATGGTGGATACATGATGGTGATGCTTGTTTGATTTAGTGCTGAAATGATCAGACGACTGATAATTAGTCACCAGCGGTTTTTGATAATTGGTTAATCATTTTAGTCACTTATTAAGAAAAACACATTCGCTGGTTTCAGCTTCTCAAATGTAAATGAAATACTATGTTTTGGATTGTAAGTTAAACAAAACAAACAATTTGAAGATATTATTTTGGGCTCTGGAAAAATGTGATGGGTATTTTTAGCCATGGTTGAGACATGGCTCAAGGGAGGGTAATGTTGGTTGGTTGGGTCACCACTTTGGCCCAGACTGAAATATCTCACATTCATGGTGCCCAGAGGGTGAATCCTACTGATGTTGGTGATCCCCTGACTTTTCCTCTAGCGCCACCGTGAAGTACATGTTTGTTTTTTTAGTGAAATATCTAAACAATTATTGGATTCATTGCCATTAAATTTATTATAGATATGCACTGTGCCCAGAGGATGAATCCCAATGAATATGATGATCTACCTAATGAATTGGCAAAAAAATGAATTCTCCTCTGACTTTTCCTCCAGTGCCACCATGAAGTTCACACTTGTTTTGCGTGAAATATCTCAACAACCGTTGGATGGATTGCCATGAAATTTGGTCCACACATTCATGTTCCTCACAGGATGAATAGTGATAACTGAAGCGATCTAACTTTTCATGTAGCACCATCTCAGGTCAAAATCTAAATTTGTCCAATACCTGCAGAACTAATGACATCAGCCTCAGCTGTGCTTAATGCTAATTTGTGCTAATTACTAAATGTTAGTCCGCTAACATGCTAAACTAAGATGGTGAACATGGTTAAGTTTATACCTGCTTTGCATCAGTATGTTGGCATTGTCATTTTGAGCATGTTAGCATGCTGTTGTTAGCATTTATTGCAGCCTTAAACATCTCAATCATAATGAAAGTTTAGTTTGATTGTTGCATATGTTGCATGTGTCATTAATATTACACTGGTAGTCTATAAGAAAACTTTTGGCAAGTACACTACTACATTTTGAACTAGTCAAAGCCCTTTTTTGTGTGTATTTTTCCTGAATTTTCACACATTGTATCCCAACAATGCAGAACAGAAGTCTGTGTTGTTGAACTTGTCTTAGAGCTCTGCTGTAGTAGTGTGTCATCCAGTGACTGTGCGTCTAGGTAATTTGAAGTCCACTTAATCCTAATCTCTAATCCCATTTGACTAAACATTCCCTGCCATCTGGCCCTGGCGAGACAAAAAACACACTCTTACGCACCTACACACGCCAACAGACATGCAAGCAGCTAATCAGATAGAGCAGCAGCTGCAGTCGAAGACACTGTTGACTTGATTACCAAGAATAAGCTTTATGCAGCAAATATCTGCTAATGTGGACTGTAAGCATGTTTACAGATATATAGAAGGTCAATCCTTTGCAGTGGCAAAATACTAGACACCACAGAGTCGTATTATCTCAGAGCAGAGCAGAGATATGTGGAATGTGAAGGACTTTTTTTTAGTTAAGAATGTTAAGAACTTTTGTTTGTCACTGTTGGCAAGACGGTGCAGCGTGTCAAAAGTCATCTATCAGGCATCCAGCTGCTGTGTGCACGAGTTTATTTGATCTTTTATCCCGAGTACAGAGTAAACTCAGTGCACATATTTGTACACTGTGGCATCATCTTCTCATTTATAGTCTTTTTAAAGCTTGATATGTGTGTGTGTGTGTGTGTCCCTGCATGTGAGCTTCCTCTGTTCAGGGTCGGTGTTTTGCTGTCTATCAGGAAGAGGACAAAGACAATTCAGAACTTGGTGTTGTGTAACCAAGTGAGAAACACAACACTGTCAGGTGTGACTCAATCAGATAAGGGACCATTGTGTTTGTGTGCACATGTGAGAAAACGGATCTTTGCATGTTTCATATTATCAATATAATAAGAAACACACGCTGCTGCACCTCCTCCATCCACCTGAGTGCTGGTGTGTGCGTGTGTGTGTGTGTGTGTGTTTGTGGTTCCTTCAGCGCAAGTCTAACAGCTGTGTGTTTGTATCTATATGTATTATGGATTACACACACATACACACACATCTCCAGAGCTGCACTATGAGTGATGAGTGTGTTGCAGCCTAATCCCACCTGGAGACGATGTTTTATAACGTTTCAATGCGATGTGATGTATGCATCAAGAGCCAAGTGCAGACCATCATTTATTGATGTGTGTGTGTGTGTGTGTGTGTGTACGTGTATGTCTGGGGACAAACGAGGTTCAATGAGTTCATGGAGCTCCTTTCTCTATCTCTCTCTTTTTGTCATTTTGTCTGTCTCCTGGAGTGGCTGTATACAAAAAAAAAAGCGCGACAGAAGGATGAGGAGATGAAGAAGAACAGATGTGATTAGATGCGAAAAGCCTTTAAGGAAAGTGTCATAGGTGCAGCAGTGTATGCATGGCTTCCTATAGTCTCTCTCTCTTGCTCTCTCTCTGCTGCATATTTCCTGCCTGGTTATGTAATGCGGGGGCCGCTCGGTACTTTTTTTTTTCTCCTTCTTCTACCCTCCCCAATCCAGTGCATGACATGCCTTCCTGTTTTTCCACCAACCCAGTGAACTCCTTTCCCAGGGCAACACTTTGGAGGGCACGCACCCACCCCACCACCCCCCACCCCCCACCCACCCACACACAAACACACTCACACACACACACACACACACACACACAACCACAGAGCACATATTGTATTGTCACATATTGTAAGTAATGTGCTTATTTTAGACAAAGCTGCTTACCCTTGATGTATTGTGTCTGGTGGGCTACATAAATGGCATTGTCTCACTCCTCACACACTTTGGGTGTATGTGTTTGTGTGTGTTAGATGACTGCGGTTCTCTCTCTCTCTCTCTCTCTCACTCTCTCTCTCAGCTGCCTTCATGTCATATTAAATCCCCTCCTCTGTCCTCCTGCCCATCTCCTCTCTAATTTATCTTCTCCCCACTTGTTTTCACCTTTGCTCCCAGGCAGGAAATGGGTGTGCCAGCCCATGAAAGGACCAACAATGCAGCCTGGCTGCTATGAGTGTGTTCATTTTTATTGCATGTGTGTACACAGGGAGCACTCTCTGCAGTGTACTGTATGTGAGACAAAGAGGCTGTGTGTGTATGTGTGTGTGTGTGTGTGTTTCTGGGTTTCTCCATTGTCAGTGACTTAAGCGCTGGAGCCGGCTTTTTCCCGCCAGTGCGGCGTTTTGTGGGAGGGGTTTTGGCTGAGCTCAGGCAACAAAGAGCCACAGCTTCCCGCCCGATATGCAAATAGCCTCAAAGTGGGCGGGATAGGGAGCCTCCCCTACTGCAGCGCTTAACCCTTTTGCTGCCGGAGTGGAGGAGAGCAAAGCGCAGGCAGGTTGTGTGTTTCTCCTTGTTCCTCTCCTCACAGGGACAGAAAGATAATAAAATATAAAAGTAAGGACAGCTCAAAAGACTAAGGCTGTGGTTCAAATTTGGATTGAAGATGTACACCCAAGATATGTCACAATTAAACACTTCACCATGTAATACTGTAACCTTTTGACTCTGTGCTAATCTGCATACACATTGACAGTTATTATGGAAATCATAAATATCTCCACCCATGACCGCATCAACTTGCTGGGGATGCCCTGGAGCAAAAATTATCTGCTCACCACATATTTGACACACAGTAGTTGGAACATACAAAGTACATGCACAATGAACGTTTTACTGGATTATGACACAGGGTCTCTCTTCAGGACAGGGCCTAATAGCTAGAAAATAAAGCAGGACCCACCTTGAAGCAACATTTTTATGTCAACAGTGGAGAAAAAGACTATGTGTTAAGTGAAAGTGGTAGTCGTATTGACAAACTCACAGAGAATTATGTCCCCACTCTGCATTTCCTCTCAGATCTGCAGAGCATTTTAGAGTCTTTCAGCTCATTGTTTTAGTTTTCCGGCCCTCAACTTTACTTGGGTTCTCTCTCAACACTTTGATCAGGGTTTTTTTTTGGCCAGCAGGCAACTTTTTTCAGTGAAAAAAGCTTTAAAAACTAAATATACACTCCCTGCCCAGCACCAAACGGATACAGTTAGCTAACTAGCTGGAGACTAAAGTGGAGCATTTAGCAGCTTAAGAGTCAGATATTTCTCTCATGAGTGAGTGAGACCAAAACAGAACTAAAAAGAAAGTGAATACAGGATTTATATTCACCAGGTGGCCAGAGACACAACTTCAGATGAATGCCAATGTTGCTTTATGTCTGCTGGATGTATAAATAGGCAATCGTATGCTAACACATTCACCATCACGACTTTATAAAATGATAACATTTCAATATTGTATTTACAACTTGCCCCAAGTGGCAAAAATATCAATGGATACAGGTTCAATCAATTTACTACAAACCAGTTGGCACACAGTGAACATGGAGCCCCAGGACAGGTGTCCACTTTGCCCAGTTGGTAATCTAGTTGTGGCTGATTACCAACAAAAGTCAATAGAGCGGCAACTTTGGGAAGCTGCTACCACTTACACATTTGGAAACTTTGTTTTTCCTAAGATTTATGTTCGGTTTTCTTCTTCAAGATGTTTCTGGAGCTGTCTCACCACGGTCCACAATATCTAAATTTTTTCCATCTGTGAATGGCTTCTCCATTCCCGTCATACACTGCATTGTGGGGAAAAAAAATCTGCCCTGCCAAAGCACACAACTCAAGAATTACACAAATTTTTGTCACTTTTCCAGTCTGAATGCTGTAGTATGTGTTATTGTATTGTGCAACCACTACAGTTTTAATGAGACACTCTCACTGGTCAGCTTGCCAGTTACGTGATGAAAACAATAAGATCAGAAGACTAAGACTGTTGTTGCTTCCATTAGATATCTGCTGTTTGTTTCCATTGGATAAATAAAAATTTTTTGCAGCATGTTTACAGCAGAAATTCCTGCACAGTGGATAAATGTTCTAAATGCGACCAATTCTTCAGTTTCATTGTGTCACTGATACTTCACATAAAAAACTCCCTGAAACCTGCTGCATTAGTGAAAAGTTAGAGCTCCACTAGTTTTTTTTTTTACAGGTATTGTAAAACAGATGTGTGCGTGTGTCCACTTGTGTGTAACAGCACATGGCTCACTCATGTTGTGTGTTATGCAACCCAACGTAACATTAGATGCCATGTAGACCAATAGCAGCTGTTATACACACATGTGCGCGCACACACACACACATCCTCTTCACCTCATTTCAAACAAAGGGCCCTATTATATGAAGTTGTATGCTTCAACATGCTAAGCTGCAGGCAGGATGGGGACTCAACATGGTCTAACACACCTCAAGCACAGTTCAAATATTGTTTTACTGTACTTTGCATTTATACACACACACACACACACACGTTTCTCTATTACAAACAGTATATCTCATATCTGCTGCAGCATCGTGACAGTTTGTCAACTTGATGAATGAGAAACATTAGTTATGCAGCACCCAGTGGACAGAAAGACCTACAACATATGTGATATTTGATCCAAGGCCCTGAAGTTATGTAATGCGCTCTATTGATTCTTTAACAAGCATAGTCATGCAACTGGCTTTTTCTCCTTGAACCAGTAGTTGCATGCTTAAGTATGTGACTTGTGTATAAATTGTGTTAAAACAGATATTGACAGAATCTTTATCCATTTTATAGGCAACACAATGTCGTCTTCTTGCACGGATACACCTGTTGTTCTTTCTGCAATAAAGTTTTATATTGTTGAGTGGTTACACGCATGGCTCAGGTGTATTTTACATTTTTTCATCTCTAGATTCAGAGAAACGACACTACAGTAGAACTGTGTTTTTTTGACATGGTTCCTATGTGTGCATGCTGCTGAGATGCATACGTACATTGTAGGGATTTCTGACACAACTTCACCTACTGTATGGAGCTGGGAGAAAGTCTGAAGAGTTTAAAACTCCAGCAATGCTTGTATCATAAAGAAGGAATTTATTGTGGATGACCTTGATGAAGGCTGCAAGCCGAAACATGTTCTCACAGTAAAGTTGATCGTAACACGATGTTTCTGGTGTTTTGGCCTCCTGCATACATGTATTACCAGTCTGGTGATTTATAGACTGAAATTAAATGGATGAAAACATTCTACAGTCATTTTCTTTCCCCTAAAGCCACCGAACGGCTAACTTTCAAAGAACAAAGCGCAACAAGGTTATTAAATTACCACAGAATCCTTCAAATCAGGCGATTAGGGAACACTTGTCCTCATATGGCTGCACAAATACACACTCAGCCTTGTCACTGTGCACTCAGATATGTTGCTCAGCACATTTTGTACAGTGCTGGTTGAGCGGGAGCAGCAGTTGGTAACCAGCAGTAACGACACCGAGGCTGATTTACATTTCAGCTGGAGAGGACAATGCGTGCTGATATGAAATGTGTTAGCAGTGTAGTGGCATTCATCAGATACTGTAGGTGTGTGAGAGGGAGACAAAGAGGGAAAGAAGAAACTGTTTATTGTTGTGTGTGTGTGTGTGTGCGTGTGGGCTGAGTCAAAGTTAAGTGGAAGGCGGGAGGGGAAGCAAACGGAGGGAAACCACTGTTCAACGTGTATCACACACAGTTTGGCTGATAAGGTGTTCCCTCCCCTGGGCAGTTAACGGTCAATAGTTAATCCGTTTGGACAGAACCCTGCCGCTGCTGCTGTGGCGCGGCTTTAAGAGGGAAAGTAATGAAAGCATCAGAGCAAGAGGGAAATTTGCAAAACATTCCAGGAGAACTTCTGGATCATCTGAGTTGTCGTCAACTGTTGACGAAAATGAAAATTTCCCCTCTCATGATGACCCTTGTTTGCTCTGCAGGGTTTTGTTTCTAGGATCACAACTGATTGGCTCATCTTTCATCCACAGTTGCTGTGGTTGAAATTCCATTGTACATAATAATAATCTAATAATGACAGTTTTTATTTGCATATTTTACCACTTCATCATATTATGAAATTTGTTGCAAATTAATTCTTTACTGAATGGCCCAGTGTGTCCCAGACTATTGAAAAGGTGCTAACCCTTAAATAATTCCACTCGTCTGGTTTTTAATGAGTTTTAATGTCCCCTGAAAGCTTAACCACCCTGATAATAATAAAGTTCTGGAGAAAACACTTTAGAACATGTAGTTTTTGGCGCAAAAGTGGAAATTTACAGGTCATTAATTTCACTTAAAAAATCTGCACTTAGTCGCTCAGTCCATAAAGTCACAATGTAGCTCTGTTTTCACCTGCCTCTCCCACTTATCTGATTTCATTTTGTGTTATTTTGTACCTCATATTGTCTTTTTTTCAAAGGCAGTAAATAGCTGAAGCTTGTCAGGAGTAATGCAACTCTGAATTTGAATGTGTGCCATTAGGGAAGTAAAGAGAGACATTGGTTCTTTATTTATTACATGACAGTTAGGGCGCAGAGCCAAAGCCATGGATACTGGTCCACACACATCACACACACACACACACACACACACATGCGCCACTCCTCTCTCAAGCCATGAGATACTGTATTTGCCTACTATCTTTTTAAATTTTACATCCAAATCACTGTTAAGTCATGGGTGCCCGTGTCTTTCCTCACAGCTGCTTCTCTCTCTGTATGTAAGCTGTGGTTGCACATTGCCCTATAAGACAGTACAGTATCTGCCCGCTGCTCTCTTTTCCATATATAACTTCTCACAGGCTCTCCTGTGTCCCCCTGCCCTACTTTACACCTTCCAGCACTCACTCACTGTACAGTATGACCAGACGGATCTTACAGCTGACTGGACTGTGTGCCTGCAGCTAATTTCCTAGTTTTCTGTTAAAAACCATAACAGTCACTATGTCTGCCAGTGAAACAACTACTGATGTTTAAACTTTTAAGTTGCTTAATTATCAAACATGAGTGCTCATTTAGAGAAACATATTAATTCCTTAAGGAATTATTTAATATTTCATCATAGTATCTGTGTTTTCTTGGCTGTTCATGAAGCAGACTCTTCTGTTTTTGATCCAGATGTAGAGGGTTACTCCTATGTGTTTATCTTAATGGGTTCGTTTGGCGGTCTGTTATAAAGTGATCTGTTGCTGCTCCCTTGTGGTGAGATGGGGAACATAACATCTGTATTTCCTGGAATAGAAGAACACACTGTACCCAGAAAGAAGGACAATCAATTATAAGACTAAGTGATAATGATACACTATACTGAAGGCTGGTGAAAACTGATAGCTCTGTATGAAGCCTTTTGACCTGAACCTATTGTATCTCAGGCAGGATGGAGACCACACTTCATGCTTAAAATGTTGCAAACAACATTATAAGGTGTGATGTGTGCTTATTGTGATTTTATGCATTTCAGTTTAGTAACCACAATTAGGCTGCAATGAATGGAATTTACATACTTTTAATGCTTTTTGTTAAAGGTGAGATAGTACCTCCTCAGTCTCCTGATGTGTGTGTGTGTGTGCACTTTGATCATGTATTCCTTTGGAGGTCCTTGATTGGAGTTTGTTGGCCAATTCAATTTCTTTAGATATCTTTGTTTATAGTGATCATCTTCTACATCAGTGGTTTCCTTTTTTGCTTGTGACCCTTTGGTCCTTTCTACTTGCAATTAGATCAATGAGCGCTTTTATGTTTTTATGTTGTTTCAGCTGAATCGAGATCATTGAATCTATACACTATTACACTTATATAGCCTAGTATAGCACTAAAACAGTGAGAAAACAAGCAGGACTAAACAAGCAAAGACCAATGAAAAGTTTAAAAAATTACAGATTCTTTTTTAAATCACAGAATTTAGTTTTTTATTTCATTTGAGACCCTTTGTGGGGCCTCTAGCCTCATAGTGGGAAATGCTTTTTAACGCTTTGCAACCCTCCACACTATAACAACCACACAAGGACTCACTTTACCATGTAATTGTTTTGCAATTTCTTAAAATGATAATAAATACTGAAAAATTTGCTGGCATTGTGAGCCCATGTTGCCTGAATAATATTTAGTAAACTAAACTCAATACTGTTATTTTTAAAATAAAAGTGGCATAGACACATTAGAGCTGGCCTGGTATCAGAGGGGTGTAAATATAAATTATAGACCATCTATTTTCTTTTCCATTTATCCTCTGAGGGTTGTGTTAAATTTAGATTTACAAGAGTTAAAAGATCAGATTATGTTGGAGGGTGATCATGCTTCAAAGCTCTCATTACCTACTCATAAGCAAGGCAGCTCAAACCAGTTGAGCTGCTCTATTACCTGACTGAATACTGGTAATGTAGAAGGAGCACTACAGCTCTACACAGACACACAACAACAATGGTTGAATGTAATAAATGACAAGTTTATTGTTGCACAAAATGTACAAAATAACAAGCAAATGGACAGCCCCTACCCCCCCCACCCCACCCCGCCCGTAGCGTCCCTCCCCACCCCCTGGTTCATTCGCCATAATGAAGCTGAATTTCTGAAACCTATGACTACGGCAAGTCCGATGGTCCAAGCCAAACGCATGGTAATTCTGAGAGACAACACATACCCATTTCAGCATCACTGAACAATTAAAAATGAATAAAAACACCTTATTTACACATTTCTGTCAGAACTTTTACAACATGCCATCTATATATTTATACAGAATATGCTTGTGCACATACCCCTGTATAGAAAATATATTATAAGATCAAATTAAGTTAGACTAAGGGCTATAGACATCCAAAGTACAGCACTTCTTTTTTAAATCTCCTTTGAATCTTTTTTTATTTTCATTTTTATTTCCCACTTATTTAAATGTCCTAGTACTTTATCAACCTCGTACTAAAAGAAATAACTCTAGTTGACTGAATGCGGATGTTTTTCCCTTGAAGACCTAAGCTGACCATGTAGATGCCTGATAAGAAAAGCGTCACATATTTACACAGGAGCACTCTCCCTTTTAATGCATGTGTGTAAATTTGACCATCTTCTGACTTTGTGTGTGTGTGTGTGTGTGTGTATGTGTTTGTGTGTGTCAATGATGTTTTACAAGAATCCATCCCTTCAAAACCCTCCTCCTCAGGCCTGGCTTGATGATGTAATACGAGCGTAAACCAATCAGCTTTGGCACTGGGTGAAAAAATAAGTGTGCTGTGGTTTCTGATAATGCCTTTGTTGCAGTTTACAAGTCGATTAGCGTGTAAAATCCTCCGTCTGTCCCTGTTTCTGCACTAATGTGAAATCACAGAGAAGCGGAAAGCAGATCTGACGGCGACGGCTGCTTTCATCATTTCAGATTTAACGTATTAGTGCAAAAAGGGGATGAAAAAAAAATCTTCTCGCATCTTCTTTTCACAGCCAAATGATATCTAACAAGCTAGCACTGTGATATCTAAACCACATTAGCACCATGGAGAGAGAGTGAACAATATAGTTCAAGTAAAGCCAGACGACTCACAAGATGTTTTGTGCTGGAACATACAGGGCACACACCATGGACGGAGTGTTTTTGTGCCAAGGAAAAACCACATATCCCATGGATGGATGGGTGGGAAGGGAGGTGATGGAGCAATGGACAATGAGGATGAAATTTAGGGGAAAAAAAAGGAGGCTGTCTCTTTATCTCCTCGTGTCCTCGCCTCCTATCCTCCAGCTGCACCGATGCGGAAAAAGAAATGAAATAAGTGGAAGCAAATCTCCGGAGTTTGTCCATCACATTGCTTCACAAGTCACCTGTGGGTGGAGATCAGTGCAGCTGAAGGAGACGGAGCTGACGGAGCCACACCACGCCACCACATCTGTAACCTCAAGAGCTAAAAAACTCCTCCAGGTAAACTGAGTGTGTGTGAGGGTGAGCGCACGTAAAAGTCTCATGGAATCAGTTTGGGATCAGATTTCAGGGAAAAGGAGATGGTGTTGTTTTCAAAGTGTGTGCAAAAATACTTGTCAGACTACTGCTGCAATATGAACCCTTTTTTTGTACTTTTTCAGTTCGCCTTTGCTTTGGTTCTGACCTTAATTTTCAATATAGCTTCCTCTTAGTCTTTAATCCTACTTATTTTCATCTGCTGCTTGTGTTTCACTTGTTTTAATATATATCTATATTTTCTTTTCTGGCTTTTTTTCTCTTTTCTTACTTTACAAAATGAGAGACAGAATGATGGACAGCTGACAATATATATAATTATTTTCCTCTTCTTATTATCATCAGGTTTCTCTAAACCTCGAGACGACTTTCTTTGTTCGTTGTAAACAAACAGGTTTATCAGCCACTGGCGTTTGTTTCCTCCTCCTCTTTTTTCTCCTCCTTCAAGTGCACTCCTTCTTTCCTCCCTCCCTCCCTCCACCGCTCTCCTCTTTCTCATTGCAGGAGGGCCCTGATTTGTTTGGAGGTGCTGTCATCATTTAGATGCCGTGTCGTGTACCTGAAAAAGAGGAAAAGAAGGCGACAAAGAGAGACGTGCTGAAATCAGAAAGCTCTTACAAATGCTTGTGCGTCATGTTTCTGTATGTCACACACATTCATACACACCTCAGTGCGTTCAGAAGTCCCTCCACGCTGTTGGACGGTTGCTCTTTCAGCACCTTGATGCAGCCCTTCATCTATGCAACACAAAGACAACACAGAGCGTTACAGAAAGGTCAGTAGCCTCAGATCCACCTCATGTCCTACTGCTGCTGCAGCAGCCAAACATGGACGCAACAAAACACACACACACATGCTTACACAATGAAGAAATGCTGACCCAAAAACACACATTTCTAAAATTGAGTTACCACATCTACCAGTGTTATATATGTGTCATACAAAAGAAAACACATGAAACCAGTGGTTTAACCTTTTTAGCTTGTGGCTGCTTAGAATGAAACCAAATCTACTAATGACCATCATCAAAGGTTACGGCCATTGTGTGGACAGTTCAACCATAGGATTTTTTTTCTCCCTTCTCAGATTATTTGTTTTGGAAGGATTTTTACAGCTTGAAAGGGTAAAAGTATTCCGTTTTTTTTTTTTTGTTTTTTTTTTTAAAGAGAAAACAGGAAAAAAATTACTTGTGTGTAACAGAATTTTCTTTTTAATTTAATCATATTTTGGCTCCTCAGATTTATCATGGGACACATTTGTTAGACGTATGTATCAATATCAAAGCTAATACTGCTGCTGACATTTTTTAACTAAGGCTCTGCTGTTTATGAACATTATCCCCCCCAAAAAATCGTTTCATAAGAATTTGATGAGCTCAACATTTTCCTGTCAAATCTTCCTCTTGTCAAAGTTGACACTTACCAGAAACTGTATTTTAAACATTGGAGCACTAAAACTCTCGACAGAAGCCCAGACAAACACACTTTTTGTGTGTGTTAGCAGCTCCTAAAGGCCAAACGAGACAGCTTTCACCACAGTTTTTATAGACAGTGGAGTAAAATATTCTCCCACACCACACTGGTGATTTATTGTCGGCCACAAGAGATAAAATACTGATAAAGAGATATAATTTATAGTATGTTTGTTAGGTAGAAGGTGATCAAAATGTCAGTTTGGAACCACTTAGGATTAAAGGTTCATTATTGATAACCAAGATTACAAGATGAACCTTTGATTGTTTACTAGATTGAGCAGGACTACCCTCTCCTGTATTAACTGTGGATAACATGACAGACCAGTTTCCAACTTTCTATGAAAGACAAACACCAGACAGATGTAAAACTGTAGCATGTGTGTACTTGTGTTACTCACATCGATTTTGGAGGTCTTGGCAAAAGCCCCGACAGGGTGAACGTGGTCATAGAGAATGATGACACCCACCATCACCCTCATACAGAACAGCATGGTGTCTGTGTTGGTGAACCGACAACGGTACTCCCTGGGACAGGAAGAAAGTGCAATATGAGTTTAGCAAAACAACATGGAGAAATTTGATAAATTAAGACCAAATAACAGGATTGGATATAGAGGGCAAGGGGAGGCAGAGAGGGTCAATAATAGCGCCAAATGACAAAGAAATCAATCAGTGAAAAAGATGAGTTAAATGGTTTAAATTTGGCATGAAGGTCGGGGTCCAGCTCTTTATTCACTCTATGAATTAGTGTTTCCAACTTGAGAAGGACCCTTTTGTGTTCACTTTTGAAAAGGCTTGTTAATTAAAATGTAGGCTTCTGACCTTTAGAGAGGAAGACAAGGAGATGTAAGGGAAGGGGAAGTACGAGGAGTACTCACGGAGTCTCCAGCATAACGCGGCACACACAGGCCATGGTGCTCAGACAGTCTGTGGTGTCCTCTATGGGCAAGGTCTTATTCTGAAGAAAGAAAAAAAAATACATAAGTGCCCAAGAATGTCATGATTTTCATCTCAATTTTTAGGTAAACAACAAAACAGCAAGTGTATCCTCTCAAAGCAAATGTCTTAACTAGCAATCAACATATCTCACAGTATTTTAACACAAGGTGGAGACAGAGTACATCTGCAGAGTGGAGTAAAGGGTAAAAAGGGCAGTAAAGCAACTTTCTTAAAAGGCGATCATGACCAGCATGTCCTCTAAATTTTGTATGAGTCTCAAAAGTATTTCTCAAATGTCCGTTCCATCAAGATGCACTGATGTGTAAAGTTAGAGAAATACTGCCGCCTCCACACTAAAATACTGTAGACAGGAAGGGAAAGGAGAAGTGTTCACGCAACAGTCCATCACGGGCACCTGAGGTGAACACTCAAGGACATCAGCTGACTGAACCACATGATGGATCTTACAATAGAGAAAAGTGAGATAAATATGAATTTAAAGTGTAAAAATACAAATATCTAATTAAAGTTTGATGTTGATTTTCTTGTAATTCATGTTATATTGACTTATGTATTCTGTGCTCTGTAGCTTGTTAATAACAGACTATTTGCCCTCATCTGTATGTACTCTCTGGTCATTTAGCACAAGGCGTTTTGACATTGACCACAACTGTGTAAAGAGTAAACAAGGGTGTAGGTGAGGTGATCGGTAGAGGCCTTTTGTTATTGGTCAGTCCTTAAACCAATAGATTTTTGTAAGTAAACACCAGAGTGTCTTGTTGCTGAGAAATATGCATAAAATACTCTCCTTTGATGCATTTTAGAAATGGTCTGTACAACATAAACTGTTTGATAAAATCCTCCTTATTTTTGTGCATCTGTGCATGAGAAGGTTAAACTGACTGATCACCGACCAGACTGACAACTGTACCATCATCTTTTGGGGGAACACTGATCTAAATGTTCCAAACGTGATTTATTTTTTGGTGCCCACCCAATCAATTCCTTGATCTCCATAACAACTGCTCCCACTCTTTGTAATAACCACGTCTTGATAGTGTAGACTCTGTAAGAATGGGAAATCTACCTCTGAAACAAACTTGGTGGTGGCGTTACTCAGAGTCTTCAACATGGGTGTTGCTTCAGCATAGAAGAGAGACATCCGGTTGGCCATCTCATTGTTAACCTCGTTCTCCGCTTCCAGCTGTGTGTCAATACAACATGATTCCATCATTAGTATAAAAAAACAGATATCATCAGTTTTCATTTATCACTCAGTCCAATAATCATGCCATCTAGTTGGTAAAATGAGAGCGTAGTGATGAAGCCAGTCCTGGCTCTAATTTGTGTAACTCGAATGGCAAATGAAATATTGATTGTACATCTCTTTGTGTTGTTAGGAGGAAAAGGAACGCCTCTACTTCAGTCATTAATGATTAAAGAGAGAAAGTGAAGCCATGCAGTTTGATCAAGTGCACACTAAACAGCCTGATCATGTCTCCGAGGGCTTACCTGCTGGTTGTTCAGCCTGTTCCTACTAATAGTCCTCCTGTAGTAGCTGAAGTCATTCTGAATGGCTGGATTTGTCATCTGCGTGATGAGAGAGAAGGTCATTCATAAGTAAAATATTTTCACGAGGCTGTTCAAGGAATATATTCATTTTTCAGTGCGGTGAAGGTCAGTCTGTGTGGGCTGTAATTAGAACAAAACTGATGCTTCTCACTTTTAGTTCATCAAAGCTGAGTGTAAAATGAAGAATCTCAGCAAACTGTTTGGCCAGGGCCTGCTCTCTCTCCAGGTGCTGCATGGGAGCGTACGGCGGGCTCGTCAGCGCCTCCAGCAGGCTGCGCAGGGCATTCTCTGCAAAACATAGGTACACGTAGATATTAGAAATTCATCTCCACAAGCTGAAATCTGCATGTCATACTGCACAGGCTTTAATCTCCCTGTGTTCAGACTGCTGTTAATCTCTCTAATCTAGCATGGATCTTAAGGTTCTTTCATGTCAACAGCTTGAAAAACAAAGCAGCAGCAGCAGGATTTTAATCACCTCACTTCAGTTTTGTCACTTCATCTCTGGACACCTGAAGGGCTTTAAAACAGGACCCAGAGCTTTTAAAGCACAGTGAGATTTGGCCTCAGGGACTGTGAAAGACCTTTGGATCCCCTCTGAGAACAGAGCTCAGGTCCTCAAACAGAGATCATCTGACTGAGATTTAACATTTAAGGTGACCAGATATTTACCCTTAGAGCCCATAGGCTTTAGAGCAACATGCTTGTGAAACTCTAAATGCGGAGTTATTTTTCTTGCTAACATTTTTAGCCATGCTAGCAGCATGGGTGGAGGTGCTGTCCAGACTGAAATATCTCAACAACTACTGGATGGATTACCATGAAATTTTCTACTGACATTCATGGTCCACAGAGGATGAATCCTAATGACTTTTTCTTTAGCACCACCATGAGGTTGATATATGTGTTTTTTTTATTTAAATGTCTCAACAACGTGTTGCCATGAAATTTGGTTCAGAATTCTAATAACTTTGGTCATCCCTAAAGATTTAATAGAAAAATTGCACTTTGTCAAATATTTTGATTTATGACTAAAAACCTGCAAACTAATGACATCACATCAACCTCAGCTGCACTTTGTCTTTAGTGCTAATTAGCAAATGTTTGCATGCTAACACACTAACATAGATGAAATAAGATGGTGAACATGGTAAACATTATCAACATGTTTACCATCATTATACCTGTAAAATGACAGCATGTTCCTGTAACATTGTCATTCTGAGCATACCAGCACACTAGCATGGCTGTACTGTAGTCTTTGTCTTGTTGTGACACATAGGCCGAGTCTGGATAGTAATTTTGACCTTTTCTATGTTTGGGAGTTCAACAGCACTCTTTTTATCCTCTATTACTACAAATATTAACCATACATTTCACTCTACAAGACAAACTAAATGAAATAGAAGTGGTACTCCACAGAGATCACACTGCAGCCAATCATGCAGCCTGAGCATTGTGTAGCGACTGTATCAGTGACCATAGATATCCCCTGTCTCACATATACTATTGAACATAAGCCTCACTGGCTTGCTGCCTCTAACAAATCAGACACCAGAGCCGGACCTCAGAGGCTGCATGTGGTAGTAATGCCTCAGAAGCAAAGTCTCTGGAGGCCCCATCCCTTCCTCTGCATTAAAAATGCATAAGGTCCTTCTATAAATACAGCGCTGAAGTGTTTCATCTAAAGGGCCCGGGTAGAAACCCCACTCTCCCTCCTGCAGTTAGCACAGAGCGATGGCTACCAGAGTGCACAGTCCCTATCCTGAGTACTGATTCCTGAGGGTACACTGACAGATTGGATAGAGACACTGTAGCTGTTTGTTTGCTGTACTGTACTTGTCAAATCAATCAATCAATCAATCAAATCATAAACTATAAAAGATGGTAAAGGGGTGAAAAGAGGAGGTTCGCTCCAGTTTGTAGACTCTCCTCTTCATTAGGATTCGATCTTTTCCCTCCATTAGAAACGGAGGTCAGGCTACAAGATATCTGCTCTATCTCGTAGATACATTAGCACTGATACATTAGACAGATGTAAGACATGGATTGACACTCTACACACCACAGACTGGATTTCTTGTAACTTAAAGGAACAAAGCTCTTGCTAAAACAGGCCTTTCTGCACATGGGTAGTCTATACCTATGACCAGAAGGAAGGGGGGTAAAGTGCTGGTAGAGTGGGTGGTCTGGGTCATGTGTGATCGTGAGTGCTTTGCAGATCAGGGATGAGGTGAAACAATTGGATAAGTTGGGTTCGGGAATACCAACGAGTTTGCTGGCTACATGAGTTAAGAGCTGCTGGCTAAATCTTTAAGAGTTTATTCTTATTGGTGACTGTAAGCATATTGAAAAAACACTATACAGAATAACTGGCTCAATAACGCTACAGTGCAGGAGAAGAAGGAGATGGGGTTGGGCAGGCAGGTGGTTTAATTTACAGATGGCTGTAAGTCTGTGTTGACAATGCTTGTAAATGTCCATGGTATGCTGATTGAAGCTGAGGTTATTGTCCTGTGTAATGCCAAGGTATCTGAGAGACTCCACCACCTCTACCTTCCCCACTATGATGGTGAGACTGGGGGGATTGATCAGTGTTTTGGGGAGGCTTTACCTTTGAGATGTTAAGGTAGAGAAAGTTATCATCATACCATGTGCTAAAATGGGATATGGAATGTTGATAGGAAGAGAGAGAGTCATTGTTGTTATTGAGCAGTGCGAGGATGGCTGTGTCATCTGCATGTTTGAACCAGATTGATTATCATAGATTATTAGTTAGCCCTCATTCTATGGTGAGCTGAGAACACAATGTCCACAATGAGATTGGAGTATTATTGGAAGGCAGAGCAGAGGCGGCAGCCGAACTCTATTCCTCTGCTCATACTTCTCTCTCTCTCTCTCTCTCTGTGCTGGACGACCATGTACCACTGTTTCCGTAGCAACGGCTGCCTGGCTGCTAGGTCAGGATGCTGCAGAGATGGCTGAGAGGACTGAGAGGACATTATAGTGTGTATGTGTGTGTGTATGTGTGTGTGTTAAGGAATGCTGTCAGAATGAAACCGTATGTAAAATCACGACGGTGACACACAGCAACATGGATTAGAGCTGTGAACCAGCACTGACGGTACAAGATGAGTGTCTCACCTTTGCTTGTAATGAAAAGACGCCTCTTTTCATCACCTTCAAATTAATCTGCCACTCATTTAAATTTCAGTAAAACATATACAATACGTTCAGTGTGTCGTGACTGAAACATCTCTCGTTTTGTTTGTCAGGGTCAGAATATGTCACATGTTAAACTGCAGTCAGAAGAACAGCAGCTAGTGTTTGCAGTAGTGATCTGTGACACCAGTGTTGAACACATCAACAGTCTTTAACATTTGTATACAACACAAATGGAGACCTAAGAAATGTCAGCTTTGTCAGAATGCAGAAAAACGTATTACAGCTTCAACAAGGAGACATTAATGTGAATGGCACCTAATGTATCTTTTGGTAGCCATATGAAGCACTTGCTCTTTTGATAACTGACTAGCTGACAGCAAATGTACTTACTAAATTTAGGTTTAGAATGTAGATGCTTCCAGGTATGATTTCAGCTCTTATTTGACCTCAAATAAAGCTGCTAGTGAGTGTGTTACATCACCTGAAAGCCCTCTACTGAGTGTACGTGATAGCCATGCTCACCCAGTCGGAGGGAGAACTCGTAAAACCTCTTCAGCTTGGCCACCAGGGGGCAGACTGCGTTCCAGGCCTTCTCCTGAAGAGCGAGGTCGCCTGGGTTCTGAATGGCCTGCAGGCGAGGAACACAGGCAGATGCATGGATGTTACTTTCCAAAAATAATTTAAAAACTCCCCATCTCTTCTATCTGCTCTTCCTCAGAGCAATATTTCACTTTAGTAAAACATTTTCACTTTGAACTTTGCCACTACTTCCATACTACAGTGATTTCAGTCCAGCAAACGCTGAGACGGGACAGACTCTATATCCAGATATACCTAATTTTGTTCTATTGACTAACTTTCTGAAACACAATGACATGATGTTATTAATTCACTTAAATTAATTATTAGACATAATCTGCAATTTACTCTTTGCACAAACACACACAAACAAGTGTTAACATCATTCCTTAATTTGATACCACTTTCTAATAAGGCATTTATTAAGGGTTTATAGTTGTAATTAATAGCTTTTTAAGTGATTAATACATCATTTACTAATGCTATATATAGTAAGTCATTAATGAGAAAAACTTTGGGTTTCCAGGTTGTGAAAAATCCCACATTTCCTTTTTGGTAGTAATACAGTTATAAAGAATTTAATCATCATATTCGCAGTTGTAAGTGTTAATAAATTGTCAATAAATGGATTTTGAAGCAATAGGCGGTCTGAGTCTACCAGTCAAATGGAGTTTTCAGACACTGGCAACTCAAAAGTTGATTGTATAATGGCATTTAGATGAACAACAAAAACATTAGTAGATGATTCATTAACCATTAATAAATCCATTAGTGACAACTAATAATTCCTCCTCCTCCTCCATCTCTCTACTGTAATGACAATGACATGATGATGTTGACGATTCCAATTAAAATTTTCGCTTATACAAGTGGAATATGCTGAATTTTCCCTCTGGTGGGTTTAATAAAGCATAAAAATATTCCTGAATCTCAGACTCAAAGCAGCTAACAATGAACTTCTGAAATCCTCTGCAGGTGCACATGTAAGAGAGAAAATGATCAACGTAGGTGAAATATAGTTCAGCGGATAGCTACGTGTCTGTTCTGAAGAAAAGCTTCCAAGTCCTCAAGGTTAGGAAGTAAGGAGAGGAAAACGATTCAGCACTATTTGTTAACAAGTAGAACAGCGCCAACAGCTGAGCCATCAGCAGCAATCGTTCATACTGCAGAGGGAGCTGCTTTGCAGCGATGTGTCGCTGAGGAAAAGCTGAATCTGAAGACACTGAAGCTGCTGGTCATCAAGCCCAGCATACCAGCTTTCTATTATTTCTATGATATTTATGCCTCTGCCATATAATTGCAGGGTGGGAAATTAACTTTTTAAAATGTGAACATCTACCAGCCACTGACAGATAAATGTTCAAATCATTATTTCAAATCATTATTTTGTGTCTGAACTCTACCAGCCACTTTCATATTTTACCAGCATTTGGCTGGTGGCTGGTGCTAATTTCCCACCTTGCATCGCCACCAAAAACAACATATTGCATGAAATGTTTATTTGAAAAAATACTTTAACACATTTCTGTCCCTTCCTATATTTGGTGCACGGTATTTAGTGCATGTTACACTATATGTGTGAATCGAACGTAAGTGTTATGTTTCCACGTTGCTCTGTGGCTCAAGCAGTTTATTGATGTTCAGCACTTATTGACTGCTTCGTGCGTGCGTCCTGCTCACTTCTCGTATCTCCTGGCCTGCGCCATTATAAGACTGCAGCTCGGCTAGTATCCCATGAGCCTCCTCGAGCACAGCGCTGACCTGGTTCCACACGGCTGTCTCTGCCTCTGTGGGCTGGGCATCTGGGAGGGAGGAAGCAAGGAAGAAAAGGTAGAGAAAGAGGAAGAGAAAGAGAGAGAGAGAGATTGGGAAGTGAAAGTGTGATGTAAGGTGCAGGAGGGGATGGAAATATTGAGGGGAAGGGGCAGAGAAGAGGGAAGGAAAGATGGGCGGAGAAAGGGATGTTGTCAGCAGAGAGAGGTGGACCAGAGGGAGAAAATGGAAGAAAATGAGAAGAAAAAGGAAAGGAGAGGGTTAGTGAGGAAAGAAGATGATATCCTAAAGGGCCAGATAAAAACCTGAGATAACTAATTTCTCACTACATGGCAGCAATAAAAGCAAGACATCCCTACAAGTAAAAATGATCACATTTAGTTTGTGTTAGTGGATTCAAGTTATCATTGCACTCGTACACATCTAAGATCAAAATCTGGCCAGTAAATGAATGACATAATTTATCCATCATAGAATAATATTAAGAGACCTGCGAGCCATCCTCAGTCACACAGTGAGGTTTGATTACAGTGTGTAGCCACATGACAAATCAGTTTCCCTTCAGGGAATCATTTGGATGAGGATCTTACAAATTTGTCAGACTCCTAGACTGTAATCCTATGAACTGTTCGTTCAGCAGAGATTTATAAAGGCTTGGAAAGGTGTAATTGTCCCATAAGATTGATGTAATGGTCGTATCCATCTTTTTTCTCAACTTTCTATTTCACTCTGCACCTTTATGAAGGGCTAGAGACATTTTTTTTTTGCCCTTAAGGTTTAATTGTGAGAAATGTAAAAAAAAAAAAAAAAAACAAGCAGCAGGGAGGACAACCCCTGGGCATGCTCACTCTTTCTCTTTCCTACTTTCACGCATGAACGCTGAGCAGCACACATACTGTACTGTAAACTAAGTGTTTTGCTGCAGGGCACCTCCCAATCACAGTTCTGCTTTGTTTGCCCATGTGGCGTGCTGCATGCATACCAGAGGGATAAGTGTTTGAGGGACACACTTAAGGATGTGTCCTCATGTGTCGTCATTGCTTTTGGTTTTCCTTTCTTCGAGCTATCCGTCTCAATGTGTGACTCAGGTATAAAGTGAGAGTGGGAGTATGCCCAGGCAGCTCTCTACATGTGGTAGCACTGCTGATTATTTTTGCACCCTGAGGCATTGCCTCCCTGCAGAGACATAGTAATCATGGAATATTTGCTATCGTACATGCACACCGGCTGTAATAGTAAGCACAGCAAGCATTTCTATTTTAGTGATGACTTCTCACTAATGTGTGGCTGCATTCTTCTGGTGAACAACAACACCTTTTATTTACTAAGTTAGATAATAATAAAATGAGCATTAAATGTCCTCATAGTTTAGCATTTTGAGAAATATGCTTATTCAACTTCTTGCTGAGTGTTAGATGAGAATATTGATAGCATTTGCATGTGTGTATGTTAAATATGCAGCTGTTGCCAAAAGACGATTAGCTTAGCATGACTAGAAATGTGGGGAAACAGCTAGCCTGGCTCTGTCTGAGGGTTTTTACTTCACTTTCACAGTGTGTGAAAGGTCTAATTCCCTGTAAAACCACAAATTGTCATTTTTACACATTATTGAGTGGATTTAACTATAACTTGTTAGTTAGTGGGCTTTAGAAGTGTTAATACGCTGATTTCCTTACCTTTGGACAGAGCCAGGCTAGCTGTTTCCCCCTGCTTCTGGTCTTTATGCTAAGCTATGCTAACCGGCTTCATATTTAACATACAGACATAAGAATGGTATCAGTCTTCTCATCTAACTTTCATCAAGAAAGCAAATAAGCATACTTCCAAAAATATTGAACTGAATTTTTTAAAAATGTTTTATAAAAAATCTAGGTTGCTTTAATTTAGCATGTAAGGATGAACTTTTACTCGTAAACCTTCAAGCTTTTCACAGCTGACAGATAATTCCAAGCATCAGGGTTTCATGTGTGAAATGCAAATTTTAAATGAGGATTTATCCACATTTTTGTAATTTGTCCTCAATACAATGATTAGCATTCAGCCGTAAAGAGTTTAATGAGAGCTACTGAGTTTTAACCAAACTTTGAACTGTGTGACGGAGGTGACTGTGTCTCTGGGTTGAGAAGGAGAGCTCACAGATGGTGCAGGGTGGGTGAAGGAGGGACACGTCTAAAGCTGCCATGCCTGAATCTGACTCATTCCACTTGCTTTTGAAGTAAAGTGAATCACAGGCATAATAAATGAAGGGGAAATTCAAGCTATCCGACAGCTGACGTCTCTTGCCAGCAGTGAGCTCTCCCACTCTCATGTTAATATACAGTGAGTAAAGGAGGAGGAAGCCAGCTGTTAAAGGGGGGAAAGTGGTCGAGGAAGGGCAGAAAAATGTCGGGAGACGCTGCAAAACATCCCCATCTTAACATTTCAATTAGTCTCATAATCGGCTTTAAAATCGTCAGCGGGAATTTCTTTGCCAAAGATGACGATCAAGGAATCGATTCAAGAAAACACTGAAGCATTTTGGTTGTGGATTTTTAGCCACACTAACAGATATCTCAACAACTATTGGCCAGATTGACATGACATTTTATACAGATGATCATGGCCCCCAGAGGAGGAATCCTAATGACTCTGGTGATCCACAAACCTTTCCTCTAGCGCCACCATGAGGTTGACTTTTTTGGTTTTTTAGTGAGACGAATCAACAACTATTGTATGAATTGTCATGAAATGCCTACAAAACAACAGACATTCAAAAATAACCTCACTAAGTTGCTCATTCTGGCAAAGAGATTTGAGCGCAGTGCAAAATTAAATCGCTTGTTAAGATGGACATTTTCACAGTGCAAAGTTTAGAATTCACTAACTGGGGAAAATGAGAAAAAGGGGGGACAGAGGTGATTTTATTTACCAACCTCTTTCACAATCTTTCTCTTTCTCAATCTCACTCGCTCACACACATTATGTAGTGCAACACACACACACAGATAGGTCAGACATAGGTCACACCATAGGGGATGAGGAGATGAGGAGGTGGAAGGATGACGATAGACTTTTTTTTTAGCCATCGTCATCCCCGAGCAACAGAAACCCACACAGGACTGGCATTCACTGCTATCCTCTGTTTTTGGAGCTCAGGAGCCAAGATCAAGGTATTATTGTTGTCATTTTGCTACAGCCTCACCATGCTATTGTGCATCTGTCTGCGCCTAAGACATGGCGTGTGAGAATTGGACCCTTTAGAAAGAAGCCAAATGACTTTCAAATGCCAGTCCCCGGAGCAAAACTCAAAAGATAAAGAAGAGGGTGAGGAGGAGGAGAGCTGTGGAGTAGGGAAAAAAAGGGTAAATAAGGACGTAAAGATGACACAATGATCAGCTGAGATTGATGAATGAGGAAAATAAAAGCAAAGGCAACAGAGAGAAAGAGATAACTCAAAAAAATAAGAAGCGGATGGTCTCACGTTCAAAGTCAAGGAAAACTATTGGGCCATGCTCAAGTTCGGCGCAAGCCAGCACTTTCAGGAGGTTTCCCATGAGCCCCCTGGAACAGAGAGAGGGGAGAAGTCTGTGGGTGATGAGGGGATGGGTGTCGGGGTTGTGCGCACGTTTGTGTATGTGTGCTGTATGTATGTGTGTGTGAGAGATGAAGGTGGTGGGGTGTGGGGACTGGATGAGAGGGAGTTGTTGTTGGGATGGCATGGTGGAAGTATGTCCTGGGTGAAGCATGGCAACACGGACACAGAGCTTCTTTAATCCCACTCGTACATTATTATTTATGGTATAGCTTGCTTTAAATTGAAAAAGTCCTCAACTGGGTTTAAGGGTCTAATATTACAGTCCAATTACAGTCTAGTTTTTATTTGCAGAATTCTGTGTAAAACATATAAATACTAGAATTTATTCCCCATTTTCTGTTAAAAAATCCTACAGCTTTTGTAGGATACCAACTAGGTATCTTAAACTATATGGGAATATATTTATTTCAAGGAGTTGAGCAAGATCTGCCAAGAATCAAACAAAAAATAAATAGATTGAGAGAGATTTAAAGTAAGAAAAGCCTAAAGTAAAACCATACATGAGTGCCCTCATTTGTGGGCAGTGGTCACCCCTGTAACGAGAGCATGGTGTTAAAAGTGTAACTGAAAAGTGGAGCAGCAAAACTAAAAAGAGAGACGGCAAAAGAGAAATCTCTGTCGGTGAAATAGCAGAGAAATGTGTAATCAAATGGCGCACTCTGTTACTGTACAGATATTATTTATTTATTGTAGGTTTTGTTTTTGAGGTCATTTTTTTTTATCTCAAATGATTCTCATTCAGTCTCAATTAACCTGTCTTTGGAGATTTTGTTCAATGACATTGAGACAAATATAATCCCATACATTTACTCTCTGTAAAAGTGCACACTTGCATGTAGTGAGGAGTGAGGCAGAGTATACAGTACATGTAAATCAGTTGTCATTTTCAGTTGAAGTTATTTAAGGACATTTATTTCATGGTTAACAGCATAAATGATCACTTCTCTGTAATTGTAAAATGTAATTGGTTTTAATTGCTACTGATGCTTGTTTTTCTCTGGTCACTTTAAATACTTATGCACCATTTTATTTCTACCTACGCACTGTATATTTATATCATCACTGGATAGAAAATCTATTGGATGAAAGCACTGAGAGTGGGACTAAAGAGCGTCTGATAATGACAAACCACACCCACAACAACACTCCATCACACCATCAGCAACTCAGCAGCTCACAACCAAATATACCTCCACTGACCCCCACCCAGCGACCTCCCACTGAACGCCTCTGCTCCACACACACACGTGCGCTCACATTTCAAGCACACGGACACGTGCACGCACCCCGGCGCTCACTTACTTTCAAAGTCCAGGAAAAAATGTGGACAGTTCTCTAAATCCTTGCCAAGGACCTTAATGAGGTTCCCCATGGCTGGCGACCTGGACGGGAGGAAACAACAAAATGCATACAGTACACAGAACCTGGCAACACAAATGAAAATACACAAATGCACATGGAGAACACAGCAGGTTGTGAGTGTTTCATTTTCTTACCCATCTGCGCTTCTCTAATTATCCCTTCTTCCTTTCCTCCTCTATCTTTCTGTCTAAGCAATATGTCCTGAGCAAAGTCAGACATTCCAGTCATAAATGAGGCTGATCACAGTTTGCATCCAATGCACAGTGTATGCTGTATTTGATTAGAGAGGGGCTTCAATCCAGTAGTGAATCATTTAGCTCTCTCATTGGGAGTCAGTAGAGCTGAGTGGTGGTTTTAATCCATTTACATTACTATAGTAACCTAATAAAAGCCTGCTATGTACGGGCTACTCTCTCCTAATGCTCTTCATGTACAGCAGTCTATACATACTTTATGACAAGTAAGGCTCTTTGTACTTCATACCCGAAGGCCAGATGCCAGCGCTTTATGAAACCAATGATGCAAGCTTCATTAGATTATACTGTTGGTCAGACAGGCAGTTTACACAGGTCTACATGCTCATTTGTTCATGTGCAGCACACACCGGCAAAACAAAACAACATGTGTCAGGTGTTTCAGAATTTAACATTTTGGTAAATATGATTCTTGCCAAGAATTAGATGAGAGGATTGATACCACTCTAGAGCCAGTAGGTGGTTAGCTTAGCTTAGCATAAAGAGTGGACACAGGTGGAAACAGCAAGCCTGGCTCTGTCCTGGCTCTGGTAACAAAATCCACCTGCCAGCACCCCTAAAGCTCACTAATTATATTCCATAATTAAATCTTGTTTGTTTATTCCATACAAATACCCAAGTATAAAAACTGGACAAACCAAGAAATAGTCCCGCACATAACCCCCAATAAAACCACAAATTGTTTTTTTCACATTTTTTCACTTTGATTTTTGTACAGATTTAACAAATAAGATGTAACATGTTAATCACTGAGCTTTAAAGGTGCTGCTAGGCAGGTTTTGTTACCTTTGGACAGGGCCAGGCTAACAGTTTCCCCCTGTTTCCTCTCTTTATGCTAAAGTAACCGTACAGACACACAATTCCCAAAATGACTATTCCTTTAAGACCATGATGGTGGCCCTCGGTTTTAAATAGGGAGAGGACTGAGGGGCCACACATCGATTTGTGTGTGTTGCATAAAAAACATTCAATAAATACAAAAAAGAGTGGAATCTACTATTTGAAAATGAATGAAAACAAAAGCCTCCTTCCTCAATTGTCTCCCCCACTCGACCATAGTGGGACTACAGTAGCAGAAGGTAAGCAGCTGCCAAGTTTCACTTCCTCTGCTGTACCCTCTGTGTTAATTTGCTATGTTAGCACACAGCGGAGGCCTATCAGTTTCCCCTGCGAGAGTGATTTATGGCTAGCATTAGCATGTTTACGAGATGCCACCATCCTGCAAAAAGCCCAGTGTTTTAGCTGTTACTCAGCAAGAAAGGGTGTTGCAACATAGCACTGAGGTGCAGATGGAGAAAGAGGAGGAAGAAGGAATTGAGTTGCATTGTCCAGTTGCTGAGGCAGCTTCCTGACATTCCCCAAAGTGGCGATTTCAGTTTCGGTACAGTATCTACTGTAGTATGTGTCTACTGGATCTACAAAATGTGTTGAGCAGTATCAATAACACTGGAGGGCTGAGAAGCAGAGCTGTACGCTGAGTCACTGCTGTAACCTGTGAGCATCCAAATGTGTAAAACACACCCCGTCTCCTCCTGACTTTTAGACCACCTGCTCCAAGATACATGCTGAAACGATACATGCTGAAACGCTATGAATATATGAATAACAGATTCATATCTCCAGCCTGACAAGGTGATTGCAAAGGCGAAGTCAAGCTGAGATTCAGATCGGAGTCTCCTAGAAAGCAGTGAACGCTTTCTGACATGTGGATAGGTGAGTGTGCGTGTATTTGTTATAGGTAGCCACACACATATACACACACACGTTAACACACATACAGAGAGTCTGGAGCAGCATGTGGTCCATCCTGAGAGCAGCGCTTGGCTGATGGTTGCCAGGATACTGTTGGCCTGGTAATATCGTCTGCTCATCTCAGCAGAAGATGTGGAAAAATAGCGTCCAGCTTGCTCACACACTGGGTCAGCTGTTTACAACAGTGATCTGATGCATTCATCTTTACTATTTATAAGACTTGAACAGCAACCAGTCTTTAAAAGAACTGCACAACACATTTTACCATTTGATAAACACAAAGATTGCAATTGAAACCAGGAAATCAAGAAACTAACCAGCAGCCTCTCACATCTCTATTTTCTTACCCTGTTTTCCTACGAGTGCTTTGACTCTTCCTTTATCTTTTGTCCTCAGATTCTTCTCCCCAGTCCTGTCTCCCTCCTATCTTTCTTCTCTGTGCTTTGTGAAATCGTTGCTGTGAGTTAATCCCAGGTTAGCCCGGCTCAGAGTGGTAACTGGAATCCCACTGTGACACTAGTTGCCACTCTCTGCTTTTCTTAGAGACTGATGTAAACTTCTGCTCTCGCTCTTGCTCCCTCTCTCTCTCTCTCTCTCTCTCTGTGCGTATCTCTGTCCACTTCACACTTCTCTTTTTCAGCTATCTATTTAAGGCGTGTGGTTTTCTCTATTCGCTTTGTGTGCTAGATGCTGCTCTTTTGTTTTTTTTTTTTCAAGCGGATGCTTTGTTTGTAGAAGTGGATACTCTGGTGGGTGAGGTTGTCAGTATAAAGAGCATGAGATATGTTCATGTTATTTACATTTCTGTCTTTTTCCTCTGGCTGTATCTTCCTCGTGTGTGTCTGTACCTTCTCATTTCACGCAAACAGAGAAATCTCCTTCTCTCTTTTTTCTCTCTTTTTCGTATCTGACGTCAGGATGTGTTCCTCAAAAATATCCCCCCCAGCTCTCTTCTCTGCCTCACTTCTCTATTTCAACACTCAGTAGCACTCTGCCGGCTCCTCTGGCCTTGTCTTGTCATAGCACATCTCTGTCACGGTGCCATTCAGTCTCACTGGTGGCCCTTAGGTGCAAACAAATCTAAGTGGCAGAATGGAAATTGTGATCGGGCCGTGCAGACACAGATTTGCTTTTAAACTTGTCGGTCGGTGTCCATAATGTACACTGCATAAAGGCCATTGGATGAATGACAGGCGCACAGTGTGAACGTTCAGACATGGCATTCTGTGAATTAGGAAGTGTGTTTGGTGGCCACTGGTTGCAGTTTCTCTTACACACAAACACACAGTTTGCAGTCAGCCAGCGTGAAAGTGGAGCAAAGTGCTTCTCTTATGCAACCGGGCCAGCACAGCACACAGCTTTCATCTGTAGTCCGGCAAGAGAAATTCAAGCGAGGGGCTCCTCGAGTCTCTATAAAGGCACGGCTTGGCTCCCACATGGCGGCTGAAAAGCAAACCTGCTCCAGACTTGAAGCAAAGCAGCAAAGCGAAGCCTCCCAGTCTCCTTTTAGCTCTCACTGAAAGATTCCTCCTGTTACAGCCCAGGAGCTTCATCAGTGTGGATTTACTGAGCACAGAAGCAGCATCGCTTGTCTTTGCCAACTTTGTCGCTGAGTCTAACCTCTATTAGCTCACCAATAATACCATCTGAACCCTCTTTCTCCGTCTGCGTCTTCTTTCTCTCTGTCTCCAACCATAATGATCTCTCTTACTGTCGCACACTGGCAGACTGGCTATTCAGTAGCCTGTGAATCAAACCCATTCAGCAGCTGTACTGTACACAACGGATGCAGCGACTGTACTCTCTCATCTCTCTCTCTACCCATCACTGTCCTTATCCCTAACTTGTCCATCCGTCTCTCCTCTTTCTGGCTCAAACATATGGTGATTCTCTGCTGTGTCCTTATTTTTCAGCTGTTTTTTTTTTCCTCCGCAGTTTTCATTCCTACCTTCGTTTGTGTTTATCCCTCTGGAACACTTCACTGCATCAACCAGGGCTTGTCAGCTCCACACAGTGGTTACAGCATCAGCACCCACCACCTGACAATGAGATAGACAAGTAGACAGGGCGAAAGAGAGATTAATTTAAAATTCAACATCATGCACTGTACGGAAAAGCAGGAATGTAGAGGCCTCGGTTTTAGATTCAAGATGCATAGTCAGCAAGGGCAAAGAAAAGACCTGCATCCTGTGAGGGTTAGGCAAATGTACTAGTTTGCCTTGATTAGCTACTTTGTATTTTATGTGAGGCTATAATTTCACCCACCTAGCTTTGCAGTGAAACATGATCCACCTGCTATTTAACCTGCTATTCCAACAGAAAAGTTTTTTTAGTGTATAGCAAAAACTGATTTTTTTTGTCCACTTCGGGGAAATGCTATCACTATCACCTTTTAAGCTGATATGGCAAATGTGTTAGCATACACTGGCCTATTTACTTGTCCAGCTGACACTGAGCAACATTAGCGTTCATTTGGAGTCATGTTTGTGTCCACCTGGTGAACATAGGTCCAATATTTGCTCTCCTTTTATCTCTGTTTTGGTCTCCGCCACCTCCTGAGAAAAATATCTGCCTCTTTAGCCGCTGAAAATGCTCCACTGTATTCACTAGCTAGTTGCTAGCTTTGTCTGTCTGACATGTGGTGCCGAATGGGTAGTGTACAGTGGGTTTTTAGAGGTGTTTCGCTCAAATGAAGCAACGCTGATGATAGTGGTGAGAGTGAAGCAGAACAGTAAAGTTGCGGACCAGAAAATCAAAATAGTGAGCTGAAACAAGCTAAAAAAGCTCCACAGTGCTAGGGGGAACTGCACGGTTGGGTAATAATTCTCTGTGAGTCCATCACTAGCAATCCCTTTGATGGTAAATGTAGTCATTTGATCCAGTGGTATTATAAAATATATTGATTATAGCTGCTTTAAGTGTCCCATTTGAGGAATGAAGTTTATGCATAGCAGGTACAAGCACTCAGAGCATGGACAGAAACAAATGATGTAACGTTATAGCTTCAATCCAATATTATCAGTATTACACTTCCAAAAGTTAAATCTGTCTAATCTGAGAACCTAGAAGGTGCTTCTTTCTCTCCCATTTTTACATTTCAATAACAGACTAAGCTTGTTAAGCTTATCACATTCATTGTGCGTCTCTCACAACTCCAGCACTGTCTTACCCACTGACTGGTGTAACTATTAACACTGCTGCTGCTGCCCTTGCATCATCGAATCTCATCAAGAGAGAGTGCAGACACGAGAGAGGCGGGAGAGCCTTTGAAGAATAGTTGCCAGGGAAACCCAGCCTCTTATTCTCATGGCAACACATAACTGGGTAATGTTCGGTGTTATCAATCAGGTGGATGGATGGATGGACGGATGGAAAGATGGACGGACGGAACGGTGGATGGACTACTCTGTAATCTCTTGAGTATGTGGAACACCAAAACATTGACTTCCCTACTTGTGGGGGTTGTAAACTACACCGTCCACTTCTGGAATTACATGTCCTCTACCTTTCTGAGTGAGCTTTGTTTTGACTGCATTTTCTTCAAGTGAATTGCCTAATGCTTATTGATCTGTCCTCTCAGTGAAAGGGTAAAGGTCAAGCATTGCACAGGACATGCAGAGGTCAAGAGAGGTGAAGAGCTGAAACAAGACAAGGAGGATTAATACTCATGGACAAATTTAAGGTGAACTACACCTTTAGAGTGAGATTTCTCTTTCTACCTAAACCTAAATTATGTATATTAAGATTGATTAATTTTTAAAATGAGCATAAACTCCTATCTAAAATGCGTCTTGATATTTGTATCTTGTGTCAACACTGAAAGGCCCTCATAAACTCACATTGTCATGTCTCAAATCTAAAGAGAAGTAGTGGGCAGTATGCTAGTGGGCATAGAGCTGAAACCAGCTCTATGCAGCTGTTGTAACAACTATTAATGTTTTTTATCAAATCAAATTGAGAGCAGACATCTAATTTTACACCAGCTTCAGGGCCCTGAGTACACATTTTGATGGATTACTATTTTCTATTCTGCTAATTAGTTGAGTTTGCCAGTTGAGCTCCATGCCACCTGTTCACTTTCTCAGCACTGCTTAATCTGATCCAAAAACAAACTTCATTTTCCATCTCTGTGCTTGATACACATGAATGTGGGTTTGAGATGCAACTGCATACACTTTGATTGACATTTAAATTTAAACTCAGCTACATTTAAACTACAAAGTTTTATCAGTATACGGTCCAAGCCAATCAGGATACATAGTAATGTTAGAGGAGCTGTTTAAATGGTCTTTATGTTAAATCTGCATGTTTAAGGTCCTATATAGTAACCCAAACCTTGTTTGTTTTATACACTTGGATCACAAATTAATTGAAAAGCCAATATGAAGTGTTTTAGTAAGTCTCTGAACTCTACTAAGGCTGTGAAATGGCATTCCTCCAGAAGATATTCCCTCATTTGGTGCCTGATGGTGGCAAAGAACGCTGTCTGTCCAAAATATCCCATACGGTAGATGTTCAGTTTCAGATCTGGTGACTGTTAAGGTCATAGCATATATTTCACATCCTTTTTATACCCATCAAACCACTCGGTGTGTCCTTCGTGCCCTGTATTGAAGCATTGGCATATTTGCACTGCCACTTGATGAGCCCTGTCAGTAATCAGTGTCATGGTAATCAAATATTAGACATACTCGGATGTCTTCAGAGAGTAGACACTGTAAGAGAGGTCTAGCCAGCTGCAGGGACAGTCTTTCAATGTAGCAGAGCTGAAATGTATTTCAGACAGAGCTGATGAAAGAGTCAGAGGATCTGAGTGGTGAAAAGAGAGAAAGCCAGAGATCACAAAATCATTGTGGGGAGACATCTGTCTGTTTTGTTGAGGGTCCGATGTACTCAGCTCATGTTACTTCTGCTGGCTGAACAGGTCTTTCTTTAAAAACCCACCAGTGTTTATTCCTATTCTTATCTCCTTCCCTCTTTCTCAACCTTTTGCCCGCTCTCTCGTCACACCCCTCTTTCCACCCCCTGTTCACTCCAAGTCCCTCTTTTATGCAGTCGTTCATTCACTCATCTTCTCACTGCAAAACCCTTTTGACCTCTTCCTCTGTCCGTGCCTTTTATACCCTCCCTCTATCCTTTCCTTCTTTGTTCTCAGCACATTATCCCTAAAGATAGAGACCAGTGCAGTCGGCTGCAGTCGTATCAGCAGCTTGCATGTGTGTTTAAAGAGAAAAGAGGGAAAGAGAAGAGGAACGCAGAGTGAACTAAACACCCAACTAAACTCTGTTAATCCTCCGTTTGGTTTGCAGAAAAGGAGTTTAACCACTTTTTGAGGCTGATGAATCATATAATGTGAATTGATGTAAATGTTAAGTAGCTGGAGAGGAGAGGAGAGGAGAGGAGAGGAGAGGAGAGGAGAGGAGAGGAGAGGAGAAGAGAGGAAATTAAAGAGAGGAGAAAAGATGAGAGGAGAAAAGATGAGAGGAGATGAAGAGAGGAAAGGAAAGAGAAGGGAAAGAGGAAAGGAAAGGAAAGACAAAGGAAAGGAGAAGAAAAGAGAGGAGAGGAGCAGAGATGTACACTGACAAAGAGCTAGCGGGAGTAAATGGGAGGTGGCAGTGTCAGACCCAGCTAGACCATCGCTAAGGATTGACCGCTGATGGAACGCTACAGCCAATTTGCCTCAGGTCCACACACACACACACACACACACACACACTCATTCATACACAATTAAAGATACCGCTGTCCCTCGCTGAGGTGAGGAGGGAAGGAGAATAAAAGGGGAGAGCGACTGAGCGTGAGAGCGAAGGATGGAGTGGCAGAGAGCAAAAAAGAGATGGAAATGGAAGGAGGAGGTTCTCCAGCATCACCCCTCCCCCTTCTCTCCCTCACACACACACACACACACACACTGACTGAGTCTGAGTCCAGAGCAGCGCATGGTGCCCCATGAAAGGGCGATTGCAAATGAGCATTGTGATTCTGTGCTGCGAGGCTGACAAAGAAAAAGGGGAGGATAGAGTGAGAGAGTGAGAAAATGACAGAGAGAGTTGGTATGGCATGTTTAAGCTGCACTGTTTTCATTGTGTAACATGCTTCAGTGTGATAATTCTTCAAGTGAAATAAAGAAGTGGGGCAGCAACTGAGGGATTTCATGGCTTATTTGCTCAGAGGTGGATAAAAAGCGAGCTCTGATGTCTCTTTATTGTGTAGATATGACGAAGGTTTATATCCATTAAGCTCTTAAATGTTTGTGCAGCATTTGCATTTGTCATATACAGTATATCCTGTTTGTCAGAGTGTCTAACAGAAGAGATTCTTGGTAATATAATTCAGTTTCAATGTTCTGCTCTCTTTTCTCCACCACAGAGATTAATACGCCTTATATTTAATGTAGCCATTAATATTTGAATACCACAGTTTGGCTCAGGGGCTTTTTGAACCTTGAAAAAAAAAAAAAAAAAAGCAGAGTTGGAAAAATTACAGCCTTGGATTTCAGTTTTTAGAACAGCTTCCTCTCTGTGCTTCATCTGTCAGAGGATGTACTGTGAGCTCTTGTTATCTTTATTTGTGATGTAGGATGCCAATTAGCTGCTATCAAAGGGAACACTATAGCCTTTTAGGGGGTCTACATGCACTCATAGGGGACTTGCATATGTGCATGTGTGCTGTGGATATTGTTGCACCCCCCCCCCCCCCCTTCTCTGTCCTTCCCTGACCCCCTGCTATGTGTAAACAAAGAGAGAAGCGATATACATCTGTACAGACAGTCGCTCTTTGTCCCTGATGGACTGCTTACACACCGCTTTTTATGGGTCAGGGCCGTGTGTGTATGTGTGTGTGTGTGTTATAAAGTTCACTGGAATTAAAATACAATTTAATTGTGTTGGTTTGAATTGTGTGTGAGTGATGTGCAGATGCCTGTACATACAGTGTGATTATGTGTACATGTGCATATTCACTTGCAATTGAATTGAATTAATTCGATTTACATTGAGCTGGATTGCCTTGAATTAAATCGAGTTAGCACGTGCTTGTGTGTGAGAGTGTAAAACAGAGAGTGAGTGACAAGGACGACTATAAAACAGTACATAAAGGCAGTGTGGACTGCACTCCCTGGCGCCTCACTGTCTTGTGATTCTCTTCTCTCCTTCAACTCTCCTTCACTCTTTCAGTCCATTCACTGTGCTTGTGTTTGTCTGCCCACGTCGAGGCCTGTGTCTTTGCCTACATGCTCATCCGCCGCTGTTCTCTTCTTTAACACAATCACACATTGTGTTTGTGTAGCATCCATAAATTGTAATATCTCCTCATATTTTCCTCACCACTCAACCTTTCTCATCCTCTTCCTTTCTGTCTCTCTGCGTTTCCAATTCCATACTACAGCCTTTTTAAAGATTTCATTTTTGTCTTTTTATACCTTTTGTTGGAAAGAGGCTGATAGTGTACAGTAGATACAGTCAAGAAATGTTCCAGGAGAGAGAGAGGAGGGTTTGATAAGCAAGAGATGTTGCAACACAATGGAAATAGAGGATGATTAGTGTTAAATCTTTGGGGGGAAAAAAGAAAGAAAAAACTGTTTAATTGACATCCAACTGCGCACGTATCACCTAAACTCCTGGTAGCACCAAACAGTTCACTACATCTGGATCACTGTCCACATCCGAGATTTTTTCAGCAATTCAAATGAATCTTGTGCTTTTCACTGCTGTTTCCCTGTTTGGAAAAACAACCAACCAATCACAGCTTTATAGGATGACAGGATTAAGAATGGTGACATTTTTGTGTCAATCTGTGTGTAGAACATACACACATCTTCCTTGTCCAAGTGCTGAGTCCAAAAAAACTGTAGTTACTCTGTCTTTGATAGGAATTTTCCTCTACCAGAGCCAGAAAAAAGGCGACAAGCAAGTGGCCCCAAAACTATCAACATGTGTGGATGAGATCAATGTAGCCACATATTGTTGTAAATCGGCTTATAAAAGTAGCAACTCTTAAATAAGCAGATTTCTTCGATGTCAAAAACTTAACTTAACCGTTTCTGGCAACCACTACGGCAGCTTCCTTATCAACTGAAAATTACATTGGCAGGACGGATAAGTTGCTCACTACTGATTGGTTGAGACAAAATAACAACCTCTTCCATATAGAAAACAGCTAACATGAGCAAACTAAAAAGGAAAAAAGAAAGTAGATCTTAGATTGAATAATGATGTTTAAACAAATGGCTACTATGTCTCATAGTAAAGTACAGTGATATCTTGTATGTTGTTCATACTGTATACAGTTAGTAGTAGTATGGACCTGCACCATAACATATATCTCTCTATCACATGACCACAGAGAATGAATGAATGGGCCGACCTCTGACCCTGGCCTGACCTAGAATCTATATTGAGCTGCGTGTATGCTTTGAAGTCCTACACCCTGTACAGGGCGGGAAGAGCCGGCGTGTCCTTGACAGCGGCGATGCTTCATCACACTGTGCTGCAGTGTGTCTCACATGGCAGAGGATGCAGTGTTACACTATTCCCTGTCCCTCAGGGAGGGGCAGGATAGCAGCAGCAGCTCTCAAATATAGGAAATTGGCTGCGATGTAAGGTATGGGCTTGAGCTGACGCAGAGAAAAAAAAAAAGATGGAACAGGATGAGAATAAAATGAAAAAAGGGGGGAAAAAAAGTCGATTTGGAATATGTTGATGGATCCCTGGTGTGAAAGTTTGAGATCTTGGCTGTTTTTGAGGTTTATTTCCATCCGGTGATTTATTTTTGAGTCACATGTCTATTCTCTCTTTGTTGTTTGCTGCAAAAAGAATGATATGTACAGCAGATAAATCCTCACTGACTCAAGCTGAACTAATTAGTGAGCATGTGTGTGCACAGAAAAGGGAAAATATAGAGTGTCTATGCATTTAGTCTCACAAGCCTGATCAAACACTTAACATGAGTGTGGTTGCCAGCATCCTAGTGTGCCCACGGCAGATCTGGCATACTTAAACACACACAGAGAGGGACAGCAACGTACAAAGACATACAGTGATGAAGTGTTCATTCGTCTCAGAGTGTTCCCCTCTCATATAAATGTATTTACCCTGAGCCTCAGCAGCCAAACACTTGGTTATGTTAGTAATATTAAGAGAGCTGAAGCCTCGATTGAGATACCCTCACTAAGTAGATAATTTGCCTTTTCACTTATTACACACTAATTGCAATACTGCCTCGCTTCCTCTCCTCCCGCTCCGCTCTCTTCAGCCTTCCATCGGCCTAATTTGGCTTCACCTTCCCACTGAATTGGGGATATTGATCTTAATGTGACCAGAGGCAGGCATTTGGGCTATTCATCGACGTTAGTGGACAGAGATTGATCTGATCGACAGACAGCAGACCATGATATTGTAGGAAGTCCTCAGAGAGCAGATCTGAGGTAATCTGATTACATCCAGAAATTCACCCTCTTCCCATTTATTGCTAGAGAGAGTTAGACAAGCCCAGTCATGTCTGGTTAGAAGTGGACCCACAGAGGCAGGAGAGGAGTCACCATGGCCTGTCTCTGTGTCTTACTGGATGTTATATCACACGTTTCAAAGAGTTTCAGCAGGACACCCGTAACAAGGATGATAACAGGGTTTAATAAGACTTTTCAGTAGTTTCCACAGTAGTGCCATCCAACATCTAGAGTTAGGTAATATGATTGAAGAGTCATCAGATCTTGGCCTCTTTGTCACAATGACTTAAATGTCACTGTCTCCTAAATCTATTTTCTCGCTGATTCAGTAGGGTTACCTCATAGATATGTGTTTAATTAATGAATCCATCATTTCAAAACTTGTTGATCTGCCACTGGAGAATTTAGTTTTCCGTTAAATCATTTCATTTTCTCGAATGAAGAGCCGTATTCTCAGCAGTAAAGAGGGTCTTTGTTCCTCTTTGTTTCAAGATAGTGACACAGATGACAGTGTTGTGGAATTTGATTTGCAGTAGTTACAAGTGACATTACCTCACAAAGCCGAATTTTTCATTTGTTTTTTCATTCAATCACTTTTTTCATTCACTTTTTTACCAAGAGTTAGATAAGACGATTGATACCACCCTGTATGGTTTATATATAGGTACTGCCAGTGGAGGGTTAGCTTAGCTTAGCACAAAGACTGGAAACAGCTAGCCCGGATCTATCCAAGGGTAACAAAACCTGTGTTCCAGTACCTCTAAAGCTGTGTAATAAACATATTATATCTCATTTGTGTAATCCAGAGTGTAAAAACATCAGGCTGTGGTTTTACAGGGGATATGTGCCAAACTATTCCTTGGCTGGGAGTAGTAACTTCCTGAAGTCTCCACTGGTTGCCTGGCAACCTAATGGTGATGATGATTGTGGTGGTAAATTTTTACACTTTGGTTGTTTTATGGAATAAACAAATAAGATATAATGCATTAATAAGTGAGCTAAAGAGGTGCTGGAGAGCAGATTTTGTTACCTTCAGAGCTAGACTAGTTGTTTCCTCCTGTTTCCAGTCTTTGTGCTAAACTAAGCTAACTGGCTGCTGCCTGTAGCCTTATATTTAATGGCCAGATATGTGAGAGTGGTATCAGTCTTCTCATCTAACTCTCAGCAAGAAAGTGAATGAGCATAATTCCCAGAATATTAAAAACTATTGCTTTTAGAAATCTCAAATTATAAAACTGGATTTGTACATAGGCAACATCCACAGTTCTTCTTTTATCCCCACTGACCCAAGTTTTACATAGTGAATATTCTTCCGCTACAGATATAGCATAACATCCTGTATCCTATATCCGGACCCACCCTCACCCCCCTGCACCCTCTGTCACTCCACCACGCGCCCCTTTAACAGGATCATCTCATCTCTAAGGGAGTAATCCCTGACTCCTGACACTACTGGATTAAAAACCGTGAGATTACCAGGTAGAGAAGGATCATATCTCAAATTCCTAAATTATTTCAACCTTGGCCACAAACTAGTCTGATCCAACCTCTGAACTCCAGTGAAAACAAAAGGAACATCACCAGCAAACATAAAGTGACAGATGTTTGGATGACAGATGTTGCTGCTGGACAGATGGGTTGGACAGTCAACAAGATTAGGAGTGTTTAGATAAAACATGGATTGTCAGGCCTTTTGAGGAAATCACTTGGGCCACATGGACAAACATGTGAGTGATGTTATATTTTAATCAAAGCAGTGAATGCAACATGGTTGTCCATCCACTTGCTTCTGGCTTCATAATACTTCAGTGAAAGTCTGTCTGATAAGCTTTCCTAAATTGAGAAGAGCAACAATTATCTGCTGTCGCATCATTGCTGTTCTTCTCAACAATCAGTGACAGGTGGCAAGTACAGGATGTTCAAAGATGGTTTTGAGTTAAAAAGGCACACATTTTCCACCTAATGAGGTTAAGACATTGTCAAATTAACTGTAGAAACTGTTTACTAAAACGATGCCAGAAAGATAATTACATTCTGGCTTCAGAGAGCAATGCAGGTAGCGGCAGACGTCCATATGTCTGATGCTACACTTCAGCCTTAAAATGCTGTTGCGGACTGTCCCATTAGCATCTATTCAGTGTCAAAATGTTTTGACAAAACACTTTTCAGGCGTGAACCGTGACACTTTGGAGTAGCTGCACTTACCCAAGTCACTGTACATGTCACTTTTCTGCCTTATTCATAGACTGTCAGTTGAGGTTATACTGCGACCTCAGTAACATTGAGTTCAGTGAAGGCTGGAGGAGCTCATTACACATCATTACACCTGATGGACTGTGTTGACAGTGCATCAGGGGTGAAAAATAGTGATGCAGTGTAAAGAAAAGTAGCAAACTAGAAGAGAACATTACCCATCCTCTACTTCCTTTCCCCTCTGCTCGCCTTTTTTCACCCCTTTTAACCTTACATACCCCCATCTCTATTCCCAGTCCCTCAGCATAATAACCGACATCCTGGAGCCATAAGGTTGTGCACCTCTATAGTGTGAAATACATGTCATCATGGGAAATGTGGTGTAGTCGTGAACTTGGGGTAATTGCTGTCATAACATGAATGCATAGCTCACTTTGGCTATACATATTGTTAAGGACAAACAAATGAAATACAGTACATAGGGTGTTGTTACGAGGGAAATGTCAACATTACATCAAGATAAATATAAAGACAATCTCCTCCACCTCCTCCTCCAGCCCCCCATTCCTGTCTTCCGCCTTGTCAAACCTGATAATCCTGACACATGCTAAGGCAGCCTAATAAGATAGCACACCTCATATGGACAGCGGAAATGGGACATTGAGAGACACACAGAGCACTAATCCTCTGCAAGACAGCAGGACAGAATGATTGTGCAGCAGTGGAAGACGCCGCTACATGCTGTCAACACCATTTTGCGGCGAACATTTTTGACTGGATGAGGGAGAAGGAAGTGACAGGACATACCAAGGCGATGAAGACTGATTTGGAGGGTTTGGAAGGAAAGAAATACAGAGAGCGGGAATGAATTAGTGAACTTCTGAGTTAATGACAGAGGGATGAATAGAGAGAATGAAAAAGGAGAGATACTGACAGACAGAAAAAGAGAGAGAAGGTGAGGAGGGGGAAGTGGTGGTGGTGTGAGACAAAGAGTGACAGAGAAGGAGCGACGAGAGAGGAGGAAATGCAGACGGGCATGTTTCTATGGGCGCTCAGGAAAGATTTGGGGTGAGGGAATCTTGCATCATCGCAGCAGGCCAATGAAAAGGCTCGGTTAAAATGTTCAAAGGGAGTGTCCTAGCAACAGCGGAGTAAATACCATAGCAGCCACCATTCCATCTTAGACTGAAAGAAAAACCCCTATACACACACACACACACACACACACACACACTCTGATTAACATACTTGTGCACATACATGTAGCTGTTTCAGTTACAGCTTCTTGTTTATTCACACATGTAAAATGGGTTATAATCTGCATATTTTGATTCATGACCACACAGTATGCCGCTGCCTAGATGTAGGACAAAATCTACATGTCACTCACTGTATGTAAGCATGTTTGAAATGACAGTAATGAAATATGACAAGCATCTAAGAGATACTGTATGTTCTTATGTATCTTATAAGAAGATAAGAACACATACAAATATATATGTATATATATATTCAGTATTATGTATAATTTGTGTTGATTGTGTACATGTGACAAGTATAAATATAAGTAGCTTACAACATGTTTATGAATACATAATGAGTACATCTATATCTACATTCCTAAACACACATTTACATTATCAATCACATGGTTACATTTTGAAACATTTAACCAAATATACTAATAAATGTGAATATGCATATATATATATACATACATACATATATACATATATATACATATATATGTATATATGTGTGTGTTTGTGTGTGTGTGTGTGTGTGTGTGTGTGTGTGTGTGTGGGCATATATATTGTATGTTCGTGTCTGTATATTCGCATGAATGAAGTATATGTATAGCTATGTTAGAGAGATATTGTTTGTGATTTATAACATACTGACCTCCTTTTAAACCAAATTATATATGTGTGTGTTTGTGTGTGTGTGTGTGTGTCACGGTGCATCATGAAAGTCAACATGGCAGTAAATCATCAGTTAATCTACTCATATGGATTATAACCAGAGTCAGTAGATTACAGGAGGGATAGACGGGGACCAGATCTTTCAATTACACACCTCTCCTGTCTGTCCCCCCCCCCCCATCACCACCACCACACACACACACACACAGTACTTCATTTTTCTTCTTTTCTCATTCTACCTCACTATTCATCCATCTCTCCATCCACAGTATCTCACTCTGTCTCCCCCGCACGCATGCACAAAGAAGCCCTGCAGAGTCACACGGTAGCTTCACCCTTTCTGCTCTCCCCCTCCGTCTGACAACCTCCCGTACGCCCTGTCCTCCCTGTGGAATACGCCAGATCTTTTCACATTTGGAAAAACCAAAGCCTCCTGAAAAGCCTTAGCCCTCATTCATTCATCCCTCCATTCAGTTTTTTCCTCCCTCCTTCCCTCCTCCCTGTTTTCCATTCTATTCGCATGCACCCACCCCTCCTGATCAGCAGTGCAATCTGGGGCTATTGTTTTTAGCAGGTTGTTTGCAGAGACGGATTGCACAAGCACACATACACACATACACACCTAAAACACCTCTGTATAAAGCGGAGCACCTTTTGTACTGACACTAACAAGTCCTGATGTAATGCGTGCGATAATGGACCGGAAAAGGCGAGGAGGCGTGCTTGACATGCAATTTACCTACATTGTTCACAGAACACTCCAGTGCATCAGTGTGATAGGCTATATGATGCATGTGCTGTGATGGTTCTGGGTCACATATGTCCCGTGACCAAACCGCCATCCATCACTGAAAATGTACACACATTAACACACATGAGCATCTGTGTTCTCCATGTTCTCCTGATGGATTCCTGCTGTGTGCGTGCGTGTGTGTGTGTCTGTGTGTGAGACTGTGGCAGTGGCAGTGACCGTGCCGCTCTGGCTAAGCACTGCAGTGAAAGTGGACAAGCCCCAGTTGACCAGCCCCACAGGGTTTGATGTGGACGGGCCGAATCGACACACACACGCTTCCCCCCTCTACCCTCAAGGATCCTGACCCACGCTAGTCCTCCACGTCCAGTCCATCTACCCACAGGCACTAGCACCATCCCTCCGCCTGCTCAAAACCCCTCAACAACCAACCACCAGCCACCCACCAGCCTCCGTCTAGAGTCTAACCTACATCCATCCTCCAGCCTCTCCTCCTCAGCCTCCTTCTCCCGGCAAATCCAGCCTCTCTTTTAGGTGCAGGGTGGGACTATCCGGCCCCTTCCTTCTATCAGAATGGATGGAGCAACGGTGAGAGATAAAAGTGAAGAGAAAAAGAGTGTCTGCTCAGCTTACCGGCTGGGCGTGCAGGAGGGGAGGATGATGCCTCTGACTCTGCTCTTCCTTCCTTCTCTATGGACCGAGGTGAAACAGAGATGGATGCAGGGAACAAAAGAGAAAGACAGAGGGCAAATAACGAGCCAAAATGCAAACACCGGGAGCTTGTGAGAGAATGAAGCAGAAGAAAGAGGATAGGAGGGGGAAAAAAAGGAAAAAAAGTCCCTGTGTCGCTTTTCTCTCTCTCTTCCTCGGAGAGGATCCTTTATCCTTGTGAGCCAGAGGGCTGTGGATTCACCTAAACACTGAGCACACGCACTGCCTCACGCCACACAGCCCTCCCTCTTCCTCTCTCTCTCTCTCTCTCTCTGCACTAAAGACAGCAGCTGTTGGTCTATGAGAAATAGAACGCTATGTCCCCCTCCCTCTCCCCTTCTCCTCCTACCTCTCTCGCTCACAAAGACCCCCACTACACACACACACACACACACACACACACACACACACGCACACACACATACTCGGCATGTCCTCACAACACCCCCTCCCCCTTTGACTAACATCTCCCACTAGCCTGCTGGCAAAAAGAGGAGGGGGCACTACTCTTGCTGTGTGTGCTGCTGTGTATTTGTGTGTGTGGTGCAGAGTTGTATTGTGTTTGACATTGTTTCAGAAGCAGAGTGACTTTTTCTGTCCACACGGTGTGAAAGTGAATCATGGTGAGTAAGGATGTGCAGCAGGGTATTTTTGCAAACTGTGTGGGTGACTGCAAGCATCATTTGCTACTGTGCTGCAGAGGGGAAGGAAATTCATATTATTTGTGGTCAAAAGCAGCATGAGTGTGAAGGTGTTTATATTTACTGTAGAACTGCAGAGTGGCCATGGATGTAAATGAGCTGACATTTATAAAACATGCATGTGATCAATATTTATCCCCAGAACTATTTTACTACTGTGTATGTGCGTTAGTGTGTGTTACCCCATCCCTCTCTGTTCTTGTCATTCAGTAAGAATTTGTGAAACCTCCCATTAGGGACCCTTACTTCAGGGTCGCAGCCCGGACGAAAGGGCACAGTTAAATGAGCCATGTGTAAATTGTCACTCTTTGTATGTGTGTGTGTAAGGGCAGGAACAGAATGTCTATTGTCTGGTGGTCTTGTACTGTGGTAGACCAGGGGCAGAGTAAAAAGAACTGAAGACCAAATGCTGTCATGCCAGCGCCAAAGTTTATGTTAGCGCCAAATCTAGGGCAGAATCAGGTTAGTAAGACAGGATGCCCTTTTATAATTGGGTTACATGGGTGTTTTTGTGGGCAGAGAGAGGAGTCATGTTGATGAACTCTTTCTTTTGCTGCCGTTATTAATGTTTGTACAAGCTTTTGGGTCAAGTGAGCACAAATGGACACTTGTCATCTGAATATGGATAGCATAAAGATACAATCAGACTCCAAAGTGCTTGAGAAGTTGCATTGCTTTTCATCCCCTTACTTAATTCTATGCAAAAAGTGACTTAAAAAGACTCGAAAGAAAACTTTTACCCATGCAAAGTCCACACAATTATTCATGTGAGATGAGCTTTGACTTGACCAATCAATAAAAATGTTGCTTGTTGAACTCAGTAAGCACTGCACCAGCAGAGTGTAGAATAAGCACAGAGGAACTGCGATATGGCTTCAGTTAATCATGAGGAACAATGATTTGGCATATAAATAACTATGCATGCTGGCAGTTAGTAATACCATCACTGAACATAGCTGAGTGGTAGCTGGTCAGTCATGAGTGCCCTTTTCAAACTGTCACTCATGACATAAACCTTTTTGTTATTAAAAAAAAAAAATTAGTTCATTAATTCATCATATGGTGTTGATTTCAGAAAACTACATACAGTGACTTCAGCACACAGGTTAGAGCTGAAGCGTCGCTCTGTGCTGTCTGCTAAACCTAAATGGAAAGTAGAGGAAGAATTTAATGTCTAACAATGAATACAAGCCTTCCTGTTTTTGTGGTTGTATGCAAGAAGTGGATCTTCTGACTGCTACTTTCACATCACCAAACATTGTCCCATATTACTAAACAGACTGTAGGCAGTGTGTAATCACACACGATGTTAAACATTTATGGAAATATATTTTTACCTCAGTTTAACTGCTGCACTGCAGATATGAACCTTCATTATACGCTGGAAAAGTAAGCAGGATTAATTAAATATAGTCCAAGTAACTGTATAGTGGGAAAAAAACATAGAGCATACAATATATTTCAGCCATTGTATTCATACATATTCCAGTATTGTGCAATCACCAGGCGCACATTCATAAAAAGAAAGTTTGAATTAAGAGTAGAACACTAAGTAGACTCAGCGTACCAGAATGCACCTGTGCCATCTGTAGTCCACCACACAGGAAGCGACGCACAGAAACACGGAAGTGGCGCTGCAATGACTGACACCCTCCTGTTAGCTCACAAGTCAGTGCCACATAGATGCAGGGGAGGTAAACGATAATGAAAGGAAAGACAGAACAGAAAAGAAAAGAACAGTGAGCATTTCATTTTGTAGAGAAGTGAGAGTGCTTTGGGTTTTATGTTCGCCACATGATGAGAGTTTGTGTCCACAGGGAGGCCTGATCACTGGAGGAGAATCATGAGTCACTCAAATTCATTGAGTGTGAGGTTATTATGAAGCCGGTGTGAGACTCACTGTAATGATACACCTCAGTCTGTTATCATGTTTTATTTAGTTGCTGTATCATAAACACGGAGTGAGCTTCCCACCTAGCTCAGGGAAACAAATGCTTCTGATGTAAACGCTCTTCAGAGCGATGTTTCCAACATCACTCTGGAAAATGTTTTGAAAAATCTTTAAATGTAAAATTCAAATACACAAACAATATGAGTGCAGCCATCTCTTGAATGAGTAGGTGCCGTTGGAGGATATATTCTGAAATGTGAGGCTGAGCTTTCTGCAGGGCATTTCAACCACACACACATGACTGTGTGACCCCCACTGACTCAATATCTTCTCTTACCAACACGATCAATGCCACCATTATAATTTATTCTTTTGGAAAACACTCCAACATAGACTGAGATCATTTATTAACTCAGTGCATCAGAATCTGGAAGCCCTTCAAACAATGAAATACTCCAGATTCACAGTTGTAGTGTAGCAAGCATCACCACCCATAATGACTCAAATATGCACGAGACCAGATGTTCTCTTTGAAACGAGGGAGAGGGGAGTGGGTTTTGCCTGTTGTCTGTGAATAAACATCACTTTTGATGTGAGGCCTTGTATTGAACCCTCCTGACCAACTGGACTCTGGCTAAGAGATAAATTGTTCACATCTCACCACACTGTGAAATTCAATTCTGTATGCTGTTAAGGCTAGACTCACAACAGTGTCTTCCTGCGTGCGTGTGTGTGTGTGTGTGTGTGTGTGTGTGTGCCAGATTGAACAGCAGATACTGCTGACCCCGGCTGAGACACATGATAATCACCTGATCTGGGTGCGTTGCTCTGAAAGATGCCGGCTCTGCAGTGAAGGAGACCAAAATTAATAAATAACACATATCAAAGGATACTGAGGGAGGATGGTGAGTAAGTCCATTTGCATAAGCTTCCAGGGAAAGTTTGCTTCCAGAGATATGTACCGTATACAGTCCCTTAGTACATAAATATGAGGTAACGATTACTAAGCCATTCATTAACCTGGTTAATTGCTCAGAGGTCTCTGTTTCAAGCTCTTTATCTGATAACCAGAATGCTTTCTTTTAACATCATACATATATCTGAAATTCTGAGCATTTTCAATTAGCTTTTCCCTATTGATCATGAGGTGAATAAGAGGACAAACTGCCCTTTGAAACCACAAAGCCCCAGCCTATACGCCAAAGAGATATGGAGGTCTTTTTTTTACTGAAATATTAATACCTGAGCATTATTGCCAAGCAGCACCTTGGATTATTTATATAGTGTCTATTATTTTTTAGGTCAATTGTCCCATCCTGCTTGCCGTTGCGTGAATGACTGAGTTTAGTCTCTATATAGGCATGTTTTATGAATTATGAGGAGAAGTAAAGTGCACTAGTACCATCAAGGTGAAAAAGCATGAAAGAGTGACTTGCTGGAGTGAGAAAATCAAAGCTGAGCACACTCCACACAAGAGGATTTTATACATTTTTACACATTTTATATCCACTGAGAGCAATAAGGCTACATAGAAATTTAGGTTTTGGTCTTGAATTAAGAAAACTTGAATCTCTGTGCAGTCAACTTAATGAAATGTTTGCTGTAATGCTTACAACATTACATAGTTAGAGGGAACAGGTTTTTTTCACATTAAAGTAAGTACCATAAGCCACCGGTCATACCAGACCAAGAAAGATTGCATCAGCAAAACCACAAAAAGTGTATTAAATTGAGGAAATGTGTGTTTTATTGCTTATCATCTCTACTTTTCATTTGTATGAGAAAGAAGAGGTGTTATTTCATCTCTTAGAAGTTACATAACGTTCTGCATATCTACAGGCAGAAATGTAAAAACCAGCATGTGCAGTCCTTCCTCTCCATCCTGGTGACCTTTGACATCCACAGTAAATCTGTCCAAAGCAAAGACATCCGGCTACATTGCTGACTGAACAATCTTGTTTTTTTTATTGTCACTCTAATAAAGATAATCAGATAAAGGAGTTTACATAACGGCTTAAAAAATATTGTATTAATCAGGGTAAGACTGAATAATCAGTGTGTGGGAACATGCTCAGTAATCTAAAATTCATCATCTCATTGCACTGTGTTATCAGGTACACCCAGTCAAAGGGCATCATATTCCTTTCATCAAAGGGTGGAACATCTGAGGCCTGCACCAGTCACGTTACGCTACAGACGTCCGCACTGAAGCCCACGCTCTCCCTCCATGACTCTCACCAGCTAAATGTTAGACTTCTATATCGATGAGTGCGTGGGCAGCTACACGGTGAGTTGGCATCACACAGCGCCAGAGTCAAGAAAATGTGAGCTTTGTTGATGTATATAATCAGTGGCTGCTGACTTTGGCTTGTGACACGGAAGGTAAATGTTGCCGCTGTCTCTCAGTAACATTTGCTCAACCTGCCACACCAGCATCCCCGCTCACATCCACCTGCCTCTCCAATCTCCAGGCTCCCCTCCCCTCGCCCCACCTCCTCCTCCCCCCGTGCCTATTTCTGTCATCTTATTTGGAGTCATTGACAGAAGTGTGGTAGCTCAACAACCCCCCACCACTACCCCCACCACCCCCTCCATCCTCCTCCCATCTCGCTCTGCCGTTACAGTCGTTGTGGTCTTTCTGCCCCTGAAACACCCCCACCGAGCTCCTGCGGTTAGTACAGTCTGCCTGTGCTCTCTCCTTATAAGGGCAAAATACATTGACAGAGGCAGAGAGAGGGGGCTGTACCAGCACAGGCAGGCAGGTAGGGGGACAGTGACTCTGACAGGAGCAGAGAGAGAGAGAGAGATGATGATGTAGAGGCACAGGAGCAGAAATTAGGAAACAGAGAACAAGGAGGAGGAAGGATGAAGATGGACAAGGGGAGAGTGTGATGGGGATGATGATAAGAAGCAGGGTTCAACTGAAGCGTTTGAGCTTTTGAAAGCAAATACCAACATTTTTTCAACTGAGAAGGCCATATTTTGTGGCAAATTGTGGCAATCAATTTTCAAGTCTCATGCTAAAGGTATTTATGGTTGTAGTTGTTCTCCCACAATTCCATTTTTTTCTTAGAGCAGAAAAGCTTAAAAAGAAACACAATTTAGACAGTGGGACACTTACAGCTGGGTTAATTGGATTGAAAGCTGCTGGTACTTAGTCAGAATATTAAATATGTTAAAATTATTTTAAAAAATCCTCCTTCTGAATTTCTAAATGTGATTTTTGGAAAGATGGAAATACCTGTGAAACAGCATTTAAACCATGAATCTGAGTACCTAAGTGAGTTAACCATTCATAATTTTAAACACTGCATGAATGTGTTCATCATTCATGTTTATTACTATAGTAGGCTGTCCTAAACATAACATTGTAACACAACTGGTAGCGTATGGTGTAAAGCTCAGTGAAAGACGTTTATTATAACCAAATTGCATGTCAGCAAGTGCCCGAAATGGAAAAGTGTATTGCCAGACCAGACTGTATCACTGCGACTATTACACGACTATCATCATCACTGACTGATTATCAACATTCTTTTCTCCTTATCATCATCATCAAAAATTATACACACAATTATATATTATTTAGCCTAATTGTCATCATATTCACACAAAAATATACTCCATCATGCTTGTGTGCAGTCTGATCACATGTCACTTCACGGTCAATTCAGGTTAAGCTCTGATGTGAGCAATGAAAAACCTTCACATCCATTGAAATCAGAAATGGACAGCAATTACTCATCGATATTCAGTTTCTAATAAATATCGATTTAATAGATTAAAAAGGTACACCAGCAATTTTGCACTTTCATTAACTTGGGGGACTTACAAAACACATTACGAAAGAATTTTTTAAATTGATGTAATCCCAAGTGTTAGTCCAGTGCCAAAAATTCTTGATATTTTGACAAGACACAGTAGAAAAATCACAGATGTAATTAATAACGTTGATGAATGCTGCATTCTGTTTAAGTCTGCCAGTTTCGGGGTCAATGGGACACCTAAAGGGAACAGAGCCATTGTTAATGTTATTAGTAACACCTGTGCTTTACCTATTGTGTTAAGTCAAAATGTCTGCTGGCAAAAAGGTCTGTTAGACGCTTGCTGTCTGGTTCAGTAAATGCCCATGTCTTTCAAACTCCCAAGTTCATAATGCAGGCTTTCCATTAAAAAATGGACGTCTCCATGCAAGTTGAGATAACCTCAATGACATCATCAGGGTTATTTTCTGAAATTTGTCAAAGCTCTTCTAGAGGCACAGAAGACATCATACAGCTGTTTTCACAGGCTGAGTAATACTCCTCATGTCAAGTAAACTGATCTTCACATGTAAAAATCTGTGGGATTCTTTTACCTTAAATTTCACCATAATTCACAGATATAAATGAAGAGAGAATTTCAGTGGTGAGAAATGGAGAGTGTGCCAAAGAAAAGCGGTTGGTTTTGAGGCGAGAGAAGAGTACAAAAGTAAGACACAATTCTAAGAGCATGTGGAGGACCTACAACACAATATACAGAACAGTGTGTTAAAGTGCAAGATACACCCTTTGAGGAGTTAGAAACAATAGAAAAATGTCATTTTGGAACACGCTTGATCGGCTGCAATTACCAAATTGTGTATCTGTCAGTGTGTGTGAGTGTTCTTGTATGACTCATCCTGTTGGGAAATAAATCTGTTTGTCACATAGTGGGGACTCGCATCCCTTTTAGCAACAAAGAGCATGTCCCTATAATGTAAATCATTTAATTTTAGGGTGAAGACTTGCTTTAAGGTTAAGGAAAGGTTATGGTTAAGGGTAGGGTAAGTCTCAAAGTGAACGTAAGTCAATATTTTGTCCTCTGAAGTGATGGAAACACGACTGTGTGAGTGTGTGGGAGAGTGTGTGGAGTTTGTCCCCTTTCAAGTGTGTGTGTGCGCGCGCGCAAGCATGCTGGTTCTGTTGGTTCAGCTGGAGCATTTCTCACCTCCTGTGTAGCAGGAGGCCTGGTCTGCCTGCAAGGACCAGGCAGGTGCTAATTGGGCTTGAAGCATCTGAATGGAGGCGCCTGCCATGAATGGACATGCATGTGTAGAGCGAGAGGCCTCGTGTGATCCATGTGTGTTTGCTCAGCGTGTGTGTGCAGTACATCGGCGTCAGCGTCGCCGCAGACTGCATAAACACACCTCCTCTCTGTGTTCTGGTATCTGAGTTAAGTTAAATAGACCTCTCGTTTTGTGGCAGATGGAGGGATGACACCCCTTCGGGAATGATGGGAGAAGAGAGATGTAAATCCATTTAGTCACAGGTCCCTGAGTGGAGTAAAAAGACAGACGCAAAGGGGGACGAGATGGGAATTAAACCAACAAAACACCCGGCTGCTAAGTGTGTCAGCGTCTACGAAAGGAGGCAGGCAGGGGGTCGTTTAATGGTGTAGGGTTGGTGTGTGTGTGTGTTTCGGCATATTATCAGGATGAAACATCTGCTCTTGTTAATCTCTACCAACCTGTAGGCAACACTACATTTACTCTGAGTAATTCCCCCACAGGGACAAAACTCAAACCCACCCCAAAGCCCACGCAACAGAGCAGATCTTAGAAGAAGAAAAATAGATCAGATTAATGAATAGGATCTTGATTCGGAGGGAGTTTGGAGATAAGCCTTTGCTCACCATCTCTTCCTCTCAGAAAGTGAACTATCTCTTCTATCTCTCTATTGTGTCTTTCAGTTGGCATTCCCTTTGAAGGAATTAGGGAATGAAAACTGTCGAGAGAGAGATGAGCTTTGATAGCTCTCCCTGGTGTGTCGGTTATGTAAAGACGCTGTGATATAACCCAAGAGAAGAGATGGAGTTTATGAAATGTGTAAGTTGAAGGACATGCAAGAACCAGGTCATAGATTTACACTGATGGAGATTTGCTGAGAGTACGACTGTGTATATATCTGAATAGAAAATGGTCCTTTTATGTGAGAGTGCAGTCGCTTGCAAAGGGACAAAAAAAAATTCGAATAAAAAGCCTAACTGGGGGCATGGAGTTTGAAAGACGTGGCTTTTACCAGGTAGAGTCTGAAATGATGCTATTGGTTGCATTATGGGAAAAGTAGGAGCCAGTGTTTTGGGAGCTTTAGGGATGTCTCGGCCTCTGTTGGCTCAATTGTGACCATTCTTTTTTCAGGCTCTTGCAGGTTCCTCAACTTTATGGATGTGCAATATTAAATCCTTTTAATCAATTTAACAGGATATGAAAGCAGAAGAGCACATTTCTACTATGTTTATTTTTTCTGGCTTTACTACAATGTTTGCTTTTTGCTGTAAAGCTTTAAATTACAGCTTGCAAATGACACTGTAGGCTACTTAGCATACTTATTCTTATAAGTAAAGTGGTAACAGTTACATTTAGATGGTGGAAGCCTCTAGATAAAGCTGCATACGCCACTCTCTTCTTCTCTCTCTCTGGCGTCTGCCCTCTGACAGGCTTGTATTAGATGAGACCCACCCTCTTTAATTTGGAAACCAGTCAAAATGATAACTGATTATCTCTGACCGTGACTTGTTTCTTTTATTCTTTTTATTCTATATAACCCTATATATTATTCTATAAATATGACTCTTTGACATCTACCATATCAAGTAATGGTAGATGAACAGATTTCTGTAGCAATAAATTGTCAGGTTTCTGGTGTGTGTAGTAGCCCACTGGCCTCCACTCTGTACCCTGTAATTATTTAACATGCATCACAAGTAAAGTAGGTACAGTGTAATTTATTTCTAGCTCCACCCTAAATGCAAATGTGTGTCCCTCTTATTCAATGTACTTCTTCTCTTGTACCGACCAGGATACCCAACAAATACTTTGACTGTAATTTGTGGGCTATAATCTGTAGAGTAATTGCTTTTGCTTGTGGATTACTGGATAATTTTACATCTTCAGACCCCTAAAAAGTACTCAAATAAAGCCTTGGGTTGAACACATAGACATGTAATCTGTGACGGATCCCACACTTTGTTTTACTTAACCTCCACAAGTTACTCATGACGATGATCCAGGCTGACTTTGAGACTGACTTTCAGAAGCCGGTGGCTCAAAAGAAGATGACGCACAGTTGGATGAGGCATAGTGACCACAGTTACACAGTTAATGAGTAAAGGGAAGAGGTTAAGGCATTATTTGTTCATGTCTGTTTGTGTCTGTAACGGTGCCAACAGGGGAAGCTGCAGGGGTTGGGGGTGGGGTGTCCCAGAATTTGGCGACTGCCCCCTCTCTCCCTTCCCCCACGTCGAGCATCCACATGGACAGTGATAGACTGGAATAGGAGGAGGGAGGAAGACAGGAGAGAGAGAAGATGGAAGGATGCCAGTGTGTCTTCCCCCCTGGCACACAGATGATCCTCGCGGTCTGCCCGCACCCTCTTTGTGCAGATCCATATAAATGCTATCAGTTGAAAACAGATCCTGGATTACCAGAGCATTAGGGGTAAAATGCATATTCCCTATATAGACTATAGGGAAACCAACTCCACCTCCTTCTTTCTCTCTTTACACACACACACACACACACACACACATTTACTTACAGTAGGTCACTTATAGGGACATTTCATTGACTTACATTAATTTCCTGGAGACTTACCCCAACCCTAACCACTTGTCTAACCCTAACCCTAACCCTAACCCTAACCCTAACCCTAACCCTAACCCTAACCACTGACCCAAAAAGTCACCTTTTTACCAATTGGGGACACAGCTTTTGACCCCAATTGTGCAAGCTGTCCCAAATCAACTGGTCTTAAGTCTGATGTATGTCCCTGAAAGTCCCAAAGACTGAAGTCATACACACACACACACACACAAACACACACTGTACTGTGCATCCCGCCATGTCTCCATATGTGTCTAGACTAGAGTTTCCCAGTAACCCTCACTCATCCAGACCTCTCCTTTTTCCCCTGAGGCTGAGCTGATTAACAGTAATAGGGAACAACAATGCATGATAATGTGAATTATAATGGACCAATGGAGGCGGCCTTTGGCCCCACGCTCCATATGAGGCCAATGGCACAGTAATGGTGTACATGGGCCCTGCAGGGAGAGGACAGACAAAGACAAAGGCATGCCAGACTTGTAGGTTAATGTAAGTGGAAAGGACATGGGAGGCCTGGAGGGGGTAAATATAGGTCCTCAACATGGTCCACACACACAAAAAGATGAGGAAATTAGTTTATTTTGAACTGTAAATACACTCATGCCTGCCAGAATATACACATTAGTGCTATGAGGTCAGCCTGTAGCTCCAGCTTTCATATTGTTACGCTTTAAAAAATGAGTGGCAGTCAACCTTTTTCTGTTTTCTGAAAAGTTAATATTTTAGAGATTATGTGGTTTTTACACAAGAGCAGCCAAGTGTGGTCAAAGTGTTTTATTTTTGCAGCAGCCACAGACAGCAGTTATTGGTCTCCTCTCTCCTCGCGCCTTCTGCTTCTCCCTCGTTTCTTTTTGATGGCCAGCTGTTGTTCAGTCATCTCCTGTTTCTCCTCCATCTTTTTCACTGGCTGGCGCTCTGGGGCAGTTACAATCAGACGGTGGGCAGTGGGGGAGCTGGGTTGGGGTAGCGAGCTTTGGGAGGCATTTCAACAACAGATTTATAAAGTACAGAAAATTCTCTAAAAGGACTTACACACTGCCTTGGAGACTGAAGGTCTTATCCCAAGTGGATGCCAACTTGTCTCACTCAAGAGAGGTGAAGAGGTCAGGCTATTTACTCTGGAGAGGATCTCTCTCTTTGTCTCTGATTCAAGCACACACACACACACACACACACACACACACACACACACACACACACATACACACAGTGAAATAGGCAGAGAGAGGCAGAGTTTATCCCCTTTCACCTCATCTATCACTCAACAAATTGGACTCTGTCTCCCGAGCAGTGTGTGGTGTCTGGTTATAAGGAGCTGTAAGAGATGGAGCTGACAGCTAAAGGATATTAATGAGACACATCAACTGATACTCTCTCTCTCTCTCCAACTGCTTATTCTTTATTTTCTGGTTCCTCCTCTTTTCTTTGCTCTGTTCATTTTTCTCCGTTTCCAAAGCTCTGTCTATCAGTTTCTCCATCATTCTCCTTCTGATGGATAACTGCTGGCAGGGTTTGCATTTGATGATGAAAACTGAGAACACAAAATATACAGTGGAGGACTGGAGGTCTGTATTAACTATCTTGTTTTATCTTCCTACATATTACTGTTTTAAAAAGGATCGGTAATGTTTGGGGAGACCGTAAATATTGTGGATAGAGAACTTGATGCCATTTCATATGAAAACAGATGGTTGACAATCCAGGCATATGATACAAATTTTGTGATTATGATGGTTAAATTTTAGGCTGAATCTTAAACTAATGAGAATAATGAACATTAAACAATTTAATAGAATTTCTAAGAAAGAGATTCAACTTCTTTATGGTGTAGATATAGCATGTTTTTCCAAAGCCTGGTGTTGCTGTGAGATCCACAGAGACTAAGAGATAATAAAAACCTAAGACTTCTCTAGTGGATGCCCACTGTTCATCACAGACACTTCACACCGCGGCCAAAACTTATGTAAATTTCTCCCCTCTGGCAGGTGCTAGAGAGCACTGTGCGCCAAAACAAGCAGACAGAAGAAGTGTTTCTTCCCACAGGACATTACACTCAAACAAACAGTCTGATCAGCTCACTGGAGTTTCTGTATAACAGCTGTGAAATTTCTCTTATTATAGATATGTATATATAGGCCTACAATACATTCCTACTGTGCAATATCTGGACATCAATTGTATCTAATATCTACTAACTGGACAAATGTCATCACACCCTTTACCTATAAATTCATACACTATTTATTCCACTGTTCTTTGCACTGTTAGGGTACATCTTGTACTTTTACATGTAGTTGGAGAAATCACTTAGTGACCAACCGGCACACAACCTTCAATATAAACATGACCTGCAAATACATCATATAGTATCTTTGGTCAGCTGTTATTTGTCTGCCGTACTATAACTAACTGCCTTTTTTCACTTTTTTTTAAATTCCTATTCATCAGTTTTCTATCTTTCTGTATATTTGTTTTGATAGTGTATGTTTAGACCTACTTAACACCAGGGTCAAATGCCTTTACATGTGTGAGCATACCTGGTCAATAGACTTTATACTGATGGATCACACAATGGGAGTCTCAATCTTTAGTATTATAACAATTTGATCAGCAGACTGGACACTGTTAAAGCAGCCAAATATCTCTGGCTCCATCTAATGGGCCTTTAGGGAAATGCACTCCCTGACTCCAGGCATTGACTACCCTCAAACTGACCTGTGACTGTAGCTGAGTGCCCCACATACATATATATAAGTACAGCTGAATAATAGGAATGAAATCATTAGATATGCTAAATCTGCTGGGTCACTTTCCTCTGATCTTTTGACCATCTATCCCCATTATGGCACAAAGTTCAATAAAATGTTATTGGAGGTGTTGGAAGACCGTGATATTTCTCAAGATTCAGGTATCAATTGACTATCTATCTTATACTCTTCACAATTCATAGTATAACACAAAACCACTTCAACATGACCATTAAGTTGAATCAACATCGAGCAAAATCTGGACACTGTAACAGAATTGTAAGGCTTGTGTAATTTTTTTCCAAACACCTGTGGGCACAAAGTTTCTCTCGTGTTTTTGTGGGTGGTTGTTAATCAGACTTTGTCTATATATTCATCCTCCACTACAACAGTGTCCTACAGAATGCAAACACTATAAAAAATAAAAACATCAGCATCCACATAACAGTGTGCAGTCACTCTATACCAGCTCTTCACTGAACTGAGGAGGCCAACTCTAGTCTAGAGATGCTAGAGCACATCATGACTTATGCAGTTGTAGTCATGTCAAGTTTGTCTCATCTATCTCCCAAAAACAAATACACAAATTGGATATCAGTTACGTGCTGTAATGCAAACTTTTTCCTATTGTTGTACACACAATACTGAGAAGACAGCTGGCAACATATGTATATATCATCCATGTTTATTACAACATTTAAATATGAGGCCTTTTACACTGTTTCTTAAGCACCTGTTTCCTAGAAATAAGTCTTAAAAAAGGAAAAGAAAACAAATTCGACGTTGAAATTGAACATTAAGCTACACACAAAAAAACTCATCATTGAAAATATTGTCCTGTTTCACCTGCAAAAACAGAATTTTTTAAAAAGATCCTCCTTGACTTCTGTAACTTGTAGTCTCTCGGTTGCATCACAAAATATCACGGAAAAAAAGTACTCCAAAAAAGGGAAAAAAAGAGCAATCAATATCTGTATTTTGTGGAATAATCCTTCGGAGACACCACCAGACCTCTTCCTTTTCTTGCTCCTCGGTACACAGTTTCCACAATGTCTATCATCTCCTGCTTGTCCTCCATTGTCCAGTTGATCTTGTTGTTGTTGCCAGTGCCCAAATCAATCATGATGTGCTTGTTCCTGGAAAAAAACATCACCAATATCAAGTAATATTTCAATATGACAGCAACTTATTTAATGTAAATCATTATTTAGGTAACACTGACACTGATGCTGTGAACTCAAGATATTTAGTGCCTCACCTGAAAAAGAACATGACGGTGCAGGGGTCGTACAACTCGTACATCTTGTTGAAGTCAGGCACTTCTGTGATGTCCACCAGGTAGATGACTGCAAAGTTCTTTACCTGTCAGGAAATATATCAATATATATGGACACAATATTATTACAACAATACAAAAAAGTGAACAGCAAAGTGTATTCATCATCACAGACAGAACAGTATAACAAGGAAAGGTGAGTAGCTGGATTAAACAAAAGATTCAGACCACATTACCATGTGACTGTATTCTTTACATGACACTTAACCTGATAACTTACACTTAAACATGTTACATGTTAGACTTTTAACTGGAGGATACTGCTCATGGACTGCCGCAAACCACCTGCCTTTTCAATACCTGCAGTTTCTCACCACTTCAGTGTGCTTATCTGTAGGAAATTATTGAGTGTGTCAGCTTTTTAACAGCCTTAATAGCTTTGGCCAGCATGTCCTGAAAATGGTCCACAAATTGCTGACTGAGAGCAACATATGCAAACATAAAATACTGTAATGAGAATCTTAGTTGTAAAATCAGCAGAACACTGAGTTGAACACAGTGATGAAAATAGTGAGGTATCTTCACATCACCTGAGCAGACAGTATAAAGTAAATCTACAGCTTGCTAAAGACGGACCTGTACATGCTATCCCATAAGGTTTTCAGCTGAGAACAAGACAAATAAAAAATGCAAAGCTCCTGTTGGTCCCAAACAGATGATTGTGGGGATTTCACAAGTAAGCAGTTTTTAAATGTTAATGAACACTGGAGCACCATCAGTGTTTTCTGTAAGTGTAGAATAAGCTGTCACTTCATCATTTAGAGCAACTGATGGCAATTACTAGCTGTGCCAACAATTAACTCATCTAACAAAGCTCAATCAATCAGTGCAATTAATAGTTTATGCAATAAACACAATCTGATTGAGGTATTGTGTGTCATAATGTTACTTTTATAATATTACAGCCTGTCAAAACCGTATTGTTTACTTTCCAGCCCCACTGACATGCAACAAGATTGTTTCATTGCAGGGGCTAAAAGCGCACCTGAAAATAACACAGCCTGTTGGCATTTGTGGTCTATTTTTGTTAGTTTAATATATAATACAAACAATAACAAAAGTATATTATACTTAAAGGTTTAGGTCTGAACTTGAATTCGGGTGTATATGTGTCGTCATGGGTCTCGCAGGTTAAGCAGATACTGGATGACTGTGGTTTGTTTTCCTCTGGCTTACACTAAAGTGTAACAACATCAACTGTTTGAAACTGTTCAACAGAGTCTGACAGATCACTTCATGCAGAAGTGGCAAAGTGAGCTCAGAAGTATAACGTTATATTTAAACAAGAGGTCAAACTGGAAAAGTACGTGTTGTATGAAAACCAAAGTTACAGACAGGTTATTTGTAACTTTAGTATCAATGACTCCAGAATTCCCAAGTTTATTGGAAGATGTAACGGGCTGGATAGAAACTAGAGGATCTACAACCTTTGTAATGACACCCATCTATTTGACTGTAAAAATGTTAACATAATGAATTATAGAGAAATGTATTTGTCAATGTATTATTTAAACCACCCATCTATGTTTAAATTTTCTTATTAAAATCAGATGAGCCAAAGGTTATTTGTAAATTAGATGCCTTTTTGAAGAATATCCTGCCTTTGTTTAAGTAACATTAGCTGTACTTTAGCCTTGCTGTGTGCTATCGTGTTGTTATTAGTGTGTTCTGTTTGTGCTTCATACCATGTGATCACGGTCTTGTGTCACATTATTAAATTAAAGGAAACATCTTCTGACACGCTGACAGTCTTTACATTGGACACATAAATACACATTTTAAATTAATTTACCAAAACACCAGTGCGCATGAGTCACAGCAGACCAGCAGCTGATGCTACTGAGCCTGTGTAGACGTCAATAGATCACTGTAGTGCTAATGCCAAAGCACACATGGATCAGAGACTTATCAAACCTTTTCTGCGATGCTGTACAGAACTTCGTCCATTTTCATACATGTTGGGTCCCAGTCGTGTCCAAACCGGATCACAAGGACTCGGTCCTCTTCGGACAGGATGGCTTGGTCAACCTGCCAGCCATTGTGGAGATGTGGTAGCATGTACGACATCTTGACCCTGCGCTATCGATTCCCAGTCTGAAAAAACAACATGTGACTTTTACTTCACATAACTTGAAAACCAGAGTCAGTAAAATCGATATTTGTGCTCATAGTGTGAGTATAAACCATGGGGTGTAAACATGCAGTTAGCCTGGTGACACTGTTAGCTAGCAAGCTAACAAGCTAGAATTGACGACTGCTAGGAGAAAGAATGAACTAGATGGGAATTTAAAACGCTTTATGTGTAAACACTTACCTTAAAATACAATAGAATGTCTTATATAGTGAAATAAATGGTTTGCGATGTAAAACGTAGCTGGTTGACACGAATATAAAGCAAAACAACGTTGGCTTCCGCTGCTAGTGAGTGTACCTTTTCATAAGTGGTACGTTGCTGTACGCACAGCGTCATCACACGACGTCTTTACGTCACGTGAAAGTATCATTTTCAGACTGCAAATTCATGGATGTACATTAATGATGAAACCTACATGTGCGGGGAAAATGTGAACAATAACAAACGAAAGTAAAAAAAAAACCGTACATTTACAGATGAATAAGATTATACAAGTGAATACGAATACTACAAGTGAAGACATTATTTTTTATGATTACATTACTAACAGGGAAACTAAATGAAAAAAAAAATCATATGGTATAAGACTTATTTCCAAAATCAGAAATGTGTTAGATGTTTTACTACTTGAATACTCTTCAAGGAATTTAGAACAAACTTAATCTGTGAAGAAACAAACCAAAGACCTCATGTGGAATCAAAATAGGCCTATACTGCGCAGAAACAAAACCTTCTTTATATATATTATTTAATACCCATGGTGAATTTCGCCAGTCAATATAATGCCCTTATAACATGTTCATAAAACCTAATATTACCTACATGAGTCCCTTTAGTGAAGAAAACTATCTTTTACACATCTTTAATTGGTGTGGTCCCATGTCTTAAACTGAAAATAGAAATAATCTGAGTAGAACAAACAATAACGTGCATTACGAGGGCCTTGCTGATGACAAAAGTTATCCTTCATATATTGTCTTTTGCTGGAGACAGTCTTGCCCACTTGCTATTAGGAAACAGGCTTTTAGTGACACAAATGTTTATTACCAAATATAGTCAAAGACATAAAGAGGTATTATCTCTGCAACACCCTAAGTAAACGCAAAGCTGACATTTCCTCAAACTGCTCATTTAGCAACAAAGATTAAGAACAATTTATCCACGTAATCCATGTCCCTGCCCAATTCTGAAGAAAGAGACATGTTCTCTACTTATCTTCACTGCCTTCTCTCTACCAATTATAGTTTGGGAAATATCTAATTTTCATTGGATACGAATAAGTATATAAATTAAGCTTTTCACATTAAGATATTTAATAGTTCATACAATATTGCAGTAAAGAGACACAAAGACAAAACATTTATTGTTGTGCAATTCATTACAGTACAAATAACAAGTACAATAAACAAAGGTTCAAAGGTTATAGGAAATATTTCCAGTCTATGACATAGCAGCATATTATGGCACTCCTTAGAGAGAGTATGAATCATTGTTAGATATGTTTTAGCCTATCTTTAATTCCACCACTAAACTATGCAATCACATTACTGTGGTTCTGAATGGCCAAGTGATTAACAAAGTCTTGACTATTTCACGTTAGACTATTTGGTCTAAAACGCATCATTGTTTAACAAACAATATTGATAGCCGATTTTGCAAAAACAAACAGACAAAATACAATCTACTATCATCAACACTGTAATCATCCCTTAAAGCTGATATAGGCATATTTTATTCTGTATGGCTTCACATTGCACACCATCAGCCTTCAGCCTTCTGATCAAGTCTCTGAACAGGCATCAAACAGAAATCTCTACTGAAAAGAGACATTACTTTTCCACTATATTGGGTACACAAGTCCTCTGCTATAAAAAAAACACACCCTGTTCAGCAAAACAGTTCAGTTCAGCAAGATCCCAGGTTGCATGGGCACACTTTTCAGCCAGCAGGGGGTGTAAGGAACATTCACGTATTTTCTGGAGACAAACTGACTCCACCAGTGGTTCTTTGAACATCCCACGAAGCCTCGAGCAAAATGTCAAAAGTCCGTTGCTGTCCCATGACACAATCTGAATAATCCTGTTCACAATAATGTCTTAACAATCCCTGATGAGCGCTGATGCTCGGCTGGAACAGACAGTGTTGGGATGAGGTCAGGGCACACAGTCGACCACAGATAGACGTACAGTAGATTGAAACTGTACTTTTGCAGCTTCTACTCAGCGGGATGTTCTGGACACGAGCGATTCACCTGAAACCACTCATCTATACACCTGAAACAGGTAGAGGAGGATGTGATTAAATAAAGTTAAAACAACTGGATTACATTTAGTTGATAGAATGATGATAGTGATATTATTTATTTATTGATTACAGACACATAACAAAATCCAAAACAAATCAGAACTTCTTCTAAAAATGCATTTCAGGTGACATCTGGAAGTCACAAATGTTTACACCTGGTGCATTTTATGCATTTGTCCAGCTAGAGTAAATCCACATACAATCTGTTTCTTTCTTCATGTGTGTTTGTGTTTGTTAGTTACCCTTTATGATAGATACAGAGGCAGGGCAGCCTGGCAATGGTGTCTCCCTGCTCCAGCTCTTCTAAGCAGATGGAACATTCCCCAGAGTCCCTGGACAGGATGTCCTCTGAGAAAGACAATATGGACACAGAGAAACTGAGAAAAATGCAGCCTCACACACCAAACCTTGTATCAAATGTTCAGTTTAGTCACTGGATCCTGCATAACCATCTGTTTAACCTTTGCTACAGGAATACCAGACATCATCTGTGCCCAGATAAGAACTGGTATCCCTCTACTGGTGTTCAAACAGGGGAAATATGCAAACTCAAGTGGAAATAGGTTTTTGTGGAATGCAGTTTGATGATATATATTTTTTAATAACATGGGGAGAAAATAGAGACGCACTGGTGAGATCATCTTAAGAACACATGATGATGTTTTCGTTTGTGTCACATGTTTATCTGCATATTCATATGAGATGGCCTAATGTCAATACCTGAGGCATGGGAGTAAGTGGGACTGTCTAGCTTCTTAAGCACACACATTACAATGAATTCTATAGAAGCTGTAAGATATTTATTCAAATGTTTTTATATTTGCATGGGTCATGAGAAGGATAAAGGGATGATTGAATATGTTTTACACAGCTGTGCTCCTGTGATAAGCTAAGACACACTGCACAGTAAGACAGCTGCATATGTACAGTATATTTATCAGTAACATGCATGCTGCTGTGGGTGTGTGCAAACATGCATGCATGTATCCCAACATGTACGGTATTAATATTTAAAAATGAGGGATAATCTACTGTTGTTAGAATGCATTCAACTCTGTCAAGCTTGTGGTGAAAAAAGTGTGTGTATTGACAACTGCATGTTTTCGAACGTGTGTCTGCAGACAAGACTTGTTTACCTTCCCTGTGCATGCTCATGTAAGGTGTGTTTGTGTGCTGCACAGGTGCTCACACGCATATGGGTCACTGTGTAGACATGCAGCTGCATTACATAGTTGCATTTGCTTTGATCTTTTCATGCTGCACTGTCTAACGTCAGGTAGAGGTGCATATTTGTCTTATCTTTAATCTAACTGGGAATCATTTGATGCAGGACTTTGTATAAACTGTTATAACTCTCATGATGAAGTTGTAGAAACAATAACTGGTGTAAAAAAGAAGGCTTTTCTTTAGGAAGGGAAGACAGAAGCAGTGGTAGAATGTGCTAGTACAATTTTCAGGTACTTGTACTACTTGAATACTTCCATTCTGTGCTACTTTATACTTCTACTCCACTACAGAGCCAAATATTGTACCTTTTAATACATGTATTTAACAGCTTAGTTACTTTGCAGGCTAAGACTTTACATATAAAACATATGATTATATTATAAAATAGGATGTATTGTTATATATTTTACTACCCCTATAGTAAATAAAGCAGTTAGCATCAGTAATAATAATCCACTAATATAATATTTCAGTGGTTCCTAAACGTGGGGGTCCCAAGATAAATCTGAGGCGTCAAACTTTGCTGTTATCATGTGAAATACAGGACGCTTTTATCTCTTCAGGTCTCTAAAAATCCTTCAAATGAAACAATCTTATGAACTGCTCACTGCTCAAGTTCATGCTTAAGTATAACCTATGACAAGTGGTTGCAAGTAGACACTGTAATATTTATTGATGTAAGTGTAAAGAAATATTATTCTGAATTTTATTGACAGTACTTACAGGCATGTACTTAAGTAACATTTTGAAGGACTTTCACTTGTGGTAAGCATGTTTTTTTGTTTTTTTTACTATTGCAGTAATGCCTCTTTTACTTTTACTGGACATAAGTAGTTTGGTCTATTTACCACTGTTTCATATGTTCATTTGTGTGTCTATTTTGAGCAAAAAATAACCAAGTAAAATATGGAATAATGTATATAAATGGTAGCTGTGGCTCTAATGTAACACCACACATCATACAGTATTTCAGTATCTCCTACGCCCTCTTGTACTTTAACCCCCTGACTTCCTTACTGTTATAGGTGAGGCGTGTTTTGCTGAAACACATGAGCAGGTGCTTCTCTATTTCATCTGATGCCATAAACTTGGAGCAAACAGGGCAGTGGAATCCTGGGAGGAGGAAAACAAAGACAAAGACAGTTAGATGAGGACCCGGATGTGCCAAAATCTTTCTCATAACCTTTTATTGATATGTACACAAGAGAGGCGTGGGACTGTTTGCACAAGCCTGATCTTTTACATGACCCAACATCTCCATGCATCTACCAGCTCTCAGTAAACAATCTGTTACAATCTGCAATCAAACTTTCTTCTTTACTGTTTTTTTTTTGTGTTTATGCATTCAGGTGTAATTGCTCTTTCTGAACTAACTGGAAACACACTCTCAAGCTGAGGGCCTTTAATATTTATTGCACTGCATGTCTGAAATAAATAAGTGATTTATTAATTCATAATTTGACCCACATACACACAGCTTCCCGACCTTGTGCATCCTATCAGCCGCACAAAGATTATTAGAGCAGGAGCTGCTTGACCTGAGATAAGCTAGTCTCCTGTTTAACATTATAACACCTCGGTCAAGAAAGGGCAACAAATGCATCATATATGCAGGCAGTAATTACCTCAGAGTCTGCTATGAACCTCATGTTTGTGTCATGTGTTTGTATGGGAGTTGAGGAAACAGGATAAGCCTGTGGACACCATGTCAGGCCAGCAGAGTCGCAATCGCACGTATCTGACGAGCAAAGGTTATTGATGAGGTGATTCATCATTAGACTTCCTCATTGGGGAAATTACGTATGCCTCCGATCAGCAGGAGAACTATATTTGGCTGTATTTTCACTGACTACATTGTGAAAGATGAGGAAACTGGAGCATGCGTCATTTCAGGAAACACTACAAAATGTTAGGAGCTTTTGTTTCTCAATGACACAGAGGTTGTAACGGTCCTGTTATGTTAGTTTGAGCCTTGTTTTGTTGTGGTCTGGGCTAGACACACCCCAACAGTTTATATACAGCAAAACTTGCAAATTCAGGAAGTTTATGTGTATGAGTGTGTGTGTGTGTCTGTGCATGCGCGTGTGTGTGTGTGTGTGTATGTGTGTGTGTGTGTGTGTGTCAGCCAATGTGTAACCAGAAGGAAGCTCTTATCTGCTGACCTACATAATGCGCTCTTCCCTCTCAGCCAGAGTGAAAAACAGGCCAGTTTTGCAAGACAAGGGAGAGGCAAAGAAGAAAGACTCTTAAAGACTCAGTAGAGCCACCTGTGGCTACAATAAGAGCAGAAGTGCTAAACAAAGGGCTCAGTCATTAGACAGCTATTACCATATACCAGGTATCACATGTCAAATGGAAAAATACTAAGCAACTTTGACAGCAACTGTAATGTATAATACCTTGTAGGAATGTCATATACACATGTCTGCATGAAGTAACATATGTTGACTCTGAACTGAGTAGCACAGACACAGTATGAAGACCAGATATATTACAGTTATGCCACATGAGATTAAAAAATGGTCGTTGAGTAAGATAAGGACTCTGTAGTGAGAACAATGAACACACTATCAATATTACAAGAGATAAAGTAGCATAGAGTGGTCTGTTCACTGAGTGACACAGACAAGCTGTACTTCAGGAACGAGATAATGAAATCAGAGATGACACTGAGCAACAATTTATGTTAATGTGAAAGCGGTCTTTCCTGGTGTTTCATGGGTTAACTGTTATGCATTTGCACTAACTCCTGCGTTGAAGTCTTACCTCCCAGCAGATGAGGGGACAGGTGAGCAGGTAGGGACCCTATTAGCAACCTGTGGCCCTCAGGTGGCTCTTCATCGTCACCATCCGTGTCATCGGTACGTTGATTAACTACGTGTGATCCCGACCTACCGCCGGTAGGTATACTGAGCCCGGAGCTGGTTGGCCCCCCTCCCGTGTATCGGATCCTGGGGCCATCGGGTCCATTGGTGTACCTAAACCCAGCAATCCTGTCCCCTGCGCTGGGGTTCCCAGATGGGAGATCAGAGCTGGAATAAGCCCGAGTTCTGCCATCAAATACCGTGCTGCTCGGTTTGGCCCCCATGCTATTTCAGGGCTAACCTCCTCAAGCTTGTGCGCGCTGTAAAGTTTTTAACCACGACACATGGTTACAGTGAGTCTTGAAGAGCTGACATCAACAAAGGAAATACAGTCTAACACAGGAACAACAACACCGGCGAAGTGATCCAACATCTTAAAGTTTCATGGTGCGCGCTGTGCGTAAAGTGCGCACTCGCTGACGCATAACTTAATTTCCAAATGGTTGTTTTTTTCTTGGCAGAGCCCTTCCCCTTTTTTCAACAATGGAGAAAATATTAAGATAAAATCTCTTCAGTGACAAATCTTCACTTCCTCCTCTTCAGACGAGGACATGAGCTCAAGTGTTGACCCAGAGCCCGTCTGGTTCAAGTTTGTTTTTGTGCTCAACCGTGGCCGTCTGGAAAGAAAAATAAAAGCAGGGATCGCCCTCCTCCCCCCTGTGAGGCAGCTCTGTCAAAACACCCAAAGTTCACCAGAACAACGCCAACTCGCCTTCAATGTAAAAGCGGTCAGACCACTCATGGAAACTGTGGACAAACTGTGTGAAGTTGCTAAATAGAGATTGAAACTCTGTATTTATGCCTCTCTGTCTTTCTCTTAAGCTGTTGTCTGTTCCTTCCAACCTCCACCTTAACGATCTGTCTTTTCAGAATCATTCTGCAGCCACAGATACATGTAATAGGCTGCTGCTCTTTGCACTTTAGTTTTTTGGTTGCTTCAACTTTGGCTGACATTGATTCCTTTTTGAGAAAAAAAATGTTTACAACTTTGCATAGAACATGTTGACCTGCATTTTATGTATGAGATATATGAGAGAAATAAAGTTTATCATTGTTATATTATCATTTAGGAAGCAAGTGTATTTGGCTGTTTTGCTCTATCATCCACTTCAGTTTAATTGTTACAAATGTTGAGTGTGAACTACATGTGAGCGGTGACGTTTCATCATGAAAAAGTGCCTCAAAAAGTTAAAAGCTAATATTGGTTGACCCAGGAAGAGAGAAAATGTCTGATCATTTATTATAAAAGTGGAAAATTTAAAGGGTCAGTCTACCAAAATTACTAAGAAATGTCATGTGCTTGCAGGATGTAGACTAATTCATGAGGGCTCACACATAAGGCACCATGCAATGAAATGTATGGACATGTGTAATGCTGCATTTTTTTTATGTACAGTAAGTCTTTTTTCAGTAATCTACTCTTACTCAACCATCAAAAGCCACAACTGAAATGCTCTTCAACAGACACGTCTGATCTTTTAATTTTGAAGGCCAGATCCTTACTTCCTGTATATAACTATCTTCCAGTCTTTACTTGACACTGCCTTGAGTGGGCGCGTCAGGTGGCGTGTGACGTCAAGCCCAGTAACACCAGCGGGCTGTTGGCACAGCAGCAGGTCACCAGTCCACTTTGTGATATGAAAAGCCCTCCATGTTGTGTTCCATTAACTTCAGGCCAACAAAAAAAAAAAAAAAACAAGAAAAAAAACAAAAAAAACGCCTGCGCTCTGTTCACACGGTTTATTGAACAATTTCACACACATCAGAGGACAAACAGAAGATACACTACATGAGAGACATTCAAATAGGCAATAAAAAGACATACATTTACAAGCCAAAGTAAACAGGCTAATGATAAACCTCTGAAACAGTCTTGCATGTGTGTGGCTGCGGGGTTGGGTGGTTGAAGGCGGCAGGAGCCTGAAGCATTGCAGTGCTCTGGATGTGACATACAACAACACACTGTGAGATTAGAAATAACAGGGTAGGCAGAGAGGTTGAGCTGACAACAAATATTTTCTCTTCCCTGTGATATCACTCAGGGATTTGGGTGTGCACTTATCAAACTTGTGGTAAAGAGAAACCTCAAAAGAAGAAGCTTTTAAAAAACACACGTAAAGAGGTTCGGGCTAAGTTTAGGAAGCTATCTCATCAGATTGTGCTGAGAAAGGAGGGCAAAGTGTGAACCACCGACAACCAGGAAGACTACAGAACAGAAGAAACTGGGTGCCATGTGACAATGAGACACCCAAACTGGGAAGGGCTTAAGCTGCAGCATGGGCCTTTGTTGTGATGGTCATATGATAGTAACATTGGTTTAAAAACGTCCTCATAAAGTGACTTCAACTCTTTGAGGTGTACTGCCTTGGAAACATTAAGTGACACACCTCAAGAAATGATCCATGCTACTGTAAAGCTGCACACTTTGATTTCCACATGGGAAGCGAATGTGTGAAATGCTTCTGACTGTAACCTATACAACTATTTAAACTGTGTCAGTAGGGGTGTTTAAAACTGTATGGTTTGAGAGCCGGCCCCACCTGGATCTACGTCATAACTGTACATCTTCGATTCCCTCCTTCTTTCCCTCCGTGAAGTGGAAAATTAAACCGCTTTCCTCTCCCTTCATCGCCTCTCTCGTCTCTCCAGTTGCCTGACGCAGCCACAACCTGTCAGTTTTCATCCATTCATCTTTCATGTTGCTCTCGTGTATCCTCTGTGTCAACAGACTGGCAGAGAAAGTAGGTTATCTGTCACATTCGTCTCCAAAGCCACAGGGGAGGTGTGTATTGCGGTAACATCTGACTGTATTTCTGCATAACAAAGCCAGCTGAGGCCGATGTAATATTGCTGTGCTGTGGAACTTTAACTAACCAGAAGGTGAATGATTATGATACTTGCATTGTACAAAGCTACTGCTCACGTAGCCCTGTGTGTGTGTGTGTGTGTGTGTGTGTGTGTGTGTGTGTGTATGTGTGTGGTAGGGGTCAACAAAGTGCAACAGAGTGCACTCTTTGGGAAGCAAAGCCACTGAGACATTCAAGAACATGGTGGTGCATTTTAGCAAGTTGGCCGTATCGTGTGTGTGCGTGTGTGCGTGTGTGTGTAGTGTGTAGACTGCTTGTTAAGTGTTTGGGCTGATGAGTTGAAGGAGGCCAGGGACTTCTAAGCAGCTCCGCCCCAGCTGCAGGCCTCCTCTTGGGGCTCATCACTGCTGGCTGACCCCCATCTGCTGGTGGTCGGGCCCTGGTTCCCCCTCCATGTCAGCGTGGTAATGCTCAAAACTGTCGTCTTCTATGTCTGGAAGACCCAGCAGCTGACAGAGAGAGAGGGAGTATGTTGCATCAGAGGTTATACAAGTGTGTGTGTGTGTGTGTCTGTGTGTTTGTGTGTGTAAAAAGCCGCAATACAATTTATTTCTCTCTTGTACGGAGGCAGTTTAATGACGCCGTGTTTATCGACAAACATACGTTCATCCAGTAACAGGCGGAACACCTCCAGCCTTTTATTAACCATTAGGTTCCTCCCAGTTCAATATACTGTACATCCAATAAACTATAAAACAACAATCCCTTAAACACACCAAACACCTTAACCTAGAGAATCCAGGATTTTTTGTTTGTTTGTTTGTTTGTTTGATAAACCCAGTAGGAGCATCTATGTTTTAAGAGCATGTACATTTTAAGGGTTACACAACCATTAATTATCAATTCAAGGTATTATTAAAGTTGGATGTTTGATTTACATTAGGGGTCTGGTATATATTTCAAATGCAAATTAATGAATTTTTGAGGGATTATTATTCAGTATTCAAGTATGTAATAGGCTTAGCCCAGAAATAAACGGAGTAATTAAGGGATTTGGCTAAGTAATTTGTATGTTTAAATGACCGATTCAAGGGTTCACCACAAATGTGGGTTTAATTAACGGATAAATTCATGAACTGTAATATATTAAGGGGTTTTAATGGATTATCAACATAGTTTAAGGGGTCAAAATCCCTTAAAGTAAAAGCATGAGAGCCATCCTTGAACTTTCACCTTAACTGAAAAATTAATGTCCAACTGAAAGGATTTGCTATTTTCATCTCCTACAGCACACATATGTGATCGGTAAATCATTTGTGTTCTTCTTTGAGAAAAAAATCAGAAACAAAAAAGGGGGCATTTGTATTTCATATTTGTTTCAATTTTCTTTCATGACCCTCATCTTTGCATTAATTCATTGGAATACTTTTGTTTCCATGCAGCCAATCAAATTACTTCATTTATAAGGTATACTGTATAGTAATTTGGTGATTTTTAAAGGGATCTAAAACTGTGACATTAACCCTTTTAAAATACTTAAATAAATACTATATTACAATCCGTTAATTTCTTCATTAATTATCCTCTTTAAATGCCAACATTACATCATTGTTGATGAGTGAATGGGATTTTTAAGGAAAAATATTAAGAGATTCAGTTTCATAGTGATTACCTACACCAAGTAGGATGTATCTTGATTTAAATTAATATCATTAAGTTCTGGTTAATTGTTGTCTTTATTACAATTTATTCACCTAAAAAGTCTAAAGAAGAAGATGGTGACAAGCAGTGTAAATCAGCTCTTTAAATGTCAAATAAAGAATATTGTAAGAATTCATTAAAAAGGCCTTGAATTATGTTCTACGTCATTCATGTGTTTTGTATCCTTTGCCGATGAGCAAGGCAACACTAAAACGACAGATTTCTAAACGGAGTTCTACGTGATGCTTTGTGCGTACCACAGAGAACAGTATGTATCAGGGTTGTAATAGATCTAGACACAGCAAGCAGAGGTCACTGTGCCGTGACTGATGAAGTGTGTTAAAAAGAAAACTGTGACTGCCAGAAAGTCTCATTTATTTCCTTACAGGCCTGAAGGATGTGAAGACCTTCTCCAGCACCTCCAGCAGAGTCTTCTTCCCACAAGAGGAGATGTAGTCCTGGGCCAACTGTAAGAAGGGAAGGCAGTCCTCGCTCTCGCTCCACACATGCTACAAAAACACACACATACAGAGATGGACAAATATCAATGTGAGAAGGCATCATTCCCAAACAGTGACAAAATACATTGGATATAATGGGAGTAAAAAACAGGCATAATTCAACTTATGCATATAAAAGAGGAGTCCCTCATGGCTAAATCTGTCATGAGGGTAAACTTTATTCTTCTATGTAGTGTTGTGGGTGAACTTGGTTTAACACACTATATATGATGTGATGTGATACTGCCACACTTTTATCCATCCAGTGCAGCCTATTGTGTGCTATATAGTGGCAGGAGGCTTGCAGGACTTAACGAGTAAATAAGTAAAGCCAGGTCAGGGGCAATGCAGCATAGAAAAACTAGAACAGAGCAATTATAAACCAGATAAAGAGGCAGTTCTTCAAGGACATGCAGCTGACAGAGTGTGAATAACACAAACAATGGTGACACTTAATAAGATACACAGAGTCCTGAATAGTTACTGTAGGATCAGTAAGAAACTAACTGGTTAGTAATGAAAGTTACTGTTATTCATTACACTTTTGAAAAGTGGTGCATCATACCGAGTTGTTACTAGGAATGCATCATTCTTTCATTGCTACCTTAATATCACTTACAATTTTTGAGTCTCACAATCTCACCACTATAGTTTTTAAGGAATGTGTCGTTACTTCATGAATGAAACAGTTACTCAGGAACAGTTTGTTAACTATTACCTGAATTTTAACATCACTGGTCTGGTGGGTGCACGGGTCAGAAATATTAGCATCCTTATGGCCAAAAAAAGAGTATTAAGTTAGTAAATGATAGGTTGTATTTGCTTGACTTCTGGTCAGAGTTATTGGCTACCTCAAAACACTTACAGGAGTTGTTAGATAAACGCTACAGTTAGAGACAGGTCAGGCCTGCTTTTAGTGTTGTTTAATTGGAGTCTAAAGGCCGTATTGTTAGGTTATGTATTAGGTAATGACTTTTAGTGTCCGGCCAAGTATGCGGAATGACCAAAAGGAAATAACAAACATGTGTAAAAAACAAAAGCAGATGATATTATGTTAGTGTTTACCTTGCATCTTAACATATGTGGCAGAGACGCACCCTCATATGTGAGTTTTAGGAGTCATGTGAGAGTCATGTGAAAAGACATGAAACAGCCATGGATAAAAGTGTGACCACGGTCACAGACAGAGGTATTGTGGTATCCTCCCCTTCTGGCTGTTCAGGGATGGTTGCTTGACACTAATGGATGGACTCTCACATGAGGGCGTGTGTCTGCTGCGCAGGTTAACCCCTACCTTTCAGCAAAGCCACTCAGATGAGCAGTGACACATCTACAAGACTACAAAGTGAATCCAACGGCTCTTGTTTTTCAGCTGCTCAACACCTTATCACATGACCTGGATGGCTGAAAACTAGTTAGACATACCCAGAGGGAAATTACAGAGCTGAGCACTTTGATGAGCAGCTGTAGTGTCGTTATGGTGGAAGTGATTGTACAGTGCCCTCTAGTGAAAGGACAGGATGATGTGCTGGATGCCCACAGTTATGGGGGAAAAATAAGATAAACTGAGAAGTGTGTGTGTGTGTGTGTGTGTGTGTGTGCGTGTGTGTGTGTGTGTGTGTGTGTGTGTGTGTGTGTGTGTGTGTGTGAGCAAGGGAGTGAGACAGAGTGAGAGCATTTGAGACACCCTGCTGATAGCAGTATTGATCGAGCAAGAGTAAATAGATCTCTGGAGTCCTGCAGAGACAGAGAGTTATTCTAGCTGATTTGAGAGTGCATAGCAGACAGAGAACTCTGTGTGTGTGTGTGTGTGTGTGTGTGTGTGTGTGTGTGTGTGTGTGTGTGTGTGTATGTGTGTGTGAGGTCCAGGTATTCCTCACATTGTGGCGACCTAAGTCTGTTTAGACAGTCATCTTGTGGGGCCTCGCTTCCCTTATGGAGACAAAAAGTAAGTCCTCTTAATGTAAATCATTCATTTGTGGGTGAAGACTTGGTTTAAAGTTAAGCTATGTTTGGGGTTATGTTAAGGTTAGGGTTAGGGTTAGGCATGTAGTGGTTATGTAATGTCCTCTGACGTGATGGAAACAAGACTCTGTGTGTATGTGTGTGTGCAGGGCTGCAGCAGTTGACATGCATTAGATTATAAAGCAGAGAAAAATGTAGAGTTGAGAGTGAGGTAAAGAGGAACAGAAGGAAGGAAGATGGGGGAAAAAAGTAGGTGCAGAGAGACAACAAAAAAGTGTGTGTTTGTTCAGCCTTGTGCTATGTGTTTTATGTAATAATATGGATCTGAAGCTGGATTTTGGCATTTTTCTTTTTTTTCTTTTCCATTTAACAACCATGGAAAGCCCCTGTTTAAAGCAGCCCTGCTCAGCTGTTTGCGGGAACAATCCAGAGCGAGGCCTGCGAACACACAACACAGGCACGGTCACTGTGACACAATGTGTTATTGACTGACTGAACAGACGCCCCGGCTCCTGGGTCATCTCCATCTGCTCCCCGCCCGCCCTGTTTGCCCCTGTCACTGAGCAGGAGGAGGAGGGAGCAGGGCGGGTCTGGCCTCAGGAGCTTTAGGGCTCATAACATCCCCACTGCACCACACTGGTATAGGATATGTAGTCAGCTGTGTCAGGACGGTCTGAGCAGAGGAGCCAGGAGTACCTTCAAAATAAGAAAATGTGCCTCTTGTTACTGTATGTCTGCAGAACCTTGTGAATCATGTAAGTCAGTGGATGAACTATGAGGCCAACTATCGGCACACTTGTCTGGTGTAAGATCTTAGCTTGAGCTTTTTGGTAGCATGCACTGGCCTTCATAGCTAGAAATAAAATTAATATAATGAATACGACACTCTACATTAATTTGCTATTTATATCTCAACAAATATGTCATTTTCAAATTATAATCTGCTACTTTGTACTTTGTTCTCCAGATAATTTAACATGATAGTTTATGGGGCTTTTATTTTGAAAGTTACAAGCTTCCTGTTTTTATAACCTGGCTGGTTTGACGCTGCTTAGGTTCAGAGGGTTATCGCAGTTGATTATGATAGAGGAGAGGAGAGGAGAGGGGAGGGGGGGTGCAACCAAAAATGACATCATCCACTTCACTCTTCGCCAAAAGCCCCCACCAGCCCCCTTTCCCTCCCATATCCATCAGCTGGAAAACCGGGACCAACCGGGACAACCCCACCTCCAACGCACCCACACACCTACAAGAGCGCACACACGCACACGCACAGACGCACGCACAGACGCACGAACACACACACACAGCACAGGAGCTAAAGGCCCCGCAGAAGCTCACTCACGAAGCTGTCGGTGCCGCCGGGACACAGCACGTAAAAGGAGACGCCGGGTTCTGCGTAAAAGTCCAGCCGCCTCTCGTCGTCCTCCTCGGCAAAGATGAGGTCGAACGGGTTACCGGAGCACCACTTCTCCGCCGCCTCCACCAGATGCTTGAACTCCATCCTCCGTTATCCGGTCTGCGGTGTCCCTGATCTCGATCTCTCTGGCCGTCGCGGCGATGATGCTCAAGACGCAAATAACAGCTGATCGGACAGCAGCATCAGCAGCCTCCTTTACCGCATCTCCCCTAGTGCACCGCCTGCATGGCTCGGGAAGATAGATAACACTGTTGGTGCATAGAAGATCCTACCGGGTCTGGTGCTCATCCGTTCTCAAACCCCCATTCCTCTCTTCCTCCCCACGTTATGAAATCAGCCCGTCGGTCGCATACATGCATACGCAGGAGGACGCTGGAAACAACGCGATGACGAACAGTGAAGCCGGGCAGCCGTCCATATCTGAGGCCTACTCCCAACTTTCTCACTGTAGGCAAATCACTTCATCATTTCAACCTGCTGACATGATGGAGAAGGCGAAAGAACTGAGTCATTTTGGAAATGTTCACTATAGAATATGGTACAGGTGTATAGGAATGCTATAGCTATAGGTCAGCATCAACTAATAGCCTAAATGAGCCTCTAAAGACCAGTCCTGCAATAGAATATAGGCTATATACGAGATTGTCACTAAAGGACCAGTTCACCCCAATTACCAAAAGCATATACTTCCACTTACTTCATTCTATAGGCATGAACTTTAAACTGCAGTCAGTTGGTAATATAATAACTTGACAAAACATTGATAAGGTCCACTTACTGTACAGAGCTGATCCATCCGCCGAAGAGTTTTTGTGATTTTCTCCTACTGGGAACTATTTCCAAGGTCAATAATGAAACTTCATGCTCAAATTCATAATAATAACCATATTGTAATATTTCAATAAAAAACGTTAATTATAAAAACATGTATGAAATCATAATTTCACAATCATTTATCCTCGTCCCCTTATCAGTATGAAAGTAGCTACAATGATACATTTAAATGACAAAAATAATCATTTATTGTGATGGATATCACAGGAAGCCAGATATTAAACTCATTAAAGTCCGTCTCCACTCAAAAATATGTTTTTCTTCTTGTTCCTACAATTGGATGTTTGAGCTTCACTGTGCAGAATGATGCGTGTGCAAACTTGGTTTTCACAGTCATCTGCTGAAAGTGGAAAGTTTCTCTGCGCTTACCGAAAATTTAGAGTTGAAGGCATGTACCTACGTGCAGGATTTGTGACTACACAACTAGTTTGGGGCCAATCGTGAGCCAGTACTCAACTTAGACAAGTGTGATGTAGAAACTTGAAACCTCCAGTACACAAACACTGTAAATGGACTTCACAGTGAAGTACGAGACTTCTTGTATCCAGCAATTAAATTTATAAAATGAAAAATATTTGCATATTCAGGACTTGTTAATGAGCAGGAAGGAGGTGATGTCATTTTAAGGATTTTAACAGGATAATTTAACTTATCAGACACAAATGATTATTTAAAGTAGTGTTTTATATACATCTTAAAACATGTCTGGATGGGACCTTTAAAGTTCTGTTAGAAATTTTCTTTAGGCTACTATATGTTTGATTTTACTGAATAAATGATTTGTAAAATTAACATTGTTCCTCATTTTTTCTTTTCCCGGGAGATTCATTTACTGATCTACATCCGATCCTAGTTCAAGAACTAAACGCCCTGTCTGCTCCCTGGAGTCTCCGCCGCCAGAGGGCGAGTGAAACCAACTCTCAATGCAATGTTGGAGTTTTGTCAAGCTGGAAATAAGTAACGCTAACAATACCGGAAAACATGGACGAGTTTACCTTACAAATAAAAACCGTGAAAATTGTAATATGGGGAAAAGAAGACACAAAATTGTGACAATAGCCTACTTAGATTAAATACACAGCCTGTAGTTCAAATATAGGCTTAAAAAGTCACCACCTAATCATCCACAACGGAAACTACGAGACTGAAATATGCTAATTAAACCTCTGACAGCTATTTTAGTAAAGAAATTAGTAACAGACAACTAATTTTTTCAAAAAAGTTATTAATGTCTGATAGGTTTAAAGGTTAGTTTACATCAGTAATGTTTGTAAACAGCAATCAGTCTAATCTATATGCATATTACAATTACAATTAGCTGGAAAAACTAAAAAAATATGCAACTTTTGCATATACAAATCAAAATGACTGATGTAGATATATCTGTCTCTTACATGGTCTTATGTATATGATGGATTGTAAAAGATTTGAAATAATTGTTTTAGTAGTACAATTTTTGCTAGGCTATATTATCATACCATAGCCTGCCCAAATTTCCCCCATAAGATTATACAGCCTACTGCTGCGCCACACGTGGATTTTATTTGGAAAGTCGCAACCAGAAGTGGTCTTTCTGTTCATTACAGAGAAGTTAACACTTCTTTTCCCCAGGTCGATCTCTGAGGTTGTGGTCCGCTACAGTGCGTTTTGGATCTCCCCGCGTCTAGACGCACTCTTCCACAGAAAGCGTGACTCTTCAGCTTCTCAAACACAGTGAAGCATTTAAAAGGCTGAAGCATGCAACGTGGTAAAGGTTAAAGAGGGCGGATCACTGCTGGACACCACTGCTGTCCAGCACCCCGGGGTCGCGCTTTCTTTGTAGTGAAGACCCTCCTTTTTTTCTTTTATTTGTTGCCAAAATCTCCAGATATCCTGAAAATGGATTCTTTACAAAACGGGAATAATTGTGAGGAAGACTCGCAGTGTGTTGAGGAGGAAGAAGAAGTGGATCCAAGAATCCAGGTGAGATGTTTTGAAATGGTTCCAGATGTGGCCACTGGTGAAAGTGACATTGAACTGAAAATGGGAAGCCATAATGTGAAGAATTATTTAGAGGGACATCATGTCAGAATAATGTTTAGAAATATTAACCTTTAATTTACTGGAGAAGCTTGTAGCCAGTTAAATGTGAAGTATTACTATTATACAGTATAACGAGTATATTCTATTAATTATAGTGCTATTTAAAAGTCAACCAGTCCAGTCATGCAATACAATGTTCTAAGGTGTTTCAACTGTCACAAGATTTAAGATTAGTATCTGAGTATTTGTCCCTTTAACATTTCCTCAACAGACACACACACACACACACACACACACACACACACACACACACACACACACACACACACACACACACACACACACTGAGGGCTCCAGTCTCAGTAATTCAGTAAACAGAAGTCACTGAGTTTAGCCTTCAGATACACAATCTGCTCCAAGTGTGCTCCACCCATCTCTGTTTCTCTCTCTCTCTCTCTCTCTCTGCCTTTCCATGCATGCCATGTTTTCTGTAAACAGGGAGAACTTGAGAAGTTGAACCAGTCTACAGATGACATTAACCGCTGGGAGAGTGAACTGGAGGTAAGGTACAACAAAACCCACCAACACCGCTATCATCATCATTAGTGCCTCTCCCTGCCAGGATAAACACGCCAAGCCTGTGCTGCAGAAACACCCATCTCAAGGAGCCGTTTAGTCTCACATTCATCAGACTTCAAATCCTGCATTTTAAACAAGTGAGAAATCCTGTCAGCGCTGTGAGATAATTCATCTGGTTTCCAATACGGTTTGGTGTGTTTCAGGAATTTGCCTAGCAACGAGGTCATTGCCTTTGAAAAAGTTAAAATGGAAATGCCTTGCAAAGATGGAAATTTTCTAAATGTAGGAGCCACTTCTGGAGGAAATATGGAAAAAAACAGAAGCAGCGGCTGCCATTCCTGTTAAATAACAGTGTACTGTATGAACCCTAAGTGCTACAAGAGGCATAATTGTGATCTGACTGTTAAATATAATATCTGAATGGCACTCTGGAGCACTCTGAATCCCAAGTGCTCTCCTTGTTTCCCCGCAACCCACTCAGCCTTTCTTTAAAAACAAACCAAATACTTTTAAAGAGGAAAAAGGCTGTAAAATGCACCAAGAAACAGCAGAAAGATGGGTGGTATGCTAAGGTTTGTTTTTTTTACAGCGCTCACTTGTATTTAAATGTGTGGCAGGAGGACTACTGTTAAGCAAAAGTAAAAACATTCCAGAGCTAGGCCACAGTTTTTCTTTTCCTCAAAGTAGGCCTCTTCTGTTTCTCATTAGACCTTCACTTACATCCAAACTCCACAAATCTGAACTGGAATAGATATAACAACACAGAGAGTGAGACATGATCTGTGTACGCCCAAATGTTGGAACTAAGACCAGACAATCAGTTGTTATAATAAAGTATATATTGTTGATCATACTTTTTTAGGGTGGTATTTCGATCATTGCTTTTATGTTATATTTCAAGAAAAAGTTGTCAAGAATTTCATTTAACTAAGAAAGAAGAACACATACAGTATACGTGTGTCTCCTATTAGAACAATTCAAAACCATATCTCCATCTATGCAAAGACACATAAACAAACACAAAAAGATAGAGGGTAATAAGCCACGAGGCAGGGGGAAAGTCAGGAGTTGAGGAATGTGGAATTACTGCTGGCAGGCTTGAGGCCGTTTTCCTGCAGAGTCTGGAGTTGATTAAGGGCGATGTACAGTAGATTCAGAGGATTCAAGGAAAGCTGAGAGGCACTGAGGCTAAATCCATGCTCAGATATGAGTTTCTTAACTCAGCCAACATAATGCTAAACCTCTCATATGCCCTGGAAGAGATACAAGACTGTGTGTGTGTGTGTGTGTCAGAGAGAGATTAAGACAGAAAGGTCAGGAGTGAAACTGTGCTGTCATTAACTGCCTACAATATATAAACAGTAGCATACATAGATGTCTGTGAAGATTCTCATCCAGGTCATGGTTATCTAAGGAGGGTTAAATCGAGGGCAACTGGACTTGGTTGTAGATACTTGAGGAGGAGGCTTCTTCAGTTCTAACTGACTGAGTCCCAGGTATTTTAATCTCTCTGGGGTCGTTAAGTAACATCTTAAGTATCTACAACCAAGTCCAGCTGCCCTCGATTCAACCCTCCTTGGATGGTAGGATACATAATTTATCTCTAAGACAGCATGCTGCTGCGTCACTCTCTCATTGCAGGAACAGGAAGTCAGGAAACGTAATGATGTCATAGGAAGTGTGCTTCCTGTAACACCCGCTTGCTTTACCCCCTCTTTTATTCCTTCGTCAGTTTTAGGAAAAGGATGCAGGTGCTGCTGCCATTTAAACCCCTTTTCTGCAAATGACAGCATATAGACACACACATACATATGAACGCATACACAGATGGCCTGCCTCTGTAAGCCTGCCATTTATATGAAGTGAGACTTCATCTACAAATAACAAGTCTGTCACAAGTGCTGCCCTGGGCTTTATGCATAGAAATGCATACACACGGATGTTGGGTCTTGCTACATCATTGCACCACCAAAAGAATGCAGGTTTTAGGTTTGCCCAACAACACAGAGGGCCATTGAAGCAAAAAACTAAAACTGAGATACTTGAGCTTGTATTTGGTAAAATGGTTTAGTGATGACTCGAATTAGGAGACCTGCTTTGGAGGCACAAGGCCAAACTTATCAGCACCAGCAGGACAGCATGAGCCACATGGCAAGCCGACTGAATTTCACCGTCTGTCTAAATGGTTGGACATGGATAGTATTTAAGTGCCTCGAATGCAACAGCTCTGAGGCTTTATTTAGACACAGCGGTGCTTTGAGCTAAGTGGCAATTATCTTAGTTTAGTGTGTTAGCATGCTAACATTTGCTAATAAGCACTAAATATGGACTACAGCTGAGGTTGATGGGAATGCATTGGTTTTGCAGTTATTGATCATGAACTACAGAGTTGGAGAGAGTGAAATTTTGATGTTTTGACCTGTTTATGGCACTAGTTGAAAAGCTGATGTGACCAAAGTTATGACAATTCATCCTGTGGGGGGTTGTGACTGAATGTGTCAAATAACATGGCAATCTATCCAATAGTTCACTCAAAAACACAAGTGTCTACTTTGTGGCAGCACTAGATGGAAAGTCATGAGATCTTAAAAGTTATTAAGATTCATCCTCATCATGAATGTCTCTACAGAATTTGGTGCCAGTCCATTGAGTAGAAATTGAGATTTGATTGGATGAGTAAAAACTTTGACCTGCTTTGAAATTTTGATCAGTACAAAACATCAATCCATCCATCACTTGTCGAGATATATCATTAAAAACTGAACATGTAAACCTCATGGTGGCGCTAGAGGGATCAACAAAGTCAGTAGACTTCATCCTCTGGGGACCATGAATATCAGTACAACATTTATTGGCAATCCAACCAATAGTTGTTGAGATAGTCTGGACCAAAGTGGTGGACCAGCCGACAGACTATCATTATCCCTACAGCCGCTCCATTAGCATGTCTAAAAATGATTTCACCTCCTTACTTCTCACAGCACTGTTTCCACCTTCACAACAATTTTACAATGTTATGACTGTATATTGATTGATATGTTTCTAAGCCCACAACTGTGTATGTACATGTGTGCAGGATGGTCGCCAGCGGTTTCGCGCGGTGCTTGTGGAAGCGACAGTGAAGCTGGATGAGCAGGTTAAGAGGATCGGACGAGCCGTGGATGACTCCAAACCGTACTGGGAAGCCCGCAAAGTGGCAAGACAGGTACACACACACACACACACACAAACACATTCACAGGAGAGAGTTGAAGTGACTCTGAGGTCAGGAGACAGAGAGTGTGAGGGCAGGCTTACTGAGGATTAGTGATGAGAAGTTTAAAGAGCTCAGCTTATATCTACTTAAAGGGAGCACAGTCACGTGATGTCTATTTTTAACTTAGTCACACCTAGTGTCACACACACACACACGCGCGCACACGCACACACACAAAATCCTTGGGGAAGAGGAAATTGTATGAACTGCACTGAAAATCCTAGGCCTGCCATATTTTTCCAGATCAGTTTTTCTTCTTTTTTCAAGTTCTCTGCACACTGTTGCTACAGGTAGATGCAAAATACTAACTTCCCCAATGGTTAGTGCAATTAACTGTGCTGTTCCATTTCCAGCGGGTCATGTCCTCTACTGTCTCATTGCTCCAGCCTGTTGAGGCTTTGATCTGACTGGATAGCACCAGAAATTTAAGAGTCCAGCGCCCCCCTCGTCCCAGCCAATAAGGAAGGAGCTTATGAGTCATTCATCAGAAGGCTGACATTTGTGTGTCAGAGCTGAGCTGTCAAACTGAAATAGATTGTGTATTTGTATCTGTGTGTGTGTGTGTGTCTGTCCTTGTATATCTGTCTCTCTTGCAATATGACACAATACCTGCCAGTTGCATCTGCTTATGACAGTAACACGTGAGAGTCAGGGATTACCGGGAGGTTTTGAATTTTAAGTGGGACCTATGTTCACGTGAAAGGATCAAAAGCCCTCCCCAGCTTTGTGTGTGTTTGTATGTGTGTTGTGTGTATGTGTGTGTTCCGTGTGTGTGTGTGTGTGTGTGTGTGTGTGTGTGATTGGGTGGTTTAAATAGAGTAAAGCCGATGAAGGCCTTGGGTTAAACTGGCGTATTGTCTGGTCATGATTTATGGATGAATATTTAATATTTAATACATGACCTATATTAAAGGGATTCAAATGCTTACCCTCACTGACCCTATCAGCGTGTGCACACACACACACACTCACTATATTGCACCTACCCCCACCCATAAGCCAGTCTCAGCCTCCAACCCCCCATGTTTTTCCTCTTACATTCCAACAGACTGGGGGGCTGCGTGTAGGAATTTGCCTGTACTGTCCTATCTTTTGTCCTTTACCCACCGTTCTCTTCTGCACCACTGCCTGTCTGTCTGGCTGTCTTTCTCCTGTACCCCACCCCTCTCTCTCACCCTCCCTCTCTGTTTCAGTCACCTCTCTGTACCTCTTCGTCTCTCACCTCCCGAAACTGTAAACGCGGTGAATTCCAAGAGACAAAGATGTCAGACAGGATGACTGTCTGAGACATAAATTAAAAATGAGTCACGTGCATGGCTACACATGTCAAAAACACCCTTTGGTTGGATGATATGGCATATAGGCGTCATGCATATCACGAGGTTACAGTAAGTCATGGCATCTCAGACAAAAACACTGTATTGTTTGCCTTTGAGACAGTCATATTGTGTGGGCTCTGTGACATCAAGTTAATTAACCGATAACAGTGCTCTGACAGTATTTGCATGCTGTCTTATGCGCAGCAGGCTTTTGTGCCATAAAGATAGTGGCAAATTGTGTCCTCCGCCTCTGCTTGTTACTCAGCAGAGTACCAAAGATCAGTTTGTCATCAGTTTGACTGTTCCTGCAAAAGTAAAGAATGGGTAGCTTAGCTAATGAAAACAGCTGTATGAATACACACTAACCCTCCATGAGAAAGGAAGTGTGCTGCTTCAGTCAAGGAAGTCCTGTGAAGGGCGGGCACTTTTATCTCCATCTCGACAAAAACCATTGATTGATAGCATTAAAGTCTGAGTTCCTTTTCTGTTCCACGCTCCTGGTTTCTCTTCATCAAATATCCATCATCCTCCTTCTGTTTTCCCTGCACCCCCTCTCTTCTCCTGGCCTGGGAAGTGGGTCATGATAAGGGACAAAGAGGAGGGATTCATCTTTGCCAGTTTGTCAAACTCACAGATTACACGTAAAACAGCAACTGGTATCTTCCCACTCCCTTCCTCTATCTCTTCACCTTCTTGAGGGGGCCTCCGCCATCCTGGATAGCATATCTAGCCACAGCAACTCTCAGATATCTAGACAATACCCACACCAAGATGGCAGCTTTTGTATTTTCTGCATTTTGTGTGAGGGGATGCAGCTCTGTGCTTGCTTACGTCACTGTTTGAGCCTGTATCATAAACATGACTGACAGTGGCAGGGGGTCATGTTACAGAGAGCCAGGGAAAGCCGTGAGAACAAAATGTGAGACCGCTGAATGAACTACACTGACCTTTTGCAAGTCTATTATATTAAAGCTGTGTAATGCGGAAAGTTGCTGGTAATGACACAGAGAATTATCGGCCGACTGCAGATCCCCTCAGCTCTATGGAGTGTTTTAGCATCTTTGAGCTCTGTTTTGATTTTACAGCTCACAACTGTACTGTTTTAGATCACTCTCACTGATCTCATCAGCTTTTTTCCATTGTTTCCAGACACAACAGGCAGCTGTTTTCAGTGAAAAAGCTCTGATAAACCCACTGTATGCTAACTGTTCAGCACCAAACAGCAGACAGACACAGTTAGCAACTAGCTGGTAAACATAATGGAGCATTTAGCAGCATGTTGGACTTAAATTTGCTGGAAGGCTAGAAACATGATTACACATGAAAGCTATGTGGCTCCATCTCTGCTGAATGTGTAAATAATCGACTCTTTGCTTGCACGTCACCATATTAACTTTATATGGTGATAATGCTTTCATTTAGTGTTTACAGTGCCCACAAATGGCCAAAAATCAAATAATGCATGTTTAAGATAACATACTGTAGTGGTGTTTTAATGCAACTGATAATCCATTCAATTAACATATCCACTGAAGCCTAAAAATAAAGTTGCTGATAATTATATTTGTATAGACCATTGCGTTGCAGCTTGTGATCACATCTCTTTCCAGTCAGCTACTGATGTTGGAAAACATTCCAATAGAAAATATATTTAGACTAATTTGGAGTGTTTATGTTTGAAACAGTGAAATGGTCTATATACATAGTTCTAAAATGAATGGATGGATCTGTTTCATAGTTAAAATCTCATTTAGCTGTAACAATGGCAGACAATAATCTATTCAAAATTCACAAGGATAGAAAAACACTATACAGCACAGACAGACAATACAGCTAAAATAGGACAAGGAGTATATTGACAGATTGACAGAGTATATAATAAAATGTGAATAGGGTTACATACCACTTGCCTACTGTGTTAGGGGAAATTCAACTTTGTGCGATTAAACTATTGCACTGAACAAAAAGTACTCTTACGCCATAAACTTCTAAAATAAATAGCTGTTCACAGTTTTGTTATGTGACCCCTTTTGTCTGTGTTAAGTTGATTGTGTTTCCTAAAGTTAAAATCTGCAACAGGGGCATTAGGAGAAAGAATTTGTCTTGTTTCCTCTGTTTGTGATTGATGATTGATATACTGTAGAGAGGTAGAGCCTACCAAAAACTGATATCATAATGAATGTACAGTACGTAACGCAACCCAACCCACAACCCTCTAGAAACAAGACCTTATGAAAGAAGCATGTAGTGTTTTTGGTTTATGTTCATACGTTTATCACCCTGCTTCCTCCAGAAAGCACAGTTGATTAACCCTGTTATGTTCAGGACATTTTTGATCTGGGAGTTCCCAATGTTGACATTAAATGCTGGATATGTTAAGTTTTTATCTTTTTGCAAGATAAAGGTCTCCATTAGATTTACAAATAAGAATTGCCTAGTTAACCAAATTTTCTTGATTATTTCTTATCTTTTGAAGGAATAGGATTAGAGTTACTGTAACTGCTTAATCCTGGGTAGTCAGCCAACACACTGACCTTTTAGTCACGCCTGTTGGAGTGGAGAGAGTGGGTCCAAAAATGTCCAGCATGATGGAAATAATATAATTCTGCTTTTGACTGTGACTGTGGGCAGGAAGAACCCACTGACAATGTGTCAGATTTCCTTACTGACAAAGCTTCTGTTTGTCTATTGGATCAAGGCACGGTTGTCTTTCTGTGCGCCCATATGTGTGTAATACAAAATCTTTTCTTTCCTCTATGGTTGTCATAAGGAATCAATCATGGTTCTTCCAGAGCAAATGTAGGTCATAAAATACACACACATACACACGCACACACACACACACACTTGAGGCAGCACAAGGTCTGCTGCTGCATTCATACCATGTCAGAAAAATCCCTGGACCGACATTCTTTTTAAAACTGATAACCAAAAAGTGTATCTTAAAGCTGCCACAGTGGTAGGATCTAAATTTTCTGTCAGCTTTGCCATGAAACCCTGAGCTTCTCAGTGTTAATATTTACCACATTGTTTCCCATCTTTCGTGAATGAATTATAACTGTCCTCTCCCTGTCTCTGAAATCCAGGCCCAGGTTGAAGCCCAAAAAGCCACCCAGGAGTTCCAGCGGGCTGTAGAAATTCTACGGGCAGCCAAGGAGACAATTGCCCTGGCCGAGGAGAGGCTTCTAGAGGAGGACAGCCGCCAGTTTGACTCGGCCTGGCAGGAAATGCTCAACCATGCCACACAGAGGGTACGCACTTGAAGCAAGACAACCAAAACTAAAAAGTTCCATCCTAACAAGTCATTGGTGCTTGAGGTTTATATGAATGAATTGGAATCAGCACTGGATTAATGTGGGCAGCCTTTTACACACAAGAACATACATTAAAACACAACGTGTATCTTGATTGTTGCAGGTGATGGAGGCCGAGCAGGCGAGAACACGCAGTGAAGCTGAACATAAGAAAACAGCAGCCAATTACAACTCGTGTATCAGCCACATGAGGCAGTTAGAGAAGAAACTCAAACGCTCTATCAACAAATCCAGGTCTGTGCCTTTGTTTCCTTTCTGAATGACTTTAAAAGACGCTCATGAGCTTCACCCTGCTTGAGCCTCTTGTGTGTGAGAAAGAGAGAGAAAGAGGGCTAAGCTTATGTCATTTGATGCAGTCCAGATGTTGGTTGCGTTGATTGTGTAGTGTTGGGGTGTGCTCCCTTCGTAAGAGCCAAGGAATGTGACTACTCACAGAGGAGTGTTTTTCTTCCAGCAATTTCTCCAGTGACAGTTCATTCTCTTTCTCCCCCTGCAGACCGTATTTTGAACTGAAAGCCAAGTATTATCTCCAGCTTGAGGTATGTATATTACATTAGGAGGTTTCTGAACCATTCTGAAAGCTATTATGTTAGTATAGTTGCATAACTGCTACATCTGCCATTTGGTGGATACTAGCCAAACAATTTCAAAACCCTGTAGTCTGTTGGTCAACCACTTTGGTTCAGACTATCTCAGCAACTATGGTTGTCACAAAATGTTGTATAAACATCCATCGTTCCCAGACGACAATTGGTGGTTTTGAATGAAATTTCTCAACAACTTTTGGATGGATTACCATGACATTTTGTTCAGACAGTCATGTCCCCTTCAGGATGAACTGTAAAAACTTTGGTGATCCATTAACCTTCCATCTAGCACTGCCATTAGGATTTTAAGCATTTAAATTTGAATTCACTGATTTACGACCAAATATCTACAATACAACCTCAGCCTTACTTTGTGTGTTTAGTGTTAATTAGCAACTATTAGCATGCTTACATGCTAAACTAACACTAACCAAGCTAAACAATCAATTAAATCAATGCCATGCTCACTAAGCATAGGGAAGTTTTCTTCTATGCCAAAAAGTAAATAATGCACATACAGCTTTACTAAGAAGCTGTGTTTTCTCATAGCAACTGAAGCGTCATGTGGACGAGCGTCAGGCCAAACTTGTGGTTGCTAAGGCCGAGTACCGTGCAGCGCTACGCAACCTAGAGAGCATCTCCGAGGAGATTCACGCCCAGCGGCGCTCCCTCGCCATGGGAACCAGGGAGCAAGGTGTTGGTGCAGAGGGAGACGGGGGCCATGAGGACATTTCCAACTTTAAGATGGAGTCAGATGGTCTGTCAAGTGAGTGTAACTGAAGCTCAGCAGTGAATAATCATCCACTCCATCCATCCCCATCCAGTTTTTTTTTTTTTTTCTGTTGGTGCATCTGTGTGTCTGCATGCTTAATGTGCATATCTGTGTGTGTATGTGTGTTTCAGTGGTGTCAGTATCGATTGACGAAGAGGGCAGCTCAGAGGAAGATGCCGACACTCACTCCACCTCTTCACCCCAAGCCATGCCCTCCTCACCTTCCTCTGCTTCCAACCCCCTCGACATGCCCTGCCCTTACCCCTCCTCCTCCTCGCTCTGCACCCCCTGCTCCTACCTCCCCTCCTCCCCCTCTTCCTCCACTCTTTCCTCCTCCTGTCCTGGTGATCTGGAGTTGGTGAGCCCTTGTAGCTCTCATGACCCGGATTCAGTGTGCGGTTCTGGGCATGCCTCACCTCTCCTGGGCCCTCGCAGCCAGTGCAGTGGTGCCTCCTCTCCAGACTGCGACCGGGAGAGAGGTGTGTTTCCATCACATCAGTGTGTACATGTGTGTTGACCTGTGAAGTGATGCTTCATCCTGTATGTTGAAATAGTTTCTTGTTTTTGTAGTAGATCATTAAAGAAATAGTTCAACGTTTTGAAAAATATGCTTATTCATTTACTTTGTGAGAGTGAGATTAGAAGACCAATATCATTTTCATGTCTATGCGTTAAGGACAGACCTGGAGTCAGGACATGGTTACCCTAGCTTAGCATTAAGTCTGGACGCAGTGGGAAACAGCTAGCCTGGTTCTGTCCAAAGTTCAGAAATTCACTTACCAACAACTCTGAAGCTCACAAATTAACATGTTGTGTCTTGTTTGTTTACTTCCTACATAAACACAAATGTCAAAACTACAATTGGTGGTTTTAGGGGGAGATGCATGCTGTAAAAATTTCTTGATGAACAATTTAGCTATCAACTCAGCACCTCCGCACAGCGTCTCTAGCTACAGCAGCATTTGCTAGATACAGTCAGTGAGCATACATACTACAAACGATATGCTAAGTAATGAGTTACAGAGACGTTGGTAGTTGTTTTTTAACTTTAAAAAGAGCCAGGTTAGCTGTTCATGCTAAGCTAGGCTAATAAGGTCCAGACTCCAGCTCTATACTGGACACACAGACATGAAACTGATATGGATATTCTCCACTCACTCTGGGAAAGAAAATGAATAAGTGTATTTCCAAAAATGTTTTAACTATTCCATTAAAGAAAATGTCAGATACGAGAAAATATACCCAAAAATGTAATATCTTGTCAGTGGAGCTGATACCATTATTCTGCAAAAAAAACACTTTTATTGCCAAAAGCTATAGAGCTATTTCAGTGCACAATGTTAAATGTGATCTTTGTCAGGCACAATCCCTCCAAGGTTTCTAAAAAAAAGTATTAATTTGTCCCTCGGGAGGATGGCAAGACCACAGAGTGCTTTTTAATAACAAGACAGTAAAGATGTCAGCTAAATGTTTTACTATAAGAATAATAAAAGTGTGTTTGTCTGCACTTGTTTGGTGTCTGAACAATCCAGAGAGAACAGTTCAGATGAAGGGCTGCCCACAGTCAACCAGAGTAATACAGTATTGATAAATTCTATAGTCAATGACAATAACATCATATCCATCATGCTAGAGGTGGATGATATTAACTGGCAGATGTTCGGTTTCCAATTTTAAGTAAATAAAAATTGATGTATCTCTGGTTTCATTTAACTTGCAGATTTATTCACCATTGCATGCCTCCTTTCTTGGTGTGTGTGTGTGTGTGTGTGTGTGTTTTAGGTGACAGAGCAGAGGGAGCAGAGGCAACACTAGAAGCCGGTCTGAACAAGCTGACCTTGACTGTAGCACAAAAACAAGAAGGGGACTCAGGGGATGAACAAGACCCCCAATACATTAGCCCTGAAATCTCCTCTCCGAGCTCAACCACTACCATTCTGCTACTCAACAGTGTCTAATGAACGTCTGTCATGCTTAAAAACACTTCCTTTGCCCATCCTCAAGCCTCAGAATGGACTCAATGGCAGAAGATGTGGAGCAGAACAAGCTAAAGTGCTCACTAGAGCAATGAGTGAACAAGCTGCACACCCACAGCTCCAACCAACCTGACATTATGTCACAGTATTCATCAGATGGCGTCACATTAAAGGTGCCATACGTAGTGTATTTAAACATCAGTATATCATTGTCAGATGAACTGTAAATCCATGTGGATGTATTGTAAACAAACAAGAGCAGGAACTGGATGATTGGTGATTTGTATTTCACACCAGTGTATTATTAGTGTGGGTATTATTAGTGCTAGTGTTATTCAAAAGACTACATTTCCCATAAATCTCCTTGCTTCATGTTGCAAAGATGTTTCCTGATTTTCATAGCTCTGTATGTGCTAAAAGAAGACTGCATTCTTCTTCTTTTGTGCCATAAAATCTCTTTGTGTTGTACAGCAAATCTCCTGTCCATAGTGTAGAGGCTGTCAGTCCTCTCAGCAATCGTGTAGCTTGTTTACAGCTTTATAGTGATGTGTCGGAGCTAATGTGGTTACCTTTTATTGATGTTAAAATGCTACAGCTGGTGCCACTAAGAAACATTTTGTATTAATGTGAACAGTGAGCCTCCTTTTTGGCTCTCAGTCTCAACGCGAGTACAGGATCAAAATGGGACTAAACAAGCTGTCAAATGACGGATTACGTCTTGTTCTGCCTTGATTTTTGAACTCCTCCTTTAACTCCTAGATGTCAATTTGAAATGTCGGATTTGGAGGAATAGTTGTGAAGGAGTAAATTGGAGTGCACACAGTACTCAACAGCACTAAACAGAAAAAGAGACTTTCTTTAATCAGGTTTAAACCTTTAAGACACAAATGGTCTTCCCTTGGGATTTGTGGATGAATGAGTGAATGTGTTCTGAAGCTTTAGTGTTTGTGTGAGTGAAAGGTGAATGATGTTTTTGAGTGTGTGTCTGATGTGTTTTTGAGAAATGCTCAAAATAATATCCTGTAGTACAGATATTCTATATTTATACTCCTGTATTCTTGTATATGAACAGTGTTTTGTGGTTACTGTTGTTAATGTTTAACACAAAATCAGCAATAAACATGTGCTTCACGTAACAGATTAATTTGATATCTGTGTCTGACAATGTCTGTTAGCCCTTGATGTTATAGATCTAAATGTTATCAACGCTTCTTCTGACTTTGGCAGAGTTGTATATTTCCTTTAACTATAAGTCAGTATTAGTTAAACTGGGCATCTTTGACACATACATTTCTTTCAGGATGAATAAAGTTCTATCTAATCAGTTTTGCCCAGCAGTAACTTGTTAGGGATGTTGTTAAACAGCAACAACAATCAGCTTTTCTGAATCAGAATTACTGGAACAAAGGAACTGGAAGCCTGCACCCGTGCAATCATAATATATTGATTAGAATGCAAAGAAGAGGTAGCTTCAAAATCTAAAACTGGAATAAAATGTAGCTGAAAGAGCATTATGTCATATAAACTGCAAATTCTGATGCCCTTTAGGTCAGTTTTATTCAACCTAAACCTGCCACATCCTTAATGTAAGGTATACTGACACTTATGGGGGTTTAATTGTATGTAAGTAATGCAAGAGTTAATGGCCATTGTGACTGTTTTTCACTTGAAAATAAATATTTTCCATGACTGGGACAAAGCATTTGAGCCCACACCGTTCAGTTTTAGAATGAACTTTTTCCACATGAGCTGTATATTATGGTATTTTACAATATTCATCATTAACACCCCATTTCCGAACAGTTCCACTGAGGTGACCATTAATAAATGCACTCCAGCACTTCTCCTGCTGACTGTCTTTCTCTCTCTTGCAGCTGTTATTGTGCACTGAGCACACACACCGACAGTTTTAATGTCCTGCTGGCTGCTCAGCTGTTGCAGTGTTATCTCATGACTTCACTTAGTGCCCTGAGATTCCCACCTGACACAGTTCAGTGCCGCACAGCTTCTTTTGCTCACAAACTCTGGCTGCTGGTCTAACTCTCTTCTGCTTGTCTTCACATGCTCCTAAAATCCTGTGATTTTAAAACTCATGCCGGAATAGGGTGGATTTGTGACCATATTATGTGAAATACTGACATCTAGTGCTAGGTTTGGGTTTTGTATGCCCTCATCAGTCTTATGGCAGTATCTTAATATGATTGTGAGACATTTGAAAGTACAGAACGGACGGGACATTGATTTTTGATTGGATTTGAACTTTATTTATTATATAACTCATTGTAGGATTAAAAATGCTATATATAATTGTCAATTGTTAACAAGTTTTGTTGCTTACAGGTGGAGCTTGTCTGTTTGAGAGGAGCTGAGTCAAAGTACTGGTTCTAGCCTGTGGGCAAAGGTTTTGATTTCCAAGTCAAGTATATAAAACATAAATATATGACAAGAATAAATATAAATAATATAAAACAAGAATTAAACTAACTTTATCCTTTAAATAAATTACCATTTTGCAAAAGGTATGTCATAAATATGTTTCAGTGGGTAGAAGTTATGATGTGTATTGTAGCAGCACATTTGAGGCCCAAGTTTGCAGGCTTTGCTCCCTAAATATAGTGATTCAAATCATCAGCTTACTTTAGGAACTTTGAAGGTATTTCTTATCAAAATCATTTTCCTCAAAGACTTGTATGATTTCATCCACAACACTTCTTGTCCATCTTGGCGTAAACGTTTGGTTTAAAACTTACTAAAGATTTGTTTTGTATGTTTTGATATCTATTGTTTACACCGGCTTGTGGCCTTCTTCCCCTCTTCCTGTTGGCACACTGCTTGCTCCCTTTTACCAGCTGTTTCTGCTCTCTGCAGTCAGCAGAAATGTGTATCACATCACCCCATACTACATGCTGTGATCCCCATGTGTTGGTACAAACAATCCAAAGTCACTCATCTCACTGTAGATCAAATCTACAGTGCCACTAGAGGTCAAAAACTCCACACCCTGTAAACAGTCATTTCACCCAGATTACCAAAAAATAAACAAACAAAACAAGCATATTCTCTAACTAATTTGTGGTGGTTGCCATGCAGATTTATTTTTCCAGGTTTAGAGATGTCCATTTCCAAGATATCTTCCTCCGTCCCAATACAATGGTAGTGAATGTCATTTCATTGGATCCAACAGCATTTAACAATTACCTTTAGAAATGTCAATACCAACATCTTTTCAGAGACAGTGTTCCTGTTACTCAAAATTATCCAGACAAGTTGCTGATTTTTTGAATGTAATTGTTTAAAGCTGTGAGCATCATTGTTGCATAGTAACAACCTCAAAAACATATTTGAAAACATCAGCACATTAACCAAACTGTCTGCATGGACACTGGAACTCAGTGAGAAAATATGCAGTTTGTTTTTTGTGAATTGGGTGAACTCACCTGCAAATAAATCTATAACGTACAATGAACACCTTGAGAGGGGATTTTTAATGAAATATGTTTATGAGTTTGAGAAACCTAACACGTGACTCACAAATTAATTTTTAAACTGAACAGTCAAGCAAGGACCTGGAGGTGCTGATAAATCAACTAACCTTGCAGCTCTAGAAAGAGGACTTATTTTGTTTTATTTACTTTTAGAGGCTTGAGGAGGTAAAACACAGCCATCCACGACAAATAAAGCAAAAAAAAAAAAAAATCACAATTTTGTGTGTCCAAAATATTTAGTTTTTTGTCTGTATCCTATCCCGTCATCTCGCGACCCCTTTGATTAATCCACCTTGTGGGGGTCCCGACCTTCAGTTTGGGAACCATAGTATAACATAGTCATACCATGGTCATATGACACAAATCACATGATATCCCTACAATTACTTCTTGTATCTGATTGGAGGACACGCTTCCACGCCACTGTGTGATTGGTTGAGAGCGGATATCAGTGACTTTGTTTGTGGTTCGTTATGTGTTTTCGAGAGCTGTAAGTTATAGGTTGCAGAGTCATGTGTTTTTGTTTTAGTTTAGTCTGACTGACTATCTTTCCTGCTTTTCTGAGCGCGCAGTAGAAACAATGCGGTGCTGGTACATTGCAGCTGTGCTTTTGTGGACTGTCGTAGGTAAGGCACAACATTTAAAATTTACACAATATTTCCAATTAGCTTCGTGCTATGAAGGCAGCTAGCAGTTGTTTCATGTTAGCCAACGTTATCGTTCAATTTGCTAAACTCATACTTTCAGATGTAAGTGGCTGCAGCGATGAATACATTGATATTGATGATCGATTTCTTCAAATACAATGAAGACGGCTTCTATCTCAGACATGCTGACGTACGCAGAAAATTTTCACGACAAACTTTAGTCAGAAATCCACCAATTTAGAGTCGAATAACTTATCAGGAAGCCACATGCATCCTTAAATATGGCTTATGAACCCGGACGAAACTATTGAAACTACTCTTTATTTCGTCATACATGAAATAGCACTTCATCGACTAACACTTAAACATCAACCATTTCTTTTTAATACTCCCTCAGTTATTTCTTTACTAAACAAAACACACTGTGAGCTGTAGTAAATGTGACTCAGTGACCCATTAAAGGCCATAGCTAGTTCTCTGCTATTGTTGTAACACATTTTCTAAATGTCCAGTTTTTCAAGCAGATATTTGGCTTGACTTTATCTCTTTGGAAGTAACAAAGAGTAAATGTCCAAGGACAGCTGTCAATATTCCCAGCAATCCAGTTACATCTATCGTCAGAGAAAGGTTTCATTTTGTCTGTTTGTCCTTACAAGAACAGATGAGGTCAGCTAAACTACTGAAAAGTCCCTTTCACCACTTCCTACCCTCACCACCTTTTTTGTTTTGTTTTCAGTTACGGAGGGAAAAGCAGTCCCTTCACTTCCAGATTTTGGGAAGTCCTATCATGTCAAAGGTAAGCAGTTTAACATTTTAGGTTTCTTTGTTATTACAATTCTGCCTCATTACAATAGTCTTTCACATTTCCATTACAGGAGTGATCTCTCTGCCCTATGCTGAGATTAAGGAGCCTTTTGAGGCCTGGTTAGATCTAACAGCAAAGTCCAGCCGAATAGATTACTACCATGGTAAGAAACCTTTTCATCTGTGGTATTTTCTCTGAAACCGGACTCTGTATTCTCCCTGCTTGGTGTGTTTAGTGATGTGAAACTTAGAGCCTGTTGTGTCAGACCAAAGTGACGAGAGCAAAGCATATATCACTCAGTGCGTAAACAGGGAAGTAAAAAAGCATAAATAAGCACAATTGGGGAACTTGTTCTGTTGACTCATGTTACATACTCGTGATTTTTTTATTGTACTTTTTTTTTTTTTTTTTTTTAAATCATATTTTCAGTCTCTTTTTGAAGCTGTTTTCTAAATGTTGTCTCTGTGAATTTACATTTGGTGTTTGTTATCTCAAGGAAGTCATAAATTGAAACTATTTTGGACCCCCCTCTGTGTATGTTTATTAAAATAAATAAATACAATTTTGGATGCGTGTGTGTGTGTGTTAGTGTGTAAGGATATAGAGGGGAGAGAGCAGAGGGAAATGGTAATAGGCTGCATTTATATAGCACCTTTCTAGTCTTCTGACCACTCAAAGTGCTTTACGCTACATGCCAACATTCACCCATTCACACACACTCATACACTGATGGTAGACGCAAGGTGTCAACCTGCTCATCACACTCATACACCGATGGCACAGCTCACGAGAGCAATTTGGGGTGCAGTATCTTGCCCGAGGACACTTGGACATGCTGACTGGAGGATCCACTAATCTTCTGATTAGTGGACAACCTGCTCTACCTCTGAGACACAGCCGGCCCTGGGGACAAAAGAGAGGAGCCTTACTTGTTCATTTATTTCTTATAACCAAAGCAAGTAAAAAAGTATATCTCTCAACAAAATAGTAACATCTTTACCAGAGGAGGAAAGAGTAGACTGACACTGTATAGGAGGCCTATTGTTACTTGTAAATAAAAGTAGTAAAAACACCTTCAGTAAGAGTAAGGAAAATACCAATCTATGGTATTTAGTGAAAACGTCAGTTGGTCAGTCAGTTAGTGTGTCATGCACAGATAAATGCTACGCCCACATGAACTTACAAGACACCACAATATGGTTGCAGTGGTGAAACATTTGTCAAACATAGAGAAAAATGTTACAACACTACATGAACTTCTTACATTACATTGCAAACAAAGAACTTTATCTTCTGTACAAACTCCACAAATAAAATCAGCCACACAAAAGGTGCCTTCCTGAAACATAGCTCAAGGTTTTTTTTATTGTAGTTCATCTAGAAACATTTATCAGAGATTTAGGACCTTTTATTAAATAGTGTAGCCCTTAAATTATCTACTTCAGTAATGCTTTACTTCATTAGTAACTCTACTCGCCAAGCTGATTTCAGTAGCATTAACAGATTGTACCAAGTTCAAGGTAATTACCACAAAAAGCCTATGATAGCCCTTAAAGTTATATCATTATTTAGCTTTTTTTGCAGAATCACCTCTGCTCCTTGCACCTCTGCTAAGGAGCCAGCCGTGTCTAACTTTTTCTTTCACAATTTCATCGACAGGCCAAGTGTCAACATACCAGATTGGGGCGGAGCAGCAGTGGGGGGTTTCCTATAAAATCACTCCAGAGACCACAGAGACAGAGCTGAATGTGATGAAGTGCTTCCAGGTCAACGGAACGAAAGATGAAACCGTCACACCACAAACATCTTTGCCTGATGTTCAGGGATTCCAGGTCTGTGTGTGTAAAATGTTCTGTGTAGTATTTTAACATCAAAACATCATTATTAGATTGATGTTAAGCATAGTAGTGTCACCGTCCAAACAAGGCCGTCACTTAAAGACTTCATCTCTCGTGCAGTTTCTAAGGATGGAGTACTACGGAGGCTCCCTGTGTGAAGTCTGGCAGAATGTGACCACGATCGGTAACAAGAAGAACACATACACACTGTGGGTGACCCATTCTGAGAAAGGTGCAGATGGCAAGGCAGAGCCCGCCACACCCCTCCACTATGAGATGATGGGATATAACACCCTGCTGGGGTCCCACTATGACAAATACTTGGTGGACTACAAGGAGTTCAGCACTCACGTGGACCCCAAAGTATTCTCGCTCCCTGAAGGTTTGTAGTGTAGTGTTGTAGTTACAAGATGTTTTAGAGGAATTAAAGGAGAGAAAACATTTCTCTGTTTGGTCTTTTTTTTACAGGTATGAGCTGTGGAGGATTTCCTGGTCCAGGAGTTGAACACCACATATTGGCCAATCCGATGAAAGATCTCATCCACACATCAGCTTCAGGCCACTCGCAGCGCATGTTCAACCATTTCAAGGAGAAGTTCCAGCGCCAGTACAGCGACGAAAGGGAGCATGAGAAAAGGGAGCATGCTTTTGTTCAGAATCTCAGGTGAGAGCCCTTCTCGTCCTGAAATTTTAATCATCAAATGATTCATTTTAAATTCACCCATAGATTTTATTTGACTCCCAGGAAACGTTTAGAATTCCAGCTCTGTCTCACATCCATTTGTACACTACGTAATAATAATGAAGTGAGAACCTATTTACACACAATGTGGAATTGCCCAGACGTGAAGTAATTTCGGTTTAGAGTTGCACATGTGCTATCTAATGTAACCAAAACTTCCAAGTCTACCTAATGCTTTACTTCTAAATGATGATTCCGTAATTAATGTTACCAAATCTCAGAGAAGACTTCTTCTTTTAGGTCTGGCAGCTGCTAGAAATTGTTAGTATTATTATTAACTTCAGATTTCTCAATGGATTCTCTCATTATTAGACATCATCTGTCTGGAACTCTTGATAGCTCGAACCAACGGTGGGAATGGAAATACAATTGACACCTTGTCTGAGGCACTCTTTAAAGTGAAATTAATCTACGTAACCCAGATCGTGAAATAATGTCTGTGACTGTATACTGTATCTTTGCAGTTTTTTTATTCATTTATTTTTTCAGTTTTGTCTTTTGGGTTGTCTTACCCATGTGCCATCCAGGGTGTGGGAAGGGAAGAGAGGAAACTTTAAAGACTGGAGGAGCAAAGAAGGCAGGCAGTTGATGAATGTCATAATGTACATGGATAAACAAGAGTATCATGTTTGTTATGTTGAAATAATCTATGTCCAGTATTACAGATGTTTGTAGCGGCTGATGATTTGTTGTTATATTCAATCTAACCTCCAGTACTAAAAAATAAAAATTTGATCACAAAAAAATAATCTCAGGTGACAGGAACATTAAATGATGATGAGTTGTGACATTTTAGCATGACCATCATGCTCTTTTCTTTTCAGGACATAGCCATGCAAGAATTTCAGAAAGTGCTTTGAATATAGATTAATTAAACTGAAAGATTTCGGTTAACTGTGACTTTTTCCTTGTCTGCTGCTGTAGGTACGTCCACTCCAAGAACAGAGCAGGGCTGTCTTTCTCTCTGGCTCTAAACTCACTGTCTGATCGCACCATGTCAGAGCTGGCCACCATGAGGGGAAGAAGACAAGGAAAGACTCCAAACAGAGGCCTGCCCTTCCCTTCCAAGATTTACGAAGGAGTGAAAGTACCTGAGTCACTTGACTGGAGGCTTTACGGTACGTATACAGAATCTGCAATGTTTACTAAAGATGCATCTGTCTGGCAGGTGATCCAGTTTTTACCTCAACTTTGTCCTTGCAGGTGCTGTGACCCCAGTGAAGGACCAGGCCATCTGCGGCTCCTGCTGGAGCTTTGCCACCACTGGAGCAGTAGAGGGTGCTCTCTTCCTAAAGGTAAAAAGCAGATTTTGTCACGGTCACTAGCCCTGATCCAGTGTTTGCAAGTAGCATAGCTACTCCCTTATGCTCTTTGAAGCCACAGATGTTCAGCATGGCACTACATTTGCTTATGTTTTGGTTCATTTGCATTGCAGTAATGTTTAATTATTGCCACCTTTCTAAATATTGAAGAACTGATAAGCTGTAACTTGAAAAATCCTGGCAGAGTAGTGGGTCATTCAGGGTTAAAAATGATCAGACACAGCAGAGTCAAATGGGAACAAAGGGCATAATGTGTCAAACATTCAGTTGAAATGTAGAAATGACTAACATGGAGAAAATTTGAGGAGGAATGTGTTACATTCTTCTGCCATTGTTCAAAAACAGCAGTAGAACGTCATGGAAAGGAAAAATTCTTAATACAAAAAGTTTTAAAAGTCTGAAATATATATAAAGATGTAAGCAGGGTGAACTAAGGATGTTTTGGACTTTTAAAAAAAGGTTTTGATCGTGGAGAGGCGCTGCTCCTAGTACACCGTCTATATTCAGTCAGTAGGGGCGGCTCCACAAGACGATTCATTGTGACTTTCACTCATGTTGGACAGACTTGACAGTGTGTGTGTGAATAAATAAAACTGAACGAGTGTCAACTTCGGCCTGCCTCCATCTCATAGAAGGCAAAGGCTCAAAGGCATTCCTTTTTCTGTGTTGCCGAGCAACTCGATTCAGACATTGGACCGCTTTATTATGGGATTTGATGGCACCCCATTGACATGACCAAATTCTTTGACTCCCTCTCTCACGCACACACACACACACACTCTTTATGATGTCTCTTGCCCTGTGCAAGCAGTTTTCTAATTGATCGGCTGATAAGGGAGATTTCTAAGGAGTAATTGGCACACAGCAGGGAAAAATGGAAAAACATTTGGGATGTTATTAAAAAAATGATGGTTTTGACTTCAGAAGGGGTGTGCAGAGTTGTTAAGTGTTTGTAAATAGTTTCTGAGAAGCAGGGGTACTGTTAATTGATGAAAGCAAGTTTATAAGTTAGAGTTGTTGTACAGTGTACCAGCACAACAAAACGATGCCTTCTTTTTTGAATGAGATGAGATTAACATGAGATAGAGGAAAAATACCACCATTTAATGTTTAACCATTACAATGTTTGGCAGTTTTGCTTATAAGATTATTACTAATTGTTTCCCAGTGTTTGCAAGAACAGTTTGATTTGGCGGGGATGGGGGGGGAAGTACTGTTGTGAAGCCCCAGCAGTCCGTCTTTGTACCTCTGCCAGCATGCAGTGCAGCAGCAGGAAGTGACCTGCATGATGTAGCATCCCTGTCCCCATCGGCAGGTTCACAAACAGGGCCACTCCCCAGGGGCCAATTTTAAATTTACCACTTCGTGATCTCACAGCATCTGCCTAGCAACCTGTAGATAACAGCTGGTTTAAAAATGTTCATTATAAATGTCACTATGTTCCTGTGAGAAGCCTTAATGTATGTCTAGTTGTCTTTTTTTGGACATATGACCTTTTGTTTCATTTTTTTCACTCCCCTTTTAACCCATTTTTTTCTAGTCACCAAGTGTGTCAATTAAATCCCTTAGTTTTTTTTTTTTTTTTAGATCCTCGGAGGCCCACAGTACATGTTGCTATAAGATACCAAAGCTGGTGAAACTGTTGGTACTGGGTTTCAGAGAATGTGATTCATGCAGAGCAGGACAGGTTACTAACAAGTATGCTCATGTTTTTGCTTTCGTCTTTCAGACGGGCTCCCTGCAGGTTCTGTCTCAGCAGATGCTGGTGGACTGTTCCTGGGGTTTTGGCAATAACGGCTGTGATGGAGGGGAGGAGTGGAGAGCGTATGAGTGGATCATGAAACATGGAGGCATCGCCACAACAGAAACCTATGGAGCTTATATGGGAATGGTAAGATGATTAAGATGTGATGCATGTACCTGTTGACATAAAATAAACCATAAAGTCAAAGTTGATCAAAAACCCAATCATGTGCTTTTTTTGCCATACTAGCGACATGGCTCTAGGGATGGCAGTGTTGGTTGGTCTGTCAGTCCACCTCTTCAGTCCAAACTGAAATATTTTGATCTCCTGACTTTTCCTGTAGCGTAACCAGCAGATTAAAGTTATTCCATATCCAGTGAAATATCTGCACTTCTACTACATCATGGATTGTCACAAAATTTTGTACAGAAATCCATCGCTGGTGGTTGGTGATCTCCAGACTTTCTTTTCCTCTAGTGCAACCATATTTTTTGTGAAATCTCTTAACTATTGGATGGTGTTATGGCCTCTCCAAACAAGTAAAGGCTCAACTGGACACCAAAACATAAAAAGGACACTGAGACCTCTTGAGTTACCATGAAAATAACAAGCCTTGTGCAAAGAAAAGTGAAAAACAAAAAAAAGGGGGTGGGTGGGGGGGGGTGGAGATCCCAGCCAAAAGGAACAAAAGATGGAGAAGCTACTGAACCAGCCACAGAATGGGCCATCAAACCCAGCTCATCCCCCTAAACTACCAAAAGAAAAATCTAAACTGAACCAAAACAACAATAACTGGACTACCTGTGATCTCCAACCCAAACTAAAGTAACAAAACCCAGCGCTCTAAAACATGCTGGGGAAAAAAAATTAGGGAGAAAAAGGGAGAAAAATTCCCGAAAAGCTGTGCTGCAGGCTGTCTGGCACGTGTGTCTTTCACACACTGCTCCTCTGGCCCCCCTTCTTCCTTGATGGTTAATTGATTTCAGGTGCTCCACTCCTACAGAAGGCAGGTAGAGGGGAGGGAGAGTGCCAGAGAGAGGGAAAACAAAACACACTACAAGCAGTGTGCAGTAATGCACATGCAGGGCCACACGTAACACCCCCACCCTAAAATGGTGAATAACGGGAGTACAACGGATGTTATTCACATATTAAAACTAGCAACACGAGAACATTTTCTCTTCCCCTATAATGCCTGACCTTTACTTTGAAGGCTTGCAGGAAGAATGCCCAGCGCATAAGTCTTTGGTTTGATTTCCGCATTCGATTAATACATAAAAGGGGATGGTGGTCAGTATAAACAACGGTTTGTGTACTAGCAGAGCCAACATAAACTTCAAAGTGTTTAAGGGCCAAGAAAGTTACCACCACTGAGTCTAAGAACTCCTGCTTGAGTGAGCAGCACTCAATCCAAGTGGGTGCCACTCCCACTAGACACAAATTGACTACCACCATGAGGTGAATGACACCACAAAACCAAACAAAGTTACTGCATTTATCCACAACACACACAACAAAAGGTGACCAACACAAAAGGGAAATGCAACAGCCACAAACCAAAAGGGTCACAACAAGTAGACCAATTACAAAGTCGCTGCCATATAACAACAGCAACACACAAAGACCCAACAAAAGTGAACTGCTACTACCACAACACAAAATAGACACTATGTGGTTGATGTGATTGATGTTAGGAATCAGCAACACACAAGGTGACTTGACGAACTCGGAGGCCACCCGCTCTAGAGTAAGATCCACTGATCTGTGAGTGACTATGTCCCACAAACAAAAAGGTCACAACTACAATAATATACACAAAAGCAGTAACACCCAAAATGACCAAACCAAAGTGGACTGCAACAACACCAAAGTGGTCACAGTATAGTCAACGACTACACACAAATGTTGCCGACTTACACCTAAGCAGCAACCCACAAGTGACCCAACAAATGTAGAGTGCAGTTACCACAACACAAAGCTGCCACAAGTTACTGCACACAAAAGTATTATTACAGCTGCACAAGACAAAGTGACCAAACAAGAAGTAGGGTCATCTCACAGCCAAGTTGCTGTGAAAAGTGCAAAAACATGGGGAACATACTGTAGAGAGGCACACCAACCCCTACCTGCCTACTGAGATGGCTAACTAACCGAGCTAGTCTTCAATGGCTTGCCAAGCTTGAGGCGACTTTAAACGCTGAACTCAGTGCATCACTGAAGACCAGAGATGTAGCCAACTACAATACACTGAAGCGTGCCCCTCACTTAGGATTACCACCAAAAATAAGAGGCCAAACAACAAAGTGGCAAGCTCTTCAAACCAACCCAGTGGCTAACTAGTCAGGGTGCTCAAAACTGAAACTCCAAGCTACTGAAGCAGTTACCCAATCAAAAGCAAAACTTAACAAGCACCAACCACCATAAATGATCTAACAAAAGAGATGACCTCTACACTACAACATGTTTTACTTTGTGGAGGGGGTGGAGATCCCAGCCAGAAGGAGCAAAAGATGGGACGCTACTAAGCCAGCCACGCAATGAATCATTGCACCCAGCTCATCCCCCTAAACTACCAAAAGAAAAATCTAAACTAAACTGGAGCAAAACAAAACCCAATAACTGGGCAACCGATGATCTCCAACCCAAACTAGAATAACAAAACCCAACGCTCTAAAACGTGCTGGGGAAAAACAATTAGGGAGAAAAATTCCGGAAAAGCTGTGCTGCAGGCACATGTGTGTCTCTCACACACTGCCCATCAGGTCTGCCTTTCTTCTCTGATGGTTAATTGATTTCAGGTGCTCCACTCCTACAGAAGAAGCCAGGTAGAGGGGAGGGAAAGCCCCAGAGAGAGAGAGAGAGATGGAAAACAAAACCCACAGACCTTGTGCAATAATATACATGCAGGGCCATGTGTAACAGATGGATTGCGAAGAAATTATATTTACTCCCCCAATAGGTTGAATTATAATTACTTTGGTGATACTGAAACTTTTATCTAGCGCCACAATCAGGTCAAAGTCTTCAATTTGTCTGATGACATTCCCATCACCTTCAGGTGTACTTTGTGTTTAATACTAAACTAAGATAATGAACACGGTAAACATTATACCTGCTAAACATCAACGTGTTAGCATGCTGACATTAGCACTTAGCTCAAAGAACCGCTGTCAAGGATGGCAGGTAACTGTGAAGGCGTTTGACAAAATGGGGACCTAACAATCTTTTGGAAGTCTTTCTTGTAGATCAACTTGGGTATAACTGTCAAAATAAATCATGATAGTTTTTGACATTTAAGCAAGGCTCAGTTGTAAAACAGGACCGGTTCCTATGAAACATGACTCCAACTGTCTGCGCCTAGTCTGCGGAAAAAGTCACTGAGGCACATTATGAAATGTTCTCACCAGTACAATGTGTCACAATGAATGTAATATTATGATCTCAATGCCATCAATTACCTTCAGGTTCACAGTCAACCTAACATACAGACACACAAGCTTTTGACAACTTTTAAGCAAAATTGAATTTTATCCAGTCAGTTATTTCAATGTTCAACCAGCCAAAATAACTGCTTTTCATAGTTATTGTATGTTAAGATTAGACTTGTTTAAAATCTATGAGAGGTTTCTATTTCTTCAACGGTAAAGCTCTGACCAGCACAGTAGGCATGAGAAACATGATATTTGATAACTGTTGGCTCAGTTTTGGATTTTCTGTTTCTCTCTCTGAACAGAACGGATTTTGCCACCTGAACACATCCCAACTCACTGCACGTGTACAGAGCTACACTAATGTCACATCCGGTGATGAAGAGGCCCTTAAGTTGGCGCTTTTTAAAAACGGGCCAGTGGCTGTCAGTATTGACGCTTCACATCGATCTTTTGTTTTCTACAGCCACGGTGTCTACTATGAACCTGCTTGTGGTAAGTTTATTTTACACAAGTGTTCAGTTTTAAAGCTTTTTACAGTAACTCTTCTCTTGCTGTAACACAGAATGTTTCCCGGGTTTTTCAGGTAATACCACTGACGCGTTGGACCATGCTGTGCTTGCAGTGGGATACGGCACCCTAAGCGGGGAGCCATACTGGTTAATCAAGAACTCATGGTCCACCTACTGGGGCAATGATGGCTACATCCTCATGTCTATGAAGGATAACAACTGTGGCGTCACCACCGATGCTACATATGTTACACTGGTATAGATTTGCTTGTGTCACCCAAATCTGTTCAGTTCCTGTTAATGCCACTATGTGAGTGCCTGAGGGTGAATGACTGTTGGATGTGTTGAGGTGTGGTTATTGCATCAATGCTTGATAATAATGTGTTAAATGTTGCTGTTATATGGTACAGAATTAAGATGCTGCACAACTAGCGCAAGAACAAGTTCTATTTTTCAAACATGGTTTTGACAATTTTATTGCTGGTGGCACATCGGCACAGTGCCTTCATTTCAGTTGTACAAAGTACATTTGGTGACACATTTCCACTCATTCTTGTACTTGATCATATGATGCATTCAAATGCACTAGGCTTGAATCAATACAATAAAACATTGTAAAGTTGTCCATTTACTGGCTTCAGTGGCATCTCTGGTTAATCTAGCACACCCACATGCTGTGGTTAGCAATAAGGTATGCTTTCTAAATTCATGCAGGGGAATTACAGGTTATCCCCTCCACATGCATGCACATTCAAAGCATACTGGCCTGAAATGTCTTATTTTTTAGGAATAATAGATTTTCAAGAATCAAATTCCTTTAGCCTGAGTAACATGACATATTACATGACCTACGCTTTCAACCAACCCATGCCTGGAGCATCATTAATTTAAATTCTAAATAACAGCCCTTGTAAAACGTACTAGATATTTCACAGATTGAAGTTACCATAGCAAGTCATTTTACATGAGTATGATTTGTTAAAATGAAAAGAAAACAAATTTCTACAAAGTTGAAAACGAATCTCCACATGCTGATCAGTCACATCCCATAGTTTTCATACAAAACTACAAAATTCACTACATTAGTCTGACAAAAGGCTACATTAGGTATAATAAAGGTAACAAGTGCATGCAATCTCAATTGACTAGTTTCATTTCTCTTGGCTTAAGAAGGAGAACATAAAGAAAAGTTTGTTGCTTGTTCAGTACAGCATTAAGATACAACAGAGATATTTCACAAACAGTCTACAGACATGGTCCATTTTTATACAAAAATATTGTATGTGCTTTTATGAAATGCACAAAATGTAATAAATCCTTCAGTCCTGAAAAATATGAGGTCCCAAAACTAGCTGCTCTGCATGGTTGTGTGTACTGAAATAGAAAGTAAGTTGGAGTGCTGCTTTAAAGTCTTCTTGTCCAGTCTGATTCCTCAAAGCACTGATTTAGAAATCTGAACTCTCCACTGATGCCCTCAGATTTATAAATATATACAAATATGCAATCTGTTTGTCTGCAAAGAGGATCTATTCACACAGTCTCCCCACATAAGTAAAACATATCAAACCAACTCTCAAAATTGGAATAAAGTTGTACACTTCTGAAAAATACACATGGTTGCAAACGACGACCATTTATTCCTGACTTATACGGATGTTTACCTGCATCTGGTAAAACAGAGGGCTGTTGATTTGCCCTGGCAGCATATATGAATGCCTGCTTTGTGCATGTGTGCATGCGCACACGCATGCTAGTGTGGTTGGGGATATATGTTGTTTTTAGGGGGTTTTTTTGCATAGAGCTCATGGTCAGATCTTTGACATGTAATTGCATAGAAGATGTTATGTCGAGGCTGTATAACGTGTGAATAATGGAATGTCTGCATCCATGTGTACATGTGGTTAGCTCTGGCTTGCTAGGTGGCGTAGCTCCTGTTCCTCTGTGCTGCTGGCTGATCCGCTAATATCCTCGCACTTCTCAGGGTTCTCCTTGTCAGGAGGTGATCTGTAATAGACAAAACACAAAGTAAACACTGAGCTAGTCAGAGAGGTTGTGTCTTCACATGGGAAATAACAAGGAAGTGAGATTTTCCATCCTGTTTGGGATCATGGGCACTGAGCAGCAAGGGCACAGTAACAGTATGCTGAACAAAGCTCAGAAGCAGCTCAGAATATGTATAAACTGTGATAACACTTCAACAGCTGGTGCGAAGAGCAGAGCATTATTTTTAATTACTTGCTTTTCCCATTTAATTTCTTGTACTTTGCTTTCAAGCATGCAGCTTTCCTCTGCATTTTAGTTCACCACAAACTGCAGTGTCACCACTAATCTGAATAAAAAGAACATTCAAAAAGCCCCACCCCAGTGAAAAACAGAGGTCATATTGTCTGTTGTACCTCATGTCCCAGTTCTCTACGTCGTCCACTGTGTCAGGAAGAGGTCTGTCGGCAGTTTCAGGCAGTGCCAGGGCCAGGACAGCGCCCAGCAGCGGGGAGGTACCAAAGATGACCAGTGGTATAGTGGGGCTGTGGTTATGAAGCATGTTGATAATGGGGGCCAACACACCGCCCAGCCTCGCAAACATACTAGATACACCTATTCCTGTTTGCCTGAGGGGACGCAAGAAAAAAAATTGTTGTAGTTGTTGCCATCAGAGATTTTGAAAAAATCACTTTGGGATTATGTGTGTTTGAGAAAAGTAATTTAAATTGTAAGGACACGTCTTACCGTAGCACAGTGGGGAATATCTCAGCAGTGTACACATAGATTACAGCAAAGGATGCTGTTATACCAAACTTCCCGACCATGGCGAGCCCACTCAGGGTGCTGGGATGATCTAGAGACAGAGGGTAAGTAAGAATAATTATCCCAGTGATAAAATGAATTTATGCACGCCTGTTTTAACACTCTGTGAATACAAAAACACAGTATCCATCCTACCTGCAGGGACAGCAAGCATTAGCAAACAGGCGAGTCCTCCAAGAGCAAGAAAGCCACTTTGGGAAAAGCGTCGACTGCAGGGCAGCACGAGGAGGACCACAGAGCGAGCCGGGATCTCCACCAACCCGAACACAAACTGAGTCAGATAGAGGTTTGTCCCTAACCTGGACACACCCAGTGAGAGGCCGTAATACACCAGCACATTCACGAACCTGGGATGCAAGAAAAAATGAGAAAAAAAATGTAATGAAAGGAAAATTGATTTGCCACTGATGTTGGTAAAAAGCATATGTTCATGCATGCACACATAAACCATTTACCAGAGGTAGAACAAGATGATGGCCCTCTTCCTCATCTGAGGTGTTCGTACAAGATCCACTGCTGAGTGACTTTGCTTCCCCCCACGAAAGATATCACACTTCTCAACCTTATGTGCACATGGACACACACATAAAGCAACATTTTAAAAGAGTAGTACGGGTGTTATTCTGCATTTTTCTTATTGGTAACGAATCCCACAGGTAATGCCTTGTTGCTACAGACTGATCTCGAGGACTGTAGTTAATTTTAAATTAATCCCATTGGAAGCGTTCTGCTGCCGCAAATAATTGTGTACTCATCCGCAGCTGAGAATAGTCCCCAAACAAATGTCCTATTTCTTCTTGTTTGAGTAATATTTGCTAAAACTACACTGCCCAGCTGTTTAAGAGACTTACTTAGCCTTTAAAAATTTAACTATTTGTTGCCCATTTTATAAGATCTACAATAGGACAAATGGGCTCGGGGCTGAGAGCTACGGACAGGGTAGTGCTGTTAGAAAGTATTGAGAGACAGACACAATATAGACAAAATATCCTATTATATTATATATACAATAATGACAGCCTTATTTTTTAACAAAAATATTAGTTTTCAACAGGTCATACTGCATGCAACAGAGAGAAATATATTTCAGTACATCGTAAATAATACAATAATGGCATAAGACACACCTGTACAGCGGGAGGTAAGACCCGGCCGTTAACAAGTGCTGCCTTGCGGAGGAGTGCAATGGCTTCCTCCCTCCTGTCGTTGGCCAACAACCACCTGGCAGACTGAGGAACCACCCTGACAAGAGTTAGAGAGAGAACAAGGCAGACATGGAGAGCGAGAGAAGGGAGAGTAGAGAAGAACAAGTGGACAAAAGCAAGAGAGGATGCCAGAAATAAGGGCAGAGAGGGAAATGAGGATTACAAAGAAGGCATTCATGTATTCATGTCCTACACAGTGGATGTAATGTTCTGATGCCCCTTGAATCTCCCACCATATATAGAAGATAAGCAGGAATCCTGGTACTGATATAGCCAGTTGTAACTTTCTCCAGTCTCGTATCAGATAAGCTATGCCTGCCAGCAGCATGTATCCCAGGCCAAAGGCGTAGTCGGTGATGATACCAGCCAGCATGCGTCTTTTGGTGCACGTCCACTCAGTGCCTATGGAGAGAAATAGTGCAGGAGAGGAGGAATCATGGGGAGAGGGTTAAATTGAGGTGGTGGTTTGGAGCCTTGAGGTTGAGGAAAGAGTGGCAAGGGTTTGTGTTCTGGGATTGGGGAAAAATAACACAAAACAGTATGAGACATTAATACACTTAAAGAACAATATGACTTTATTAATCCACTGTTGTCCTTGACTGACACTGAAAAATTTTGGCTGCCACTAACATCTGTTTGTTAACCAGTTTCCATAATCCATATGTGAGGAATCCAAACTTCCTACAATATAGTACTTATTGTGTGTATTCAGTGACATATCTGTGCTGTTCAGTAACAAGATTAACTTAAAGGTGCAATATGTAAGAATGATGTAATTTCAGTTTAAAATTGTTTGGCAATTTTAGTTTAAAATAAAAAATTAACAGAATCTGACGAAATAAGAAAATTCCTTCCCCAACTTTCTTGGTTGGCTATAACAGCCTGAGGACTGATTTCTACATGAAGGTGTGAATGACGGTTTTGCCAGGAAAATCCAAAGGATGTGACATTTATGTGCACTCCCAAGTGCCTTGCCCCCTCGTCCCCCTACAGCACCAACAGGGTGCAAAACTAGCTGATGTTAGCTTAGTAATGGAGTCCACTGATGTCAACAAATGATCAGCACCCAACACAACACAGAGTCAGGTAAGCTAACATTACTGCAAAGCATGTAAAATGTATTGTAATATTGTGGTTTTAGCTGGCTAATGTTAGCACTGCTGCTTGCTTGCGCTGACAGGGTGCAATCATGTACGTGAGCAACAGGATGCTGACTGCAGTTCACTTAATGGCTACCAGTGCCATTAATGAGAGGGAATCTCTGATTCTTACATATTGCACCTTTAAGGGCCCTATTTTCCCGCAATTGGGTGTAGGCGCAGATCCAAATCTTAATTCCTGGCGTGTGACCATGTGGGTGTGGCCAACACATTTTTGCATGTTTCCCGACCATCAGCATTTGGGCTCAGCCAGGCGCAACGTGGCAGATATACAATACCCAGAGGAAGAGTAGAACTAAACTATTTACATTATCCTATATTAAATTATCCTATATTAATTTTTTGCACAAAGTAAGTGGCAGCACATATGAGAACACATCAGCTCTATTTTCATTCTACCATTTCAGCATATTTGGATTGATGTATATTAATATTCGGGGTGTCTTGAATGTATATTTTGGAACTTCTGGTGCTTCACAGAGGTTAACTCATTTCTCCCTCTCACTCAGCCTTTCTCCCCTTTTTCACCTATTGCTGAGTTTGAAGGGAATGAGAGGAGTTCATGTGATTGGTCATTATTGAAGCCCGCCCCGACTCCACCTACACATAATGCATTCATTCAAGCCACTGATAATGTATTCAGTCTCTCCTCCACCTTGTGCCTGGCTGAGCCCAGATGGCACCAGTGCTGATGGTTGGGAAAAAATGTGTTGGCCACACCCATACGTGCCAGACGCTAGGAATTAAGATTTGGATCTGCGCCTGCGCCCTATTTCAGGAAAATAGGGCCCTAAGAGTCTACAGCCATGCTAGCAACTCGTGAGGCTGCACAGCTGTGCTTTCAACTAAACAGCAGTCAGCATGCTAACATGCTCACACTGACAATGTTAACATGCTGATGATTAGCAGGTATAATGTTTACCGTGTTCACCATCTTAGCGTGTTACTATAGTATGCTAACATTTTTTAATTAGCACTAAACACAAAGTACAGCTGAGGCTGATGGGTATGTCTTAAATTTTGCAGGTATTTGATCATGAACCAAAAGTATTGGACAAACAGAAATATTGACCATGATGATGGTGCTAGATGAAAAGTTAAGGGATCACAAAAGTTGTTACAGTTCATGACGAGAACATGAAAGTGAGTACCACATTTCATAGCAATCCATACAATAGTTGTTGAGACATGACAGTCAGGTACAAAGTGGTGGACTGACGGACCAACAAGTCAGCTAAGCTTGGTGACATTGCATTTTTCATGTTTCGTGGGTTTTGAAAGAAAATTGTGAGCCTAAGAGGGAGAAGAATTTTAAAAGAACTCTCCGTGAATCTTGTCAAATCTAATGCAAAATCATTGTGACAACCTGAAAATCTTTTTTTACACTATTGATAAACTCATTAATCCTCTTCCTCACATCTCATCTAATTTTTTTTTAAAATTTTGTTAAACAGAAAAAAAATTATCACTATGTAGAATGAAACTGAGTTCACATACTGATTATGTTTGTGTTTGAGTGTGTCTGTATTTTGTTAGTACCCAGCACAAAGGCATTGATGATGACTCCAGATATTGTGGCACCAACTACAAAACGAAGAGTCACGTAGACGGGAAAACTGGGTGCAAAGGCCACAGCGACTCCAAACACAGTCTGCAGAGCGATGGACAGCAGCAGCACAAAACGCCGGCCATACCTTGCACAGACAATTTAGAACAGACTTTTTAAAGCATCATGTAAGAGAGAGAGTGGACACAAGTATGCTCTCTAAGCACATGCATAAATGAGTGCATAAATGCACCAGTGTGATAGTGACAAGGTGAAACCAGTCTATACAGGCCAGTAGTGTATCAAAACTACTGCACCCTGCCAACACACCCTCAGGAATTTCATCAGTATGGGATTCACTGGAGAGTTTCAATTCCCCATGAATATTTAAATGCTGTTTCAGTCATATTTCCACATTGAATTTTTGTAAACTCCAGGATTTATGCCATAGCAATACCACAGTAAAGGTATTGCTATGGCATAAATCAGTCAAACCTAACTTGAGCACTTTAACTAAGCTTCATGTGTCAAGTGCCCTACTTACACATGGCTACCATGTGCCAAAGACTCCAGCTGGGTCGGCCCCTGCAGCCATGCTTTGATGCTGAGGATCTGACTGTATCTCTACAGTCAGCGGTTAAAGGCTATGAGAGAGAAGTCTACCTGTCAGCCATGGCTCCAAACACCAGAGATCCCACCAACAGGCCAAACATGTAGATAGATGAACCGATACTGTTCAGTCCCGCTTTGTCGCACACCAGGTCCCACTGGTAGATGGAAAAAGCACACAGAAGGGAGGGGGTGTCAGTGGAGAATACATGAAACTGAAGTTCTCGTTTACTGATGGGTACTTGTGCAGTGGACCCAAGCTGGAATCAATTGTGTCTGTGCCACTAAATAGTGAGTTCAGTTGGTCTGATAACAAGGTTGGATTACTAACTTTCCCAGACCCTGAGAGGCTCCCAAAAGCCCCAGGTTGCAATGTGTTGCAACTGGTTTGTTACTAAAGCGCAATAAGGGCCTTATAGTGGCACTCTTCCAATTTTACTTATAAAAGTCAGTTTAAACGTCATGGTTACCACTGTGCCTGTGAGAACAGGTTTATCATGTCTTCAGTGGGTCTAGGAGAGTTTTTGAAAGTCTGGGAAAACACTTTCTATCTCCAGTTGGGGTTAAAACTTTTAACAGAGAACCTGCGTTACAAATGTGGGGCATGCAGTGTGAAACGTGGGAATTTCACAGACAGGGAAGGTCTAACAAAAGAGTCGCATTATTGGAAACATATGAACCAGCATGACTCTCAGGGACTAAAAGTCAGGATCTCTCATAAATCCCCCAATTTTGTAGAGGTGTCATTCCAAATTGCTGGAATACTTGAAGTTGGGTCCTGCTTTATTCTCTAATCTTGAAGACTGGCCCTGTGATAGATTTAAATTAATTTGTGTTTAATCAGAATACTGTACACAATGTACAGATGGAAGAGGAAGGGTTAATGGGAGCCAGATAGCTCATTTTTGCCCAGAGGCCCCTTAACAGGTTAATAGGGCCATATATAATACTTTGTTTACCGCAATATAGATACTTATAGTCCCTATACTGTAGTATGTGTGATGATCAGTAGTGAGGATTGTGGTGGCCTTGACAACATTTAGTGATATTTTGTTTATTTAGCTTTATTCTTTAATTTATTGGCCTATTATAAGAAATTTAGAGATTTGAATGTTTATCATTTTAGCCAAATATTAAACACATGGGAAAGTGGAACATCTGTATCGAGAGTGAATTTAACCTAAGTTGCACACGTTGGATCCCTGATTAAACATGTAATATTTCATGTGCACATCAGCACCGTAGCGTACCTCGGTGACTGTGGTACTCTGGAAAGTCTCCTTGCTGTACACCCATCCGTGGCCGCATGGGACGCGCTCCGTGCGGTTACCCTGCAGGAGGACATCCGAGGAGAAGCAAGAAGAGTCCGACAGGCTGAAGTTCAGGTTGAGTGTACCGGGGGAGGAGGACTGATTCCCGGCTGCTGAGCTCGAGCTCTCCCGGCAGCGGTGCGGCGGCGTGGCTCCTGTAAAGATGCTCACCATCATGTGGAAGGCGAGGAGGACCTGGGGTAAACAAATCCATATGTATAAAATTTTCTGGTATTTGCCGAACCCTCCGATGGCAGAGAGAATCTGGTCGAAATTCATTTTGGGGAAATATAGTCCAATTTGGAGACTGGCTCTTCTCCAGCTGGATGAAAAGGAGGAGGTGGTGAGCTGGCTATAAATACCCAGCAGACAATAAATCAGTGATGCGGTGCAGAGTTCAGGAGGTAAACAAGGTACATATATTCCCACGTGCTTTCGTGGTCAGTCGAGGTGCAGTCTACCAACATGACCTATCTCAGCAGTCCTGAAATGACCTGAAGTAAACATTAACTGATATCCTCCCACCGCCGACACTTCTCATTTTCTTGCAAGCTGCACTTTACTCTCCAAACGAGGGGTTAGACAGGTCCATTAAATGCTCCAAAATCATATGTCTGGTTTATCTACCGACGGATTCCCAAAATAATATGGAAACCGGACAAGTGAATGCATCAACTTTCTTTATCCATTGTTTATTTTCGCCACAAAAAAGCAAGAAGTGAACAAAAAAATCATGCATCCAGCCACTCGCCAATGCTGTTTAGATGCTCTAGATGTTTCCACACGGCGCACAATCTGAAGAAACCCACATTAATTCATGGCAGCTGGGAGCGCGTACGGTGTGATGTATCCATTACTTAAAGGGCAGGGCCATAGCATCATTACAAAATCCCCAAAAAACCGCTCCAATGCAAGAATCACACCACATTACTGGCACTGTAATCCGCCTGGATTAAAAATAGTGTCGGTTTTTAAGGAAACCGACGATCAGTCAGCATGCTTCCATTCATCATGTTGATGTACAACATGCAATAGTCTATTGTTTTTGTGGTAACCCACACACAACACAAACGCCTCTAAAAACAGACTGTTGTCCTCAGAGGCCCTCTGCTGCCATCTGTTGTTGGATTACTAAAGTACAGAGAGGTTTAATCCAGACCCTCCTCACCTCCAACACCCGTGCCTGATGTCAGTCACACATGAGTTCTTGTAAAGTTGTTTTTATCAAACTGCACACAGAACACCTAATTCAAAGGTAGTATAACTCCATCATAGGAGTGCTGTAAAACTGCAACGAACACTTATTTTCGTTATTAATAAGTAGGGGAGAACGGGGTAAATAGAGCCAGTGGGTAAATGAGCAACCCCCTTTATCTAGGTAACCATAAACAAAAGTAATCATGTGACCACAAATTAAGAAAGAATAGTTCACATTACTCAATCCATCTTGGACTCAAGCACGTGGAGAGAGTGGTCAGCAAAACAGAGCAAAAAAAAATATTTTTGTCATGCCAAGTGAATTCATCATGTTACTAAAGTTATCAGTCTTGTATCTTAATTAAAAAAGATAAGTTTTGGACATTATTACATGTTAATTTAAGTCAGTGTAAGCTATAAAACAAGGTCATAAACTTAACATAACATAACTGTGGATCTGAGCCACTGTGTGAAACAGTTTTGTCAAAATGGAGGTTGTGGGGTAAAACATGCCAGTGATGTTGGGGCAAGTTGAGTCAATGGATCAATTTACCCCCAAAAATTATTTTCTGATATTCTAGAGGCTAGAGACACTGTTCATGTTTGATCCATGTTACAAGTGCTACAATGTTGATGAATAAATACCTAATTGTTGACTAATGTGAAATTTAAGCCACAAACAAACAAGCTGTACATACAGACGGATGACAAAGTAAAGGAAAAGTCGACATAAAGTGTCTTAGTAAGGTGTTGGGCCACCACGTGCTGTCAGAACAGCTTCAATACACTTTAGCATTGATTCTACACTCTCTGAACTCTTCTGGAGAGATGAACACCATTCTTCAAAAAGATATTTCCTCATTTGGTGTTTTGATGATGGTGGTGGAGAGCGCTGTCTAACACCTCAGTCCAAAATCTCCCGTAGGCGTTCAATTGGGTTGAGATCTGGTGACTGTGAAGGTCATAGCATATGATTCACATCATTTTCATGCTCATCAAACCATTCAGTGACCCCTTGTGTCCTGTGAATTGGGGCATTGTCATCTTAGGAGAAACCACTCCCATCAGGATAGAAATGTTTGATCACAGGATAAAGGTGATCACTCACAACAACTTTGTATTGATCAGCAGTGACCCTTCCCTCTAAGGGGACAAGTGGACCCAAACCATACCAGCAAAATGCCCCCCACAGCATAGCAGAGCCACCAGATCCCCTCACCGTGGGGGTCCAGCATTCAGACCTGTACCGGTTTTTTCTTTAATTTGTCACCCGTCTGTATACACAAAAGCACACAATTTAATATCCACTGAAAATGTTTAGGTAACATGTTGAACAACAAGACACAAACATATGGTTTTACTTAAAAGTACAAGTTTTTGCCTTTGTTAAATTGATGGCATTAATAAAGTTCAAAATTATTTCTAATTTTATAAGTAATTTGTTTGATTTGGTGTAATTTTTATATCAGTATATGATAGTAGCACTATTTACCCCATCCCCATGCTCATTTTACCCCTACCTTGGGGTAAGTTGTGCCATTGGACTAACTTTTTTTGATGGCTCATTGTTCTTAAACCATAATAATTAGATAACTTGTTTTAATTTCCATGGGTACACAACAACCTGAGGTATATACAGTAACTATTATTTGAAACAAAAAAGTGGCTCATGTCACCCCGTTCTCCCCTACATTTTTACTTTAATAATCGATTGATTGTTCAGTGTATGAAATGTCAGAAAATAGTGAAAAATGCAGGAAATTATTTCTTTAAACCCAAGTTAATGTTATTTGTTTTGTCTGACAGTCAAAAACCCAGAGATGTTGCGATTACTATCATGGAAAACTACCAAATATTCACATTTGAAAAGCTGGTACCAGTGAATTTTGGGGATTTTTGCTTGAAAAATGACAAAAGTTTGATCAATTATAAGATTATAAGATACATCAAAATAATTGCCAATTAATTTTCTGTCAGTCGACAAATTAATTTCCCATTTAATCATTTCAGCTGTAGAGTTCTACCATGTAGCCTATAGACCGAATCACTGTGATGTCACGGTAACAACAGTCACCTCCTGGTTGACAACTGGCGGTTGATTTCAATTGAGGAGATATGTGACAAAATGGCAAACTTGTTTATTGCTGTTGTCATTTTCAGCCATAACTTTTAAAGATATATAGTTAAACACAGTGGTCCAACCTATCTGATGTTTCTGCTGTGATTATTCTATGTACTGTGTCTCTCTACTAGTGCCTTTGATAAACCAAATCTACCCATCAGCGACATCTCACCACTGGTCGGACTAACTGATGGCTGCCTTTGTTATAGAGGGAAGCCGCCTCACCACTGCTTTACTCATTTATACTTATACTTACTTATGCTTCATTTTAATTACTTTTACTGCTTACTGCTTATTTTTACTTACACTTATTTACATACGTGTCATTGTTTACTTCTTTACTTGCTTAAACTGACATTTACTTTTGCTCCACGCCATTAAATAGTATGTATATGACGCAGAGATTTTCTACTCGGTGGTTATTGTAAACAAACATTGTGATTGGTTCTATAGTTGGGGTCAATGGGGGACCAACAATAGGTTTTTGCCCCAGGGCAACAAAGGAGGTTAATCCGGCCATGTGGTGCTGAAATCTGACTGCTTGTGCTGCCTTCATGTTCACCAGCAAGATTCTGACTCCAACTTTGCAGACTGGAAACTTTTTAGATTTAATGTATCCAAAAATAACTAATGGGCAGTGTTGAAATACAGTTGTGATGGGGTACCATAATGTCTACTTTTATCATTTTTTTCTTTCCTCTGTTTTCCCTGCCAATACCTGTAATGTGTTACATCAAAAATAATCCTTTCTTTTTTGTCTTTGTGCACCATTCCCAGTGGCACTGCAACACCAGGTCAATGTGTGGAGTTAACAGAGTAAGCCCCTTTTTCAGCTCCAGGTGGGAACATAACAGATATTAAACTGATAAGAACACTTGATCTTAGCTAAAAGGCTGAGAAGGGAATAACCCTTTCCAGTTCATACCATATACCAGTATTTTATACCATACCTTTTATACCTGCAAAATATTTCAAATAATACTGACTTGAATTATACAACTAAATGGTAATCAATTAAATGTACCCACACAGCTGAGGTAGCATGTAGGGTCGCTTTGTTCAAGGGACTTGAACACAAAATTCACAAAATAAAGGAAAATATAATAATATAAGAACAATTTTGAACTTTTCTTCCACTTCATATATTTATTTAAGGATGAAACTGCATACAGATTTTACCTTTTTTTACTCATAGTCCTGTATTTCAGTCACACTCTTCCTTCCTCTTGAGTTGTTCTATCTCTTTCTTTCCCTTTTTCCTTTGTGCATTTTTTTTTACATATAAATATACACTTGTTGTATTAATGGAATTCTGGATATTAGGGCTGCAACTAACAATAATCATTTTAATCTAATTATTTTTTCAGTTAATCATTTTGTCTATAAAATATTTTTTTTTAAAAAATGCCCATTATAATTTCGGGCTATAATTTAGCCCAAGATGTCGTCTTAAATGTCTTGTTTTATCTGACTGTTCAAAAAACAAATTGTCACATTTACGAAGCACAAATCAGAGAATGTTTGGCATTTCAGCCATGTGGCTGGTGATGACTGAGCGCATACAAGTAAAAATCACTGCTGGATAAATACACACAGTAGGTAATTGTTACAATTAATGAAGAGGCCATATGCAATAAACACTGACAAGATTGCATCACTTAATCACTGAAGGTGTGTCTTAAGAAAAGCCTCTTGCATGACACTTGGCATCACTCACCATGATGTGTAGTGTATTGAGTAACATGGATCACTGGGCCTCCCCTGATTTTGCCTTGAGACAGAATAAAATTGTTTCTTGAAATGTAATAGTGTTTATTAATGTTAGAGTTTTGTTCTTAAGCCTATACTTTGCATTGCATATTGTAAAATAATGTAGCCAGTGACAACAGTGTCAGGTCAGAGCGCTGGGGCTGAGGAATGGCAGTTAGAACTGCAGACTCAGTCACATCTCGTTATTCTCTGGAGAACAATGGCTCCTCTCTCCTCAGTCCAGCTGGTCAAGTGGGAGGGAAGCACAGCAGAGTCGTGGGAATTAGTTTAACTTCTGTTTAGTCAGCATTCAATTTTTAAAAGTCTGTTTTTCATGCAATATTGTGGGTCGATTGATATTTTTATGCATAATAATTCACCTTACATAACTTGGGGAATAATGTCTTTAGATAAATAATGAAATTAGTAAAAATGGTGAAAGATTTAAATATCCAAATTGGAGGAAATGTATTACTGGATGACATCGAGATAAGTTTTCTACATTATATGTCTGTTATATGCCTTGTCGTCTGTCCTCCTTCCTGTTGTGGGTGCTCTTGACGTCACTGATGATTGATCCAGAAGGGACTGGGTGCTGGGTTTGGGTGTCTGGATGACAGAGAAAAACTGTCAAGTCAGACAGAGTCCTCCAGGATGCAGTGAAAAATAAAATGTTGCTTTAAAATTAAAAGCACAAATAAAGCCCAATAAATTTACAAAAATGAAATAAAGTAAAATATTGAAATAGCAAAGACATCTTGAAATATGCACAGCAAATAACCATTTCAATACATATGATATGAAGATGAAGATATTAATCAATTTGCAGATGCATTATTATTTGTTATGCAGGGCCAGATTAACACAGTGTGGTGGTCTAGGGGGAGCACACTAAAAGTGCCCCCTCCTCCCACTTTACCCGTGAAAAGCTGAAATTTACTATTGCTATAAAGACCATAGATTTACATCAACTTATTGCTGAAGTACAGGCTCAACACACACAGTGATGCTCAAATCTGAATGCAACTCACATCTCAATGCAACACGTCTTGCTAAATATCATTATCTCCATCATAAATGAGCCTGTATGAGGACTAAATGCAAAACTATAAAGAATATGTCTAAAAAAATCAGTACACACATAGAACAAATCAGGCACGTCCAATAACCTCTGTTACAAGCAAACATTTCAACAGCTGAATGATCACAGAGCGCCAAGTGAGCTGATGTGAAGGTGTAACAGCACATTGAGACAATGTATTGCAATGTGTAGGATATTAGAAATGATGATTATTTTGTTGTTATGTTGTTTATTTGATTTTTTTTTTCAGAAACAGAAATTAAAAGAATGAAAACAATATTCATTTGATTTTCATTTCAAAACCCACAAACAAAAAGGCATTTTTGATTTTCTTGCTCAGAAACAGCAGATGCAACATATATAAATCCATTATAAAGGACTTGATTTTCCTTCTGGCATTTGTAAAACAGCAGCAACAGTAGCACTCAGGAATACTTGTTCCACACAGGAGGCTGGATCAGTAAAATGGTCTTTGAACAGAATTTTCTATCAGCAGTAAAATGCAATATTGTTATTACTGAAATAAACAGCATCTCTCTCTCTTTCTCTCTCTGGTGCTGAAAGACTCACAGCAGCTGCTACTCAACTGTTTTTTATTCTTATTATTCATATTCTTATTAATAAGAATAATGATAAATAATAAATCAAGTGCTTTATAAATGTTGTCTCACCTGACGCCATATATGGATAATCCAGCTCAAGTCTTATAATGTATAGAAACTGGAGATTTTGTTTTATAGTTTTTAGTGCCATCTTCATCCTTCAGAAACTGCAAGTATCACATTTTCGCATCATATACTCAGGCTTGTACGACTGACTAAGACATGCTATGAAAAGGATATAACAACATGTTTTTGCACGACTTCAGATAAATCATCATCCTTCAGATAAATCATCATCCTTCAGAGAAATCCTCATCTTGGCTCTTTGATTGGTTACAATCTGTTTATTATTATTAAGGGTTTTATTTTGAAAGTCGTGGCCAGAAGTCCTCCTGTGTGCTCGATGCTGGTGAGGGAGGCTGCAGAGAGCGGGAGATGGCTGTAGAGAAGGAAGAGCTTTAAACTGGACCGGGTCAGCAGCGACCTTGCAAACCTCCCTAAGGTGACCTTGATCATCCGGAGCTGTCAGAGCTGTGGAGGGAGTCCAGACCGCAGAAACATCCCGGCGCTCCTCCCGGCCTGGACACACACAAACACACACACACACACACACTGTCTTGACAGATCATCCGAGGGACATTCAGCTATATCTGCCGATTTCCTCACTGCAGGATCACTGATCTGCACCAGAATCCCATTTTTTGGATTTTTGACAGAGAAAACAGCATCTGGATCACCGAGTGTGAGTACTGCTCTGCACCCGCTTTCACTGCTTTCACTAATACATCATTTCAATGGCGCTGACATGCATCATAAGATCAGCTGATCATCCTCCGCTGCTTATTGTCTCCCTGTAAGGACATGATTTATGAAAACCCCTGATCAGCATCCGCGCCGTGACGCGACATGCTGATGAAGATGAAGCCACACCCTCGAACAGTATAACATTGTTTATGACACATGCATGAATGAACCCTGGCCTATATACCAGCAGCATCTACTGTAGCAGCACGCACTGCAGGACAGCTGTAATATGTTTCACTGTAGGACATCCAGTAAGTTGTGTTAGACACATTTTATTTTACTGTTTCTAGTAGATAAAGTACAGGAACAACACTCTGACTTGAGGTTTCTCTCTCCCAACAATAATTCTTCTCTAAATCCTCAAACACCAGATATTCTTAACAGTATCAGAATCATTGAGGCCTGATCTGATGCATGTCTCTATAGAGATATTAAACATAGAAACATGTGTTTTAAATCATAGGTTTTACTAGCTAACAGTCATCAATTTGGTGCCTTTTTGAAGTGTTATGGAAGAGGAAACTTGCTTTACAAATTGAAGTGTATGGTTGTATAATGTTTAGGGGAGAGAACAGTGATTTGGAAGCTTGAGGATGCAGGATTTGTAATCCCAACTTTGGCTGTTCACTTTTGCAGTTTGAATCTGAAATCATGTCTCATTCACAGATTACGTAATTTTGGACCTGCCTCTTGAAAAGCTTTATATGGGGTTAATGAACTCCCTACAGAACACTGGTCCAACACAGTAATGAGAGATTACATGTGTGAGTCAGTGTGGTCTGTTCTTCCGCTCCTGTAGGAAACTATAACTGCCGCAATGGGAAAGACGCCTCAAGGTTGTAGTGCTGCTAAAAGAACAGAGTGTGTGCCAAAAGCATCTGTGCACCTTTCCCCATTAGTGTGGTCATGCATGTGCTTGTTAGTTATAAACACATTTTACGCCAGGTTTGATAGATGCACTCATTTTTCACCAGGTGTTTCATGCAAGTAGGGAGATGACCACTTATTCATGCATCCGGCTGCAGAGGACACACAAACATTCATGCATATGCACACACCTCTTCTCTGCTTCTATTTATAATCTGTTCCCCGAGTCTCATCACTAGCTGTTTGATCTGTAACACCACAGATCTGGATGATTCACATCTGTGGTGTGACTGTAGCACCGTGTGCATCTGCAGTGACACACTGAAGGCCTGCAGAATAAAGACAGAGTGCTGCAAGGTTGTTATGCATGAGCACTGCTGTATTTACCTCACACAGGGGACCAGGTTCAAACTCCAGTCCTACCAGACTCCTCAGTGTTGCAGTGTTGGCTAGTGATTAAAAAGTTTGTTCTTTAACCGCTGAAGTGGCCTTTAAACTGAACTCCTTGCAGCTCTAGAGCCACTGTTCCATAGTATAACCTGCCATCTGGCCTCCCACGATGAAAAAAAAGTATTTCCCATGTGTGTATCAATTAAACAGTACACTGTCGTGATATTATGTCATTATCAAGAGTTGCCCTTAACCTCCATCTGCCTTCTTGTTCATTTCCGGACAGATGAAAAGTGGTGTCTGCAGTGGATAGGCTGTGATTTATGCAGCTTGCTGGCAGGCAGCACACTGCCGAGTCAGCAGCAGCACTTTAAGTTAAAGACTCTGTAGGGAAAGAGAGAGCTGCATTGATTAGTGTGGATTCTAGGTTACATCAACACAAGTATGTATGGCTCTGCAAAAGTCTGTTTCTCTCCCTCCATCCTTCCTTACTTCTCTCTTTCTCTCCTCTCCAGGTTGCTTTATCTGCTGTCTTCAGTCTATCAGGTGGACCTGCTAACCAAGTGGAGCTCCAGCTCCAGAGGCCCATGGCCCCTGTTTCTCTCCACCAGTGAGAGGTGAGCCAAGCTGGCCTCCCCGGCCCCCTCCCTGCCCCCAGCCCCAGACCTGGACCTGGACCCGGACCCGGACCCGGACCCAGACCCAGACCCAGACCCACACCAGCAGCACATTCGTGAGGAGCAGTATGTGAGCGAGGGGGAGTCCAGCCAACTTGATACACAAGCAGCGCCGCCCGACTGCAGGGACGCCGAGACCATCACAGGTACATGTGTGCATGTGAGAGTCAGCTGTGTTTTGATTTTAGTTTGTATTATGTTGAGTGTCCTGTGGGTTTTAAAATGGTTTCATAAACCCAGAAAGAGTAGAAATGTGTCTTCAACTGAACAAAAAACATACAAATCTCCAGATAGAGAACTTTATTTTTCAAAACATGATGTTTTAAGTTTACAGTGTATTAATTGCCGTTATTTCTTGTGAGTAACATATACAGCATTTAAAAAAATGTAATGAATGTATTATGTAGAATGTGTTTAGTTGGAATTATAATTTTTTTTCCAGTAGTTTTTTCTATATTTCAAAGTGAAGCTGCTTCAAAGACCTAATGTCCTTACTGGCATCATTTTATATTCTCTAAACAAGATATAGTTTTAACAGTTGTTGTTTAAGTAAAAAATAGTTTTTACAAAGACCACCATGTCCATGCAACCATACATCCAGTAGCGAAAGAAGTATTCTGATCCTTTAGGAAGTGGAAATACAACAATGTGAAAATATTCTGTGAGTAGAAGTCCTGCTTTCAAAATCTAACTTAAGTAAAAGGACACTAGGTTCTAAGTACCAGCAATAAAACATGTACTTCAAGTATCAAAAGTTGTTATGTTATGCAGAAAAATGCCTCCTGTGGATGTTACTTTATCATCCATTGTTGGATTTTTAATGCAGATACATTAATGTGTAAGCAGCATTTAAATGTTGTAGCAGGTGGAGGTGGAACTAACTACTTTATATTCTGTTGGGTAGTTTATATAATAATGCCTCATATTTTAGAGCTGATCATAGTTTTTGCATGTAAAAATGTACTTTACATTCATAACAGCATACATGGATCACAGGTACAATATCAGTCACATGCTGCAGGACAGTTATTAATCCAAATAATCATCCTCCTGATTGCAAATGACAGGCTCACATCAACTCTAAAGTACAGAAAGCAGAGTGATCAGATAAAGAGTTTGTACATATGAATATTGAATTTTAACACAAATTAGCTTCCATGTGTGCTGTTGTCTTTGATTTTCATTTGAGTATTAATATCAACCTTCAACCAAACCCAGTGAGCTCTCATTAGGAATCTCATGTGAGCCAGCACTCTGACATTATACAGACCACCAGGCTGTAGTATATTCACTTTAATCTCCTCTTCCCCTCTTCTTCTCTCTGATGTTCAGATGTGTGCAACAGTACCGACCTGCCAGAGTTTGAGATCATCAGTCTTCTGGAGGAGCAGTTGCCGGTGTACCGGTTGCGGGCTGACACTGTCTACGGCTACGACCACGATGACTGGCTGCACACTCCCCTCATCGCACCGGACACCCGGCTCGACCTGACCACTGAGCAGATCGAAGAGACACTCAAATACTTCTGTAAGTCTGCCTGGCATACAGCTGACAGCAGTGACATGATTATATACAGTATATGTCTGTTTCCTGTGTTGCTGATATTCTTGATGTGACTGTCATTGGCAAGTTGATAGTAGAGTTAGACATGATACAAGGGGATGACATGCAACATATGTCCCCAGCCAAAACTGAGTGAATGAATGAAGTTTTTATTTTGTGACATGCATACAACACACACAGGCTCACAAGACACTATACATTCATATAAGCCAGAACTGCAGTTCAGACCTGTATTATCTAAACAAAATACATAAGTCACTGGCAAAAACATGCACTATATAATATTGGATGACACTCGAGAAATCTTGGTAAATACTTGCCTTCTTATCCAGGCTTTTCTTTTAAGTTAGCAAACTTAAACACATCAAAATTAAACAACCATTCCAGTTTTTGATCATCCGTACAACAGAATATTTCATGGTTTTATTGAACAGTTTCATACTTTGCACTTTTCAATTCACCCAAATCACACAGCTCATGTAATATGATTGGCCAGAGGAAGAATACCAGTTCTCAGTCTCAAATGCATCTTAACATCTTTGGCTCCTAAATAAACCAGATGTAACATTTGCTCCATGGCCATACTTTAGTCTAATATGCATATACAGTATGTTATACGCAATATGTAATATATAACTTAAATAGACACTTAATAGAGCTAACATTACAACACAAATATTTATAAATATACAGCATATCATACAGCATGTTCAAAAACTGAGTAGAGCTGATTTGTCGAGGGGGAACTGTGTGACCACCTTTCCATTTATTCTGTCCTTTGCTGTTTTAATGAGGCGATTCCACAGTTCAGTTCTGTTCACATTGAATTGGGATCATTGCGATCACGTTGTACACAACATATGGATGCCTCACCACCTGACTTTCTTGAAACATCTTATATTTAATCCTTCAATAGTAGTTGAAATGTAATAATCTGGTGATATCTTTGGGAAATAGTATTTCATTGATTCCACTCTCCCTAATTGGCACCATATCTGTCTTTGAAGTCCTCCAGTGGGTCGTAATAAAAAATGAAAAACCTTGTGAAATGCTTGATTTGTAACCTGAGACGGAACCATATTTCTCCTAAGTCGACATTAAAACTGGTAATGATTCTGCTGGTTGGTGCAGCAAGATCAATAAATAGTTGATGAATAAATAATTTTTGCTCTCCTCTTGCCGTATCACCTCTCTGCCTGATGCACTGGCTCAGAGGCTCAGTGAGTAGAGAGAAGAGGCTTGGGGAGAGAGGACAGCCCTGTCTGCAGCAATAGCCAGTATAAACAATTTTATAACGCTGCCATTAATATTGATGTTTGCTGTTGGTTTATTATATAGTGTTGGAATTCTTCTGTGACAGTTTAATGTAGAAATGAAATTTGTCTAAGAACGTCTGAACTGAACTGAACTCAAAGTCTCAAATCCATTAACATAAGTAGTGTTTTTTTCTGTTGTATGGGACACATAATATGCAGCATGCATTTGATACAATTAGAGCTGCGATGATTCATTGATTAGTCAGTCAACACAAAATTAATCGCCAACTATTTTGATAATCAGTTAATTGTTTTGAGTCATTTTTTTTAGATAAAAATGTCAAAATTCTCAGATTCCAGCTTGTCAAATGTGAATATTTTTTGGTTTATTTAGTCTTCAGTGATAGTAATTGTTATGGAATTTTCCATCTTTAGGGGTTACAAATTGGGGTTACACTGGGTCAAGTCTGGGCCTTGAGGTCACACTGTAATTCTTAAGCAGGAAGGCGACATATTCTCCTCTCTTTGAGACTCCAGCTGTCTGTGATGTTTTGGGGAAAGCAGAAACTTCTCTGATAGAGGGTAAATCAGCATCGCCATGGTCACCAAGGTCGGAGGAGGCTTTCCTAGACAACACAGATAGGTGGATGTGTAGATTCTATTGACACAGTCAGACATTCAAACCAAAACAGCTGAAGTTCCATGCACTGGACCTACTGACACGGGTGAAATGAAGTTCCTTGTTTAGAAACTAGTGAACCAATTAGACTCATTTTTCATATTGTAGGCTGATAAAGACTAGGTCTCAGACCTTCAGGGGCCAGAACGGAAAGAGACAGCATCCAAGTTGCAGATGACTTCGATGTTCACATATTTCAGTTCTCCTTGATCAAGTACTTCAATAAACATTTTCAGCTTTAAGACATCAAAAGCTCGTGTGCGCTTTTCTCCACTGAGGTGCTGACCATCGCTCAAAATATTCACAACAGTAATGTAAACCTCTTTGGGTTATGGACTGGTCGGTTAAACAAGACATTTAAGACTGTCATCTTGGGCTTTGGGAAACAGTGATCGACATTTTTCACCATTTTTAACATTTTATAGACCAAATGACTTATCAATAAGATTCAGTAAGATTTTTCTCTATTCCCCTTAGCAAGTATAAGTGTGTCTGTTTTCTAATCTAGTGATATTTCTCACTATTTACTACAATCTAGTTTTTCTTTTTTCCCCGTTGTGATATAACTGAGATTGTAGCCTCCCTCCACAAGGTGGTGCCTACTTACATACTTACAATCTTCAGTGATTTCTGCAACTAACTTATCTTCTCTGTGATAGTAGGTAGATTCAGAGTTATGGAGACTTTATATTTGTTGTTAGACTGAGTGTCGTCTCATAGGCCTACATTTGCAAGTTTCACTGTATCTCCACTGTATCTGTAAGTTGTAATGAACTGATTTAGTGTTTCTTATTTTATAGACAGTATTGTCAGCATGCTGTATCTTTAGTTTATATACTTACGACTTCATAGATTTATCTCCTGCAACACATTCACTCTATTTCATACATTAAAAATAATGTTTTCTACATTTCTTTTGTGTACATTGCCTGCACATAATTCCGTATGTCTAATGATTTTGGACAATTTTATGAGCCCTTTGTAAGTCTTTAAGTTACATTGGAAAATGAAGATTCTTTTGTCTAATGTACATTTTTTTTAGTTTTCAACACTTCTCCTTTATTGTTTTCATGTAAAAACATTACCTGCTTTAGTATGAGTTATTGTTGTTGTTGAGTGTAGTGATCATTTTACAGTTTTAGTTTGAGCATGGTGCAATATTGTGAGTAATCTATGGAGTCAAGAGGAAGTATGTTACAAAAAAGTCAGACTATTGTTTCCCAGTCTGTTGTGTTCTGTTATTGAGCCCCAAAGATAAGCCTCTACCTGTGTGTGTGCCCGTGCATGTGTCAGCAGTTTGTTTGTGGATGAGGATCACCATGGCAACTGTTTCTGGAGGCAGGTATATGTTCAATGGCCTTGCACGGGGCTGAAGAGAGGAAGTGAGGGAATGAGAGAAAGGTGAAAAGGAGAGAGATGTAGGAGTTCACATTGCAGCCCGCCTTCTCGGATTGACTCTCACTTCATTCTTAATTCTTTCTCTCCAATCATAATACAGCTTCTACTTCCATTTCACCTCAGCAGATGCAGAGCTTTTCCAAAGCGGATGGACACTCTCATCTCTCCACCTCCCTCACACTCACTCACGGGGGCATGTGGGCGGAGGGTAATTTAGTTTCCGGGCCTGTTATACACTAGCTGAGCTGTGGGAGTGAGTGTGAGAAAGTGAACGGATCGGTGTTTGGACCGGTTATCGTTTCTGCTTGTCTGTCAATGTGGAGCTCAGAGAGGAGATGGACAACAAGAGCAGGACGGAGAGATTAACGGGGGATGAATGTGAGTTGGATGACTGGTACTATAACGAGGATGATAAAGGTAAAGCACATATCTAGAATACAGAAAAGGGAGACGTGTCTAATGTGATTAATATATTTGATCAGGTTGATTGTCGAATTCATTTCTATCCAGTGTTTTGATTTGATTTTTGTGCACAGCAGACTGAAATGCAAGCTGACTTTTGTAGCTTGAGATTTTTCTCTCACAGTTTATTTAATAAGTGCATTAGATTACAGAGTATTAACATTTACTTGAGCAGAATCTCAAGCAACACAAAAACAGCATTTCAGTACCGTTTCGTGTGTATTCTGGTTTAGAGATTAAACAATTAATTAGGTAGTCAATCGAAAAGAAACTATTTTGATGATTGGATAAACATTTAAGTCACATTTGATGCTTTCGGTGTCCCAAATATGGGGATTTGTGCTTTTCATGGTCTTCCATTATAGTAAATTGCATTTCTTTGGGTTTTACACTGTTGATGCGACAAAACAAGACATTGGAAGATGTCTTGTGGCCCGGTTTATTATGATGGATATTTTTTATTGTATTACAGCTCTATTCTGATTAATGGTTTTGACATTTCAGCTCTCTCTCTCACACACACACACTGCCATGGTTCATTGTTGTGCCTGTGTGAGACAGACTGGATAATACTTTGAGCATTGTTGCTAATCTTTGTTTTCAGAAAGGTGCCTGAATGAAACAACAATTTAATCATTTTCACAGAAGAAACTAGTTGTAATACTAACTGGATTACAGAGGTTTAACATAATGAATTCAGTAACCTTGTACAGTACATCATTGATTTTGAGCACTGAAGTCAATAAATCGCCCCGGGGGCAACAGAGGCGATAGCAGTGTGCTATGGAAAACAACCCTTCCCCCTTTAACTTTGTTCTCATGCACTAACGTTGTAGCATTGGTGATGGAAGTGTTGCATCCTAAACATGACCCATCCACACCCTCTGATTGGATGATTTTCTTCCATTACGTAATGTTGTGGGTGTGTGTGTGTGTGTGTGTGTGTGTGTGCGTGTGTGCCATTGTACGTGTTCATGTGTAACACTAGAGTTGATGACAGGGTGGGACATTTGCAGGAAAACTTTCTCAGTCTTGCTCTGCACCTCCTTCTCCTCACTCTGTTTGTGTGTTTGATATTTCCACAGTGCTATGTGCAGACAGAGTGGGCCAGATGACGAAGACGTACAATGACATCGATGCTGTCACACGTCTGTTGGAGGAGGTGAGACGGGTCTATTTTTGTCTGTTCTATCAGTGTAATTTTCAAGGCTGCACTAGAGAGGATTTTTAATCAGGCTAAATCTTCCTTTCTCTTCTCTTCTCTTCTCTTCTCTTCTCTTCTCTTCTCTTCTCTTCTCTTCTCCTCCTGTAGAAAGAGAGAGATTTGGAGCTGGCTGCGAGGATCGGCCAATCACTCCTTAAGAAGAACCAAACCCTGACTGAGCAGAATGACTATCTGGAGGAACAAGTGGGACAAATCACAGAGGAGGTCTGCACACATATAAATCTAGATTAATCAGTCGCTGACTCATATAATTGTTTTATTTGGTTAATTTTGGTGATGATTTTTTAGGATTTATATCAGTTATTAGTTATATATAGCTATTTTGCCAGATTTGGCACTTTTGGTGCAAGTGCAATGACCTCACACGCTGCTATTTTTGATTTGTATAAAAAAAACCTTTCATGATGGAATGGGATATGACTTAGGGTCAATGTTTTTGCCGCATATGCACACCACACATATACCTACCTAATGTATGCACAGTAAACACATTTACACTGAGCAGTGAACATTATCTTTCCTCTTCCAGGTGGCCCAGCTGCACCATGAGCTGAACCTGAAGGATGAGCTGCTGCAGTTTTACACCAATGCAGCTGAGGAGAGTGAGGAGGAGTCCAGTGGCTCCCCAACGTGAGCATCTTTCCTGTTTTTTTTACATTTATATCACTTCTTCAGTCTGTAAGTAATTGTCAATAATTTATATGTTTTTGATGATGCAAAATATTATAACATAAGCAAAAGTGAGCAATAACACACCAGTTTCCCATCTTAACTAGAACACTGCAGAGAATAAGAGAGTAACAGTGGACTTTCTGGCTATGAGTTTGGAGTTTCAGGCTTGTTCTGTTTATCTGTTTAAAGGGGTAAGAAGAGTAAAATAGAAACAGCTTCAGGAGGCTTTGTGAGTGACACACTCCAGAGGAAACTCAAAGAGCTGGAAGAAGAGAACCTGTCGCTCCGCTCAGAGGTATTCCCACACACACTACAGACACACACACACAATTTAGGAGACTGAAAATGCTGGTAGTGTTTAATCATGGATGTCTATGTGCAGGCTAACCATCTAAAGTCAGAGACGGAAACATATGAGGAAAAGGAACAGCAGCTTGTTAATGACTGTGTGAAGGAACTCAGTAAGTGTTGTTTCAATCTTCATTCCTCCCTCTATTTTCTACTAAAATACTAACTAGACTAAACTCATCCTCCCCTTTTACTTTCAGGGTTATCCAGTCTCCAGATCTCTACCATAGCGGAGGAATTGGCTCGTAAGACTGAGGATGCCTCCCGGCAGCAAGAGGAAATCACACACCTCCTCTCTCAGATAGTCGACCTGCAAAAGAAAGCCAAATCTGTGAGTTCACATGTAAATTATTATCTGTTTAGCTTCACAGATTAGTGCTGCAATGCTCTGTTTATTTTGCTCATTCAAACCGTGTGTGTCCAGTATGCGGTGGAAAATGAGGAGCTCTCTCAGCACCTGATAGCAGCTAAAGATGCCCAGAGGCAGCTTACAGCAGAGGTAAGAGGTCTCCAAATTATAATTTATTCACTGTGAAGACTGTATTTCTCTCAGTGTTATCATAACACCAGACTGTTTGACTTTGATTTTAAAAGTTAAGTGTAATGTCTGTAATACAACAGCTCCAGGAGTTGGAGGAGAAGTACTTGGAGTGCATCGAGATGCTGCATGAAGCCCAGGAGGAGCTGAAGAACCTGAGGAACAGAAACTACCCCGCAGGAACCCCCCGACGCTACCATCCCCTGGGACTGTATCCCATGGTGAGGGAGTGTGTGCGTATGTGTGAGAGCGTGTGTGTGTACATTATAATCATCTGTTCCTTCACATGAGTATGTGTGTTGCAGGATTCTCTGGCAGCTGAGATCGAGGGAACAATGAGGAAGGAGTTGAGTCTGGACGACCCAGAGTGCGAGGAACAGAAGTATGGATTACGTGCTTCATATTACACTCAAAAACATAGTCTTACAATCTTATTTAAATTTCAGAAAGTAAAGTTTCAATTTTATAATGATTCCCATTAAGTTTTGACATTTTACCAAAGTTTGGTTTAAGAGTAACATTTTCAGTGTGTGATAGACACATATCAATTATTGCTAGGAAAAATAGAAGAAAAGAAAAAGCAAAATTATAGAGAAGAATTTAGTGGATTTTACTGTCAGCTCTGAAAAAGTCTTAGTGGATGAGGGTGGAGTAAAAAAAAAGAAAAAGAAAAGAAAAAGAATGTTAGTTTACATCATTGGCCAAGAAAGAATGACAAAATGAGGCAAAAACAGTAAGTTAGCCAACTTCAGTTGGCCAGTTAAGAATCAAGAAATTAGCCAGAAACAGTGCAAGTTAGCTAACTTCATTGGCCAAATAAAGCATGTTTGGCTAGTTTAGATGTGGAAATCAGCTAGGCTAATTAGTTAACCAAACATGTATTACTTACTCCAGTGTCATTCATATAAGTTTAACAATACAGCTCTGCCCTCAAGAAATTTGTATCATTTTAAATTCCAAAAATTGCATTCAAATGTTTTTAAAGAAGCAACAATAGGTCACAACAACAACAGCAACAATAGTAGACAGTACAGTAGACCTTCTGTATAACTACATTTTAATGACATTGCATTGAATTAAAACACTTGCGTTTGACTTTGTGCAGGATCCATCGTAAGCGTGTTTTTGAGACAGTCAAGAACGTCAATCAGACTGTGCGTCAGCGTTCACTGACTCCAACCAGCGCCAACATCCCAGGTTCCAACCAGTCTCTGTCAGCTCGTACATCGCCACAGTCCAGCGGCCTCTCCACGCCTCGCTCCAGCATATATGGAAGTGACATCAACGCAGACAGTATTGCCCTTGACAACCGGACGCAGAGCATCCTGATGGAGACGACATCCAATCAAGATAGGTGAGGAGGAGTGGACTTGACAGAGTTATAGTCAATAAGAGGGCCTTTTTGACCAAAAAATCCTCAAAATTCATAATTTTTTTGTTTTTTTTTTGCTGTGGCAGCAGTGCAGAGGGCCGAGAGAAGAAGGCGAGTGGGGCTGAGGACCTGCGGCTGGCCCTGCGCCGCCTGTCTCTGCGTAGACAAAACAACCTGAGTGAGAGGCGCTTCTTTGAGGAGGAGAGGGAGCGGAGGCGGGGAGGACATGGAGGTCTCCACGATGCCCTGGGCCAGGAGAGTGCGATGACCCCCTCAGAAAGCATCATGTCCCTTGGGAACCTCCACTTGTGGGCCACGCGAGGGCCTTACCTCCCTGACAAACTCCAGATCGTCAAACCGCTTGAAGGTGAGGGAGCACGGGAGCGCGGGTTGAGCTGCAAGGCAGGGAGGAAGCGGGAAGTCGACCGACACCGAGGGGTCGGGACAAAGAAAGGGAGCAAGAGAGGCTGGGGGACGGAGGGGGAGAGGAGGAAGGAGAGCAGGCATTGGCGGACACTTGAGGGGGAAAGAGAGAAGGGATGGGGCTGGGTGAGGAAGACTGGAGCAGGGATAGAGAGGGAGAGAGGAAGGAGGTGGGCCAGAGACCGGGCTGGGAGCAAGAAGAAGAAGGGAGCAGAAGAGAGTAATGACAGGCCTCTATCACTCATGCTCTTCAGCTCTTTTTGGTCTCTCATGCACCATCACAAGTCAGGCAGTTTTGCCTCTCCACTCTCATATTACAAAGAGACACAGCCCAGAGGTTGGTTGTAGACAAACACAAGAGCGGATGGCCATGCATCCAAATTATTTGCTGCTGATATTTAAATAATCCTGACTTCCCTCTGGGATGAGGGAAAACTGACTTAAAATTACAATTTACATATGACAGCTATCCAGTATTTAATTGTAAATACTTGTTTTACCACATATGCATAGAGATTCAGTGATGTCACAGACCTTCACCTTTACTGATGTTACATCAGGTTGTGGTCAAGTATTGTGTCAATTCAATATTTTATTGCCATTTCAACAAGTTGATTGGGATTTAGTGCAGTGCAGCTCAAAATAAAATACAGTCCATGCATACACATATAATATCTTATAATATCTTTATCTAAAATATTCCCACATCCTGTCCTGACCTCAGTCATTACATGCCAACCTAATCACAGACATAGATTAAACAGGACAGTTGTGTTGTGCAAATATAAAGTGCACAGTGCATAGCTACAGAATGCAGAAAAGTGAAAGTGCAAAATAAAGTGCATATTACAATTAAAGTTGCGGTGCAAAATGCAAATATAAAGTGCAAGGACCCCAAATGGAGGGGGGCACAGAATCGTTAAGGGTATAGTATACAAATTGCCACAGGGTATGTACTGTTTTTGTTTTGGTACCGATGTACCGACATCTTCTTCCTGATGGGAGTAAGTTAAAAAGACAGTTTGCTGGGTGAGAGGGGTCAGAGGACACTTTGAGGGCCTTGCGTTGGATACAGGAGTAAAAGATAGAGGACACAGAGGGGAGATCGCAGCTAACTAACCTGGCTGCAGTACACACTATCTTCTCCAACTGTGCCCTGTCCTGTGCTTTTGTATTCCCATACCAGACGGTGATAGAGAACGTCTGGACGCTCTCCACTGCTGCCTTATAGAAGAGCCTCATGGCCCCTTTAGAAACCCTGAACTACTTCAGTTGTCATAAAGAGTGTAATCTCTGGTGACATTTCATGATTATTGTGTCCATATTAATTTCCTATTTCAGGGTGTTTGAGATTGTTGTGCCCAAGAATTTAAAGTTCTCCACCCTTTCAACCACTTCCTGTTTATCTCCATGGGATTGAGCTCGTTCCTATTTTTCTGAAAGTCTATAAATATCTCTTTGGTTTTACTCACATTTAGCTCAAGTTTGAAGCCAGAGAGAGTCACAGCAGTGTTTTATTATCCCCTTTATGATTCAGTGTTGATTTGACCTGAAAGGTTGTTGTTGTTTGCCTGTGCTGCTCTCTGCTGGTAGTAATTTATACTGTTTGAAAGTTATCTTAGCAAACATCTCCATGATATATATCATGGAGATATATATACCCTCCTATTGCTTCTATTTTCATACACACATTTTCTTTTTGCTTATTTGTATTTCCACCTTCTCATTTCTTCTATCTGTATTATTCTGTCTTTATGTATTTCTTTATATTTGGCTGTCCTCCTCTGTTTTGTTTTTTTGAGTTTTTCTGTGTTCATTCTATCACTTCTTGCTATCTATATTTTCAATTCAATGTGGCTGACCAATAAAAAAAACTTTTCTCATTCTAAATTCTTCTCCATTTCATTTCATTTACGTCTCCTTCTGCTGCTTTTTTTATGTCACTTTTCCACTTCCAACTTACCATTTCTGCTCATCCTGATCACTGATCACAACAATCTGTCACTGAACTTCAGCTTTTTAGATCGACATTACACACTAGATTTAATAGCATCAAAGACATATTATGATTTTATGCATTTGTCACATATTAAGCCTTTTTTCACTGAAGACATTTGAAAAGCACAAGTATCAAGAATAAAATAAATGATGGCTGACTTTCATTAGCTGCTTCAGTTTCAGGGTCCTGCTATTGTTCATGCTGGCTCACTATCACACTGTCATGACTTACTGGGACACATAAATATAACAGAGCTATTGTTAATGTTACCTGTCTGTCATCTCATATATTCTCATATGCTGGTTGTTGTTATTACATTGTGTTACAGTTGTGAGTTTGTCTCTGTACTGATGTCACAAGACCAGTTCATTCACATTTATCATAGGCAGTGAATAACACAATGCACTCCCATTCACAAGAAGAAAAGGTAAAAAAAAGTAAGTAAGAATTGTTAACAAGCTGTTTCTGGTGATGAATGTACTTGCCCCATTTGAAAATATCAAAGCATTCTTTTGACTTCAGCATATTTGTATGTGTTTGAAGATATTGAAAGGGTAATCACAAGTACACAGCACTTTTACTCGTTTTTTCCCACCAGGCTCTGCCACCCTGCACCACTGGCAGCAGTTAGCCCAGCCTCACCTCGGTGTGATTCTGGACGCCAGGCCCGGAGTCGTGTCAAAGGGCTACAGACCCCTCGAACTGGAGCTGGAGCAGGTCTGTGTGTATATGTGTTTGTGTGTCAGATTTCATATCTATATCCACAATATGGTCATCCTTATGCAAATTTATATCTGTATTTTTACTGTATGTACAACTGTGTTGGGTTTATTATGCAGATTACTTCAAAAATCATGTTAGTTTTTACCTCACTATGGCAGCAGTAATTAGCTTCACTGGTAAATGTTTAGTTTTTTATTGCATCCCTAAAATTGGAATTTACTGTCCTCTTTTATTGTAGGGGCAAAAACATCACACCTATGAGCAGGATCAATGTAACTAGACTGCAGTGTTGTGCAGTGAGATACTCCAAGATGTTCCTTTTCCTTGATAATATCAAATTAGCAGTCCATCTTGCTTTATCTTATCTGCTATTTCCCATTTCAATTAGTTCAGTTGGAGAGGACAGTGATGAATAAAATACGTACTGAAGAGAAGATTCAGGAAATTTGTATGGATAGGTTTGGGATAACTCAACTTTATATTGATATTTGGAGGCAACACCTTGTGTGTGTTTATATGGTATGATTTGACTTGTTACTTGCAAAATAACCCTTACCCTACTCCTAATAACTGTTAATATTACTTGTAGTAATATTAGTGTGGCACTAGTAACACTTGTACAGTGTGCATGTATAATTCTGTGGACTCATCTCTCTGCTGTGTTGTCTGCAGGTGTATCCATGGGGCGGCTTTGAAGAAGATGAACCAGGTGAGCAGTACTTCCAGAATCTGCCCACCTCCACGGCCTCCGCTTCCCCAGCCGTGCCCTCCACCTCCAGCACAGGCAGCACCAACCTCGGTCAGCCACCGCCCAGCCTCGCTCCACCTTCTCCTCCCTCTCCATCCCCATCGCCACATCTCAGCAACACTGACGCCCTGGGTGAGGACATACTATACATTTGTACATACATATATGTAAACCTTCATACTGTTAAAACAGTTTGAAACACCTACAATGTATCATGGCTTCTTTAATGACCTGTTTTGTGTGTGTGTGTGTGTGTGTTGCAGCTGCATACTACCCAGGTAAATGCATGGCTCACACCAGCTCTACTTACACCTTCACTACCTGTCGGATCCTTCATCCAACTGATGAGCAGACACGGGTCACACCAAGGTAGGCAACATGGTGTGCCTTAAAAATGTATGATCAAAGTCAACATTTTGTGGCCTGTCCCCTTGAGTTTCTTGAAGTTTTCTCTTTGATCTTCCACAATTATTTCTTATCAAACTATTCCAAAGTTTTTTTTTCTGCTCAGAGCAGCCATTTAAAAACATGGGACCTATTATGAAACAAAAAAAAAAATGACAAAATGATGTTTAACTCTCAGATGTTTTCCCTGAGGATGAACATTTTCTTCTCTTTTGAATTTGCTTTTTAAAAAGCATCTTTTATTACTTTTCATATATTGCAATGACACTGAAAATTCACATATAAACATTAATGCAATTCATACATATGATGCAGCTAAATGTGTTTATGTTGTTCAGATTTGTTTGGCTTTGAGAAGCCTGCAGTGCTCACTCAGTCTGAATTTGACTAAATCCCAGAGGACGAATAAGACCAAAACAGCTGTTGTTGAGCTGGGATTTTGTCCAAGCAACAACATTTAGTCAATATTGTCTGCTAGATACTCGGAGGGCGCTAAATAATACATGCATGTGCTTATGGTTGGAAGAAACAACATCCCCTGTGCACAATACATTCCAGTTTCACACTATTATAATGCAATATCATGAAAGAACAATTTAAGTTGTTGAAATCAGCAAGAAGTAACATTTTTTTCAATGTTTCTAAGTCTCATTATTCTTGCCTCTTGTTCACTTTCTTTCCAGTCTAAACCCAGTCCCAGCGTCGTCCTCCTGTGTGATGACCAGCACTCTGTTGGGTACTCCTGCTGCTACACCCTGCACGCCCCGCAGGCTCAGTCTCAGGCCCTCTGAATCCTCAACTAACCTCAGGCAAGGCTCCAAATCCACCAGGAAACAACTTAATCTTCTGCAGATATCTAAAAATATTTCTTCTTCTTACTACTGTGGAAAAAATCTGTTTACTTGCTTCTACAAAGTCTCAAGTTCTTCAGAGGTTATTTACAAAAAGGTGCTGACCATTTAAAATATGGCAAAAGATCAGCTTGCACAGCTAGGATCAAGTAAACTTTTTAGACTCAAGATTTTTTTTAGAGGAATATTATTTTACGGAGTTACCAGTTAGTATGTTGTTGACTCTCATTTGTTTCCCATGTTTCTGCAGAGATGCAACACGTACCACCAGCACATCCCTGGGGTTAGTGCGCCTTCTCCAGGAGAGAGGGATCTCAGCAGCAATGTATCACCAGAGTCAAGGCCTGGAGCACGGAAAGAGCAGCGAAGGGGTTTTATTCAGCACGTCCATCACTCCCAACAGAGCCCCCAACCCTGACCCCCTGCGCCCCTCTACTCCTCCAAACTCCCCCACAGGGCGGGGAGCTTCAGCTGTGCCAATCTCCGTGGGCTTCGACTTCAAGAGCCCCTCCTATGACAACTTCCTGGCTTCCAAACCGGCCCGTTCCATTCTGAAAGAGGTGACGGGAGGGATGAGGGGCAGGCAGAGAGGGAGGGACTGCGAAAGCCAGACGGACGTTAGCGTGACCGTTCACAACCTCAACCTGCTGGATAAGGTGAAGCGGCTGGGTGTGGCCGGAGCTCAAGGGGGCAGAGCAGTGAGTCCCAGCCCCATCCTGGGGCCTCTGGGCGGGCTGCGCAGATCCGGCTCTCCTTTTGGGCCCGATGGAATAAGAAGGAACCGGAGTTATCCAGCCATGGTTGGAGCCAGCATGGCCATGAAGGCTCCAGGGCCCCCGGAGTAGTCTGGACTGCTTCTGTCCATCAGGGTATCCACATAGGAGCCAGGCAGGGCCAAGGACTGGCTGTTGAGCAGTCACCTGGAGCCCAAACACTGACTGACACTGTTCATACTCTACAACAACAACGTGGCACTACTGAACAGTTTCTAATCACTACTGTGGTACGACACTGACACGATCCACTCTCCAGTGCTTTTAGGTGGTGACTCATGCTTGAATTAAAAGCAGCTAGTAACTTAAAGGGATCTGTTCACCCAAAATACAAATAAAAACATTTCTAACTGACCACTAAAGGTATCTAGCCATGCAGATAGATAGTTGTGGTTTTATGTGCCCAGATTTTTAGATATCTCTGAGATGAGGGTGAATGGAAATTGAATCATATTGCTCACAGCCTAAAAATTACAGTTAGAAACTTAAACAGTAACTTGTTTTTCAAGATATAAAGCTCTATTTACTTAGTTTTTTCCACAGACCATGCCATGAACAGTATAATTCTTTCTACCAATTAAAGTTTGACATTTTGGGAAATATGCTTTCCGAGATGAGAAGATTGATATTAATCTCATGTCTTAGAGTGGTATCAACCTTCTCATCTAGCTCTCGAAAAGAACAAGAAAAAGTGTATTTCCTAAATTGTTAAACTATTTCTTTAAATGAAATACAAACTGTTTGTTCTGTGGATGGACACTAGTTCTAGTATAATGTAACTGCAGCACAGCATTAGGATCAGAGACAAAAATCTTAAAATCTGGGCACAAAAAAACTATTTTATGTAATTTGGGTGAACTGACCCTTTGGAAAGTAGAATATCTTAAAAAGGGAGCTATTGAGATTTCTGTTTGGTAGAAATCCAAGAATGATGTAGTGAAAGCTGCAAATATCTCACACTGCTGTCCACTCAGATCCCTGCTTTGGAGACTGACTCTGCTGGCTAGATGTAGTACTCCCACTCTTGCCTTTTTGAAACACATCCACATAAATCCTACACACATCCAGACAGGTGCACTCTATCAAATCTGCCATCACACAAGTTGGCTATTTGTATCACTGTAGCGCTAAACCATGCCTTCCTTTCCTCTCTGTTATTGGATTAAGATCCACATTTTATAACCGATTAAACATTTACACCAAATAAGTGAAATTACTGTATGTCCTCCCTACTCTCACTCTCTTACCCCTTCCTATATCCCTCCTGAAGTGATTGGGTGTGAGTCCGACAAGTCCCTTTCAACAAGTCATTGAATAGATTTTATGTCAGTATTGAAGATGCTTTGGTTTAGTTTCCTAATTGGCCATTACAAAGGGAAGTGATGATGATGATGATGCTTCCACAGAACATGAAAGATCAATACGCTGAAGCCACAGCTCACAAAGAGGACAGAGAGAGGTATGAGAGGAATGATTGTGGCTAATCAGCCGTTGTGCTCGGAAGCTTTCGGACATTTTCCTTCTGGTTTCATCTGTGAAATGAAGCAATATAGTGCCTCAACCATTGATGATTTATGTTCTTCATGTGTTGGATTTAGGGTGTGAAGGAGCTGTCGATTGTTACACTTATTTATTTTGAAGATCTTATCTTGATTGAAACTATTTTTCATGAAAAATGATGTTGTCTCATGTGCTCACTGTATATACTGTTCATTGTCACTGAAATGTCAGTAATGACTTATAAAGAAATCATTATGTGTAGCGCGTAACCAAGAACCACAGATTACGTAAGTATTGGGGTGAGCATGTAATCAGGGATTTTTCCAAATAAAAAATCAGCCATCAAACAATAATTTTGTAATTTTCCTCTCTGTGTGGTATCATAAAATTCTTATTTTTCTATCTCTACATAAAAACATGACTCATTCAAGACTGGGGCAATCATGACAAGAGTTCTAGACAGGAAATCATAATTTAACCTCCTCCAGCAGATGGTGCTCACGAATAACTCAGCATGTCAGCATGTGAAGTACATTGCGTTTATCCGTCTGTCCACATTGGCACAGTCATAATCTATTACCATCCATTATCCATTATCTCTTCTGCTATGAGGGATATGATGGGAGCAGCTTATTAAACTTCTCTTAGCCACGGGGTGAACAAGGGGTGAGCAATAACCAAAAAATGCCACTATGTCAGCCAAAGAGTCTAATTAGAAGAAATTAAATTGAATTCTGTTTCAAATGTCAGTGATATCTCTCCCTCTGGATATTGGTCGTATTAGAATAGCATTTGGATAATCTTATTTATCACAAGATAAATAGAATTATTTCCCCTCATCAACACCACACATAATGCTCTAAATTTGTTCATTAAAGTCGATATTAAACTGGATGTTATTTAACAGTTTTACAAATGTACAAATGTATTACATAAAAAGGGATATTGTCTATTTTTTTATACAAGATATAGTGATCCTGGAATGAACAAACTATCCCAACAGTTATAAAATTGATTGCTTTGGAATTTGGGATGACTCCTAATGGCTTTATTGATCCTCTAACTGTTACTTTAGCTCCACCAGCAGGTCAAAGTTTTCACTGATTCAGTGAAATAGCTTGACATCTGCTACATCAATTGGCACAAAATTCTTTAAACATGAATGTTTCACAGTGTGAGCTGTGCAGGTTCAGTTCCCCTTTTGGTCATGATGAAATGAGGAGGAACTGGAGTTATCCAGTCATGGTTGGGCATGACCATTAAGGCCCCAGGGCCCCAGGGGTGGTCTGGGCTGCTTATGGCCATCAGAGTATCCGAGTTGGAGCCAGGCGGGATTGAGGACTGGCTGCTGAACCGCCTGAACACAAAAATGTATGCAGACATTCATGGTTCACAGACAATGAATCTCAATTACTTCGGTGATCCTCTTACTTTTCCTGCAGCGCCACAGTTGAGTGAAATGTCTCTACAACAATTGGATGGACCCTCAATGAAGCTTGGTACAACTACACTTATGTTCTCTTCAGGATGAATTGTAATAACTTTATTGATCCCTGATTTTCCATCTAGCTCCAATCATCGATTGATTTGTCCAATACTTTCATTTATGACCAACAGCAAAATTATACCCATCAACCTCCGCTATACTTTGTGTTTAGTGCTGAGAAGGGAATGTTGGAATGCTTTCAAGCTAAACAAAGATGGTGTACAAGGTAAACATTATTCCTTGTGAGCATGTTGACCTGAAGTTAGCAGCCTCAGTGAGCCATTAGTGTGGCTGTAGACTCTTATAGTCTTGTTTCTGTAGGTTTGATTAAATTTGTCCACCTCTTAGAGCGACATTTCAACCATTTATCTGATACACATAGCTATGTGTTTCACGTTTTCAGGAATACTCACAGCACTTTATAATGGATGTTGGTTGGAGTTTAAAAAGTGTAGCTATGTTTCCTATATGGCTGTCTTTGAAAGAATTGCTGTTGTGTTACATGGTCACAGTCGCATTTGAGCTTGAAATTACAGGGTTTTATTTGGTTGGAGTACAGTCCATAGCATCAAAGATGTGATGGATCATATCTTTGAGCTGTCTAAAGCTTATTTGAAGTGAAAGAAAGGCAATGTTGGAGACAGACAGGACAGAGAATGAAAGACAGTATGTCCAGCCAGTTCCATAGATGGACCAGGACCATCTGCTCGACACTATTGCTGGATCTTCATTACAGACACACTCTTGGAGCTCATGTTCCTTTCATAAGTGTGTGGCTTCGCCCATTAGCACACAAAACCAGAGCACTTATGCATGTATGAGAGCTCGAATCTCACCATGCAAGAAGCCGTACACATGCCTTCACCTTTTGGCCTTCTTTGCCTTTTGATCTTCACTCACAGGGGTCCAAACACACACACACACACACACATAATCACACATCTGATGGTGCATACACACAGTAGAGACATTAACTAGCAGTCCCACAGAAATATTTAAACCATTCCAGAGCCTTTAACTCTGAAGTCTTTTGGCCTCGGCTCTTTAAACAGAAAGTTTGAGTCAATTCCCATGGCCCCCTCAGGATCTCAAGTATCAATAAATTCCTGATTTATTTAGTGCGACCTCAGTCCAAGGCAGTGGCTTCAATGCCCAACACACACACACACACACACACACATAAACACACAGCAAACTCTCTCTTTTCCCCCAAGGCATCCAAAACCACTTCCCTGAATAATTCACCGAGCCTGCTTTGTTCATCGATCTCTCTCTCCATCTCTCACTCACACAGACACATCTTTCACTTAACACACGAGGCCAGGAGCAGCATAATTGGCTGCTTCATCACAATTCACCACCACGGTGGATTTAGGTATTAGTAAGGGAAAGCCCTTACTAATACCTTCAGCAGGTTGAACTTAGCAGCCTTTTGTAACTGCTGGCTTTGGTCAGAGTTACTGCTTATGAGATAATCCCAATAAAAGGGTTCTAACTGAGCTCAAAATGTGTCAATTCCAAGTTTAATCACACATTTCTCATAACACAAAATGTCTTCATAATGCCAACATATACTCTGCTCTCTAGAAGCTGTTATTGTCTCTCTAGTGGAGCCAAAAGCAATTATTAGGATTTATTTTAAGCCTGCTTTAATAATTTAATCGATATCAGTTTCTCCAAACGCTTCAAGCTCTTTCAATATTTAGCACAGAACTTATAGCTCATAATCATCCTGCTTTTCTTTTGAAGATATTCTTGAACACTCTCTGGCTTGCACCCTGAATGATGCATTGACTGAC